>NW_011495051.1:10317391-10333576 GCF_000754665.1 Bison bison bison | reverse complement strand
TTCTTTTGAAACCCCATCCTCCCGCCATTCTCATCCAGACTGTATCTAATTCAAAGGCTCAAAACATAAACATCTATATTAGTTCTATTATCTCAGACCTCCTTGACTCCTAAAATCCAGTATTAGTTATAATTAGGTTCTGTGGTATGTGACCTCAAACACAGATGAAAACATTAGAATCAAGAAGGTTTTATTCCCTCCCATGAAATTTATAGAGATGAGCAGTTCAGGGTCAACATGAGAGCATACAAATTCCAAGGGATTCTGTCACCTCCCAAATATCCACTTCATTGCTGGAACATGGCCTCTTTTGTAAGGTCCAGTGGTCATCAAATCCCTAATTCCAGCCAGCAAGAAGAAAGGGCACAGGGGAGGAAATACTCTTCCCCTTAAAGACACTTTCTTGAACTGTCCATACCCCTCTGCTTATATCCCACCCACTGCCTGGATCTTAGCCACATGGCCACATGGAGCACAGGAGAGGCTGGTAAATGTCTTTATGGAGGGCATCTATATCTTTAACTCACTTTAGGAGTTCCATTACAGTGGGAGGATGAGAAATGGGAGACTAACCAGCAGACTTGCTACACCACGTAACATAAAAGGTACCATCTAAAGGATGATGTGTACATATACACAATGGAATACTGCTGCTGCTGCTAAGTCGCTTCAGTCGTGTCCGACTCTGTGCGCCCCCGTAGACAGCAGCCCAGCAGGCTCCCCCGTCCCTGGGATTCTCCAGGCAAGAACACCAGAGTAGGTTGCCATTTCCGTCTCCAGTGCATGACAGTGAAAAGTGAAAGTGAAGTCACTCAGTCACGTCCGACTCTGTGCGACCCCATGGACTGTAGCCCACGAGGCTCCTCCATCCATGGGATTTTCCAGGCAAGAGTACTACTCAACCATAAAAAAAGAATGAAATAATGTCATTTCTAGCAACACAGATGGACCTAGAGATTGTCATACTAAGTGAAGTCAGAAAGAAAAAGACAAATATCATATGGTATCACTTATATGTTGAATCTAAAGAGTGAAAAAAGTGAAAAGTCCCTAAGTTGTGTTCCATTCTTTGCAACCCCATGGACTGTAGCCTGCCAGGCTCCTCTGTACATAGACTTCTCCAGGCAAGAATACTGGAGTGGGTAGCCAATCCCTTCTCCAGGGCATCTTCCCAACCCAGGGATCGAACCCAGGCCTCCCACATTGCAGGCAGAATCTTTACCGTCTTGAGTCACCAGGGAAGCCCAAGAATATTGGAGTGGGTCGCCTATCCCTTCTGCAAGGGATGTTCCAGACTCAGGAACTGAACTCGGGTCTCCTGCATTGCAGGCAGATTCTTTACCAGCTGAGCCACCAGGGAATCTAAAGTATGATATAAATGAACGTATCCATGAAACCGAAACAGAGTAACAGACATAGAGAACAGGCTTGTGGTTGCCAAGGAGGAAGGGGGCTAGGGGAAGGATATATGGGGAGTCTGTGAGAGAAGATGCAAATCATTATACTCAGAATGGATAAGCAACAAGGTTCTACTGCATAATACAGGGAAGTATATTCAAACAGCATCCGTCCTTCCAGTGAATATTCAGGGTTGATCTCCTTTAGGATGGACTGGTTTGACCTCTTTGCAGTCCAAGGGACTCTCAAGAGTCTTCTCCAACACCACAGTTTGAAAACATCAATTATTTGGCACTCAGCCTTCTCAATGGTACAACTTTCATGACCATACATGATTACCGGAAAAACCATAGCTTTGACTATATGGACCTTTGATGGCAAACTGATGTCACTGTTTTTTAATACACTGTCTATAATAGACCATAATGAAAAAGAATATAAAACAGAATGTGTGAATCGCTTTGCTGTATAGCAGAAATTACCATAAAGTTGTTAACCAACTATATTTCAATATTTCAATAAGTTCTGTTTTTATTTTTGTTTTTGTTTACTACTCAGTAACTCCTCAAAATAAAACACTCAAACTAAGAAATCTTTCTGAACCTGGACATCAAGATTTCCCCTAAGTGTGTATCACTGAACTAATATTTTTCAGTGGTTTTATTTCACGGGTAACTAGGGGCAAGGAAAGAGTGTTTAAGTTTGGAAGTGTTTGTAAAATATCAACTTTTCCTTCAGTGTCATGACTGAAAACAGCCTTCTTTCTGAGATGCTGGTCACCAGATGGTGTAGAGGCTCATCACACAGAGAATTCTCTGAATCCACACTGCCTGCATCTTATTATAGACCTAACATCTGACATGAAGCTGATTTCCACCACAGATAGGGTCTGCTGGTCACTCCACTCCAGCCACATTGGTCTCCTTCTTGTCCATGGATGTGTTAAACAGCCCTGTGCCCTTGAACTTACTTACTCTATGCTTGGAATACTCAGATATTTACTTGGTTCACTGTCTAACCCCTCCACCTCCTTGAGGTCTCTGCTTAAATGTCACCTGATCAGGAAAACTTTCAATCTCCAGTCCATTTAAAATTGCAATTGCCTGCCTCTCCACCCAGCACTCCAGCTCCTGAGTCCTACTTTTTTCCTTTGATATCTCAATGTATGTTTTTGAGTAGCCCAATAGCTGCCCAATAGCTGCCTCCCCAACAAGAAGGCAAACTCCAACCATGGCAGGGATCTTTTTCTCTATTAGACAATCCTTTTGTCCCCTGACCTAGAGCAGAGCCTGGAACATAAGTGATGCTCAATAAACATTGAATCAATGAATGATCAAACAAATAAATCTTTAAATCCTAGGATCTCTGGCAAGTAAAATGACCAGAGTTGCAATTCGCTCCAAATTGGGCCGCAGTTTGAAGAACAAGGTAGAGGGCGCCAGGCTGCAGGCGACAGGGTCAGCTGGGAAGTGGCAGCCCCGCCAGAGAAATGATGCTGTTTGAACTCGGAATAATACACTTGACTATGAAGACAGATGGATGCAGAAAACTAATGGAAACATCCAACCACCAGGTCCTTGCTTCTCTCCCTAAACCTCATCAAACTTCAGGTTTCGTTTAAGTAAAAGGAGAGTAAATTACAAATTTGCTGTAAAGATTAAATGACAAAATATACATGCAATAATATACATATTATAGCATGGTCTCTAACACAAAATAGGGACCCGGCTAACAGGAATTCTATTCTTGAGATGCCTTTTCTTTTTCTCCAGCTTCACTCTCATTTCTTCATCTTGAACAGCTCTTGCATCCACAATGGTATGTCTACCATATGAGGAAAGTAGGGAACAGACCCCTTATTTTCTTTCATCTCTGGTAAGACTGGGGTCCACCTTTACCGTGAACTTTAAAATACTATCTATAGCAACGAAAAACTCATTCATCCAAGACGCTGAGCTGATTAAGAAAGCCCAGATATGGTCATGAGAGGGAAATAACTTTTTAAAGAAAATAATTTTTCTTCACTCATACTCCACCTTGTTCCAAAAGAGATTTAAGGTTGCTTCTCCAAATGCACAGGCCACAGAAATATAAACTAAATTAAAAGGAAGAAAAATGAGACAAAAGGAAAATAAGGGGAGGAAGCATTGAGATCCATGAGCAAAGCCAGTAAACTCTCTAGGACTCTTGTCACTAAACTGGAACTGAGTTGTCCAGAGGCCAATATGTCAAGACAGCCACAGTGAGTTAGGGGATTCACAGAGTCTCTGAGGCTAAAGTATACCAGTGGTCAAGAAAAGCCCTTCACACAGAGGCCAGAGAAAGATGCCTCCCCTGAGCCCCCAGCAAGAAGACACTGAATAATATAACAAACACCATCCTTGGCAGCCCTCAGAACAGCCCTGAATAATCACTTCCTATTTGATACATTTTGTAAAGCCAGGATACAAGTTAGCATCATCTATACCTCAAGTGGTTCCCTTGAGGACTGGGAAATTGATGCTGCTATTGCATGCTGCTGGGTTAGTCAAGTGCAAGGGACTGAAAAGCCAGGGGTCTTTAGTCCAGAGGTTTTGAAGGTGTTTCTTGGATCCACTGGGTTCCACAGGGGTGCCTCAGGAGAAGTGTGGGGGTTGGAGGAGTACTGAGGGGCCAAGGGGGCAGGGTCTTGCAGTCCACGTCCCCAGCTTCAAAGAGAGCAAATTCTGGAAACCACAATGGCCTCAGTAGAGTGCAGCAAATCAAGGGATGGACTTCAGAGTTATTTGGAGGTAAGGGAGTCTGGAGGAGGATTCAAACTCAAAGATAATCAATAGCTGTAGGACTTGGGGTAAATTACTTCACTTGTCTGTGCCTCAGTTTCCTCATCTGTCTAAAGGGGGCATTAATAGGACCTACTACATAGGGTCAGTGGGAAAATTAAACTGCTTGACAAAGAGAAAGTCCTATGATACTGTGATTTTTCATAAACATAGCTTGGTCTTCATCCACAGCTCTCAGCTCCCAAAAGCCTTAGAAAAGAGCCACAGGAGCATCTTTTGTTTTGATATTTGGTCTCTTATCTTCAGTTCCTGAAGTGACTTCAGGGCCACAGAGGGGAAACGGATGTCCTGTAATTCACAACAAACCCCTTTCTACCACATCTGGGTTTGTGTTAATGAACTGGTTTTTGGAAAGCACCTAAGGATGGGGACTAGTTGCCAGGAAAACCAACCATGAAGAGGGGATTGGAGGTTTCAGTCCCTCCCCTGCTTTCTGGGGAGGAGAGAGGCGCTGGAGGTTGAGTCAGTCACTAGCAGCCAATAATGTAATCAATCATGCCTAAGTAATGAAGCCCCCGGAAAAACCCAGAAGGAGAAGCTGTGAAGAGCTTCCAGGATGGAGGAGGAGAACAATTCCTCTGTGCCAGACCCCAGACTCCACGAGGACAGAGCTCTTTTATTCAAGAACTAACCCTGTGTATCTCTCCATCTGACCGTTGATTCCTACTCTTTAACATCCTTTGTAATAAGTTGATGATCAACTGAGTGAACGGGTTTCCTGAGTTCTGGGAGCCATTTCAGCAAGTTAATTGAACCCAACAAGGAGATTGTTGGGAACCTCTGATTTATAGTTCCCCACTGGTCAGAAGCACAGCTGATAACCTGGACCTGTGATTGGCATCTAATGTGGGGCAGTCTTTGGGGATCTGAGCCTCTAACTGTGGGATCTAATGTTCTATCCAGGAGTCTCCAAGTCATGTCCAACTCTTTGTGACCCCATGAATTGCAGCACACCAGGCTTCCCTGTCCTTCAATATCTTCTGGAGATATATCCAGGCATATAGTGTCTGAACTGAGTTGAACTGTAAAACACTCATCTGGTATTGGAGCACTGTCTGGCGACATGGGAAAAACTCCTCACAGACGTATGGGAACTGGGTCCTTTAGCAGCAGGTCTGGCACAGAGTAAGTGCTCAGTAGGGATTTTCCAGCAGAAGTTTGGGTAAGAGAAATACTAAGCCCTGAATTGAGCCAAGCTCCTACATATAAAGAAACAACTGCTGTGAAAATATTCTGTCTACAACATCTTGAGTAGAGTCTTGGGCAGCTTGATTTTACTGCTTGTACCCTTGTTATCAACCATAAGAACACAGTCCTGACAGCTGCCGCTACTTCAAAACATCAGAAAGACCTATGTCTGATCTTGAACTTGAAACAAATCTGTCACAATGGATCACTGACTCATCAATAATAATTGATACCTTATTGTAATAAACTGAGATGGTTTGGAAATAAATATATATATTCTGTCTATATAAGGGTTGATTTATTGTTTAGTCACTTAGTCGTGTCTGACTCTTTGAGACTCCATAGATTGTGGCACGCCAGGCTTCCCTGTCCTTCACCGTCTCCTGGAGTTTGCACAAACTCAGGTCCATTGAGTCAGTGATGCCATCCAACCATCTCGTCCTCTCTTGTCACCTTCTCCTCCTGCCTTCTATCTGTCCCAGCATCAGGGTCTTTCCCAGTGAGTCGACTTTTCACATCCTGTGGCCAAAGTATTGAGCTTCAGCTTCAGCATCAGCCCTTCCAATGAATATTCAGGGTTGATTTCCTTTAGGATTGACAGGTTTGATCTCCTTTGCAGTTCAAGGGACTCTCAAGAGTCTTCTCCAACACCACAGTTTGAAAGCATCAATTCTTCAGTGCTCAGCCTTCTTAATGGTTCAGCTCTCACATCCATACATGACTACTGGAGAAGCCATAGCTTTGACTATACTATACATAGGGGTTATCCAAAAGATACGGTCCAGAAGTTGAAGTGACTTGCCCCAAATTGCATTTCTAGTGTCAAAACAGGCGATGAAGGCAGCACTCCTGACTTCTTGCCCAGTGACCCATCCACTGGGCCAGGAAGCTGGCTTCCAGTTCTCACGGTTGTGCTCCGGCTAACCCTCACTGCCTCACTGCACCCATGCTGTGAAATCCTGCATATGGAAGAGCCAGCAGATTTCACCTCATGTGTGAGCTCCAATTACATGGCTTCCTTGAGAAAAATTTTAGTTCACTCTTAGGATTAGCAACATAGAATTTCAGAATCAGTCACATCCATCGCTGGAAAGAGCAGGGAGATACCTGTAGATGCCATGGTATGTAATAATTTCATGAGGATGGAAATCATGTGTAAGCACTTTGGACTCTAAAGCACAATTCCCTATGCTGAACACACAGTAGGCCATTTGTCAGTGTTTACTGAGGGACTGATTGAGTGTTCACACAAAATACTTAATGAGCATAAAAGAACAATGGCGATTGATTCCACTGACCTTTTAGAGAACACAAGGTAGGCGATTTACTTGAGGCTAAGAATCATGAGCAGTGAATTACTTACTTTCTCCAGATCCTCCCAACATATCACAGTGCCTAGTTGGTTTTTTAGAAGGTCCATTGGCTAAACAATGGGGAGGAACATTGCACTGATTTCTATTAGGAAGATGTCCATCTGTGAAAGCCTTTAAATCAATTCATGACTCTTGCACAATGGCTGTCTTCAATATGGATTGCCTCTGAAACCGAAATTGCTTACTTTCGAATAATTTTGATGCTGCAAACTGTTAATGGGTTCTCCCTTTACTCAGACGAAGCATTGTGAGCTATAAGCCATAGGAAAATGAATCTGTTGCTGGCTTCCAGCAGAGATATATATGCCAGTTAATCTTCACAAATTTAAGAATGCAGACTGATACTAATATAAGAGCCAGAAAATTGTTAATAGCATTTAAGCCTGGGTCAGAGGTGGTAAGTGAGAAGGTTACTTGGAGATGGTTCTTTTGAGCTAGGGACATTTCAATTTTTTTTTATGAAGGGTAGGCCATTCCAGGTGGAAAGAAAGGCTTTTAGCAAGCGCATACAGGGAGGGAGTTACAAAGCACACCTCAGACAGTCACTGTGATATATAGAAAATTATAAACCTGTATATATAATGGACAAAGTCACCTGAAGAGGCTAATGTGATTATTTTGCCACCCTCCAAAACTGCTAAGCTTCCAAAATTCAAATTATTATATACTTGGTTCAAAACTCATCTTCAAAAGAAACTTCTAGTTACCAAAGGGGAAAGGTACAGGAGAGGGACAAATTAGGAGGTTAGGGTTAACATTTACACAATACTATAAATAAAAGAGGTAGTCACAAAGGACTTACTGTCTAGCACAGGGAACTCTACTCAATATTCTGTAATAACCCATATCAGAAATAAACCTGAAAAAGAATGGATATATATATATAACTGAATCACTTTGCTGTACACCTGAAACTGACACACTTTGAATAAACTGTACCCTAACATAAGATTTAAAAAAGCTTACAAATACCAAAAACTTCTTTTCAAAAACTCATTTTTGAAAAGTGCAAAGTAAAACCAGATTAAAATAAATGACTTATTTATATTAAAAATACATTGAGTATCTTTTCGGAGTTGAGTAAGACAGGCCCTGCCTGTCAAAGGCTCCCAGTCTGATGTAGGAAAGGATGCTGTGAACTGACCCATGTATGACAGCGTGGGGTGCACAAAGAAAAGGTACTACCATAAAGAGGCTGGGAACCCAGGACGAGGGTGTCCAATCTGACCATGAAATAAGGGTCGGGGTGGGAATGAAACGGCTTTCTGGAAGAGCCAATACCTAAATTAACACCTAGATGAAGTCACCTCGCTCGGTGATTCTGTTCAGCTTGCCTTCTCTGCTCCTGGAAATATTTCCTGTCTAGGTTTGACAGGATACAACATCTTCATCTGGCTTTCCCCCCTACTTCTCTGATGGGGCCTTCTCTGCCTCGTTTTCTGATTTCTCAAAGTGTTGGAGCATCTCAGATCCCAGTCCTTGGATCTCTTTTCCTCCATATTAACAGCCATGCCAGGTGATCTCATGGCTTTAAACAGTATCCAAAGACTGATGATTTTCAAATTTCCATCTTTGCCTCTGAACTCCACACCGGCATATCCCACTGCCCACCTGACATCTCCACTTGAATACTAAAAGGATCTCAAACGTAAAATGTCCCAAACCAATTTATGGGGGCTCTTCCACTCCTCTCCAGCCTTCTCATCCCATCCCACTGCAGCTCACAACAGGACAAGTCCATCCACTCTAGGCTCATTAAAAGCATTGGCTCCTCTCTTCTGCTCATAATTTCTGACCAATCCACCAGGAAATCCTCTCCACTATGAAATGGCACCCCACTCCAGTACTCTTGCCTGGAAAATCCCATGGACGGAGGAGCCTGGAAGGCTGCAGTCCATGGGGTCGCTAAGAGTCGGACATGACTAAGCGACTTCACTTTCACTTTTCACTTTCATGCATTGGAGAAGGAAATGGCAACCCACTCCAGTGTTCTTGCCTGGAGAATCCCAGGGACGGGGGAGCCTGGTGGGCTGCCGTCTATGGGGTCGCACAGAGTTGGACATGACTGAAGTGACTTAGCAGCAGCAGCAGCAGCAGCAGCATGCCTTCATTTTACCCAGAATTTAACCCCTTATCACCACCTCCACTCCAGCACCATCATTTCTCATCTGAATTATTGTTCTACGTCCTAACAGATCCCTATGCTTCTACCTTTAACAACCTGTACTTTTCAGCACAGCAGCCAAAATGATCCTGTTCATTGTAAATCAGATCATTCAGACTGAAGGCAAACAACCCAACAGCCTCCCGTTTCGCTTGGAGAATGGGCCTAATTCCTTACAATGACCTACTAAGGCCTTACATGCTCTGTTCCACCTGCATTATCTCCCTGAACACCTCATCTCCCATTACTGTCCCTGAACTTTATTTATTCACTGGAATTCAGCCACACCATCTCCTTGCAGGGCCTCAAACACGCCAGCTACATTCCTGCCTCAGGACCTTTGCACTTGCGATTCCTCAACCTGAGAGGCCCTTTTAACAAATATCCACATGGCTCCCACCCTTACTTCATGCAGCCCTTCTACCCAGAAGTGCATTCTGTAAGCCATTTCCTGGCCACCCTACCTAAAATTTCAAGCCCTACCCTCGAAACTTTTTTTTTTTCTCACCTTTGTTTTTCCTCTCAGAATTTATCTTATCTTACATGTTTTACTTAATTTATATATTTTTCATCTCCCCCATTAGAATGTAAGCTCCATGTAGGCATTTTTGTCTCTTATTTATTATACTATTGTGTCCCAACACCTAGAATACTGGCTGACACAACGAAGGCCCTCAATGAATATTTGCCAAGTGAACAAAGGAAAGGGAGTTCCATTTCAGATAGGAGAAAAGCAGAATGTCATGATGATAAGAAATAATTCATATTCCTGCAATAAGAATAACATATTTTAAATGTATCATTTAACTTTAGAAGACAAAATCTGAAAGGAAAAAAAATATTTGGAACAGTAAACTACATGATGAACAGCAATGTTTTTTCTGCAGTTTCTAATCATCACTTAAATTTTTTATGAATATTTTTAAAAGCTCTGAGTTTCCAAATGCTTCAAAATATTAGGATGTTATTTTGGAACACTCAGATCATTAAAATGTAGAATATAAAATCATTGTCAAAAAGTTTCAACTTGTCAGCCACCCTACAAATAAGTTAGTTTAATATCTAAAATGCTTTGAAATTCTGTGTTAAGACGTTCGTATTTAAAATGGTAAAAAATCGTTTGGAAACAGTTGTGAAGGCCAACAGTTTTCAAATGATCATGTTTGAAATTTAAAGTTTTTGTTATCTCAATGAGAAGGGGATCAAGCATCTCAAAGTCACTTATGAAGCAACATTTCCAAATTTGGGGTGAAGCAGATTGAAAACTTTCAGGGATACTTTTCATAGCCTTGTCTTTAATAGTAAAAAAAAGGAAAATATGTCTTCCAATAGGAAAACAAATAAATGCATAAGGTACTTAAGATGGAATATTAGAAAATAATATCAAGTGTCCTCAGCAAAGAAAGTATGTTGCTTATAATATGTAAATCATAATTCCATTTAAAAAATTTTTCTAAGACCTTGAATGTACATGTCTGTAAGGCATACCACGCATATGCATGTCTAAATGATTACTGCTCCCAACTGTGAATGGTTCTTCCCACTGGCAAGACAGACAGGAAGGGTTAGAGGAACATGGGGAATTTTACTTTAATTAATCTTCTGTTTTAAGATTCTGTGAAATGTGATGAGTTACCAGCTTTTTTTTTTTTCTTTAAAAAAATAAAAATTATGAAAATGGTTTCAAATGTTTTCAGGATCAGAGGGTCTACGATACTGCTATCAATTAAGTCTGTTCTCAGCTTTTGAAGGACTGAAAATATATTAAAATAACCAGAAATGTTATATGATCAACTCTAGAGCAACAGCACAAAGCTCAGGAGATGTACAGACAAAAGAACATTTCAGTTTGTTAGGAAACCCTCCCAGAAGATAACTAGGCCAGTGCTTGAGTGACATATAGAGCTGGGTCAAGATATTTTGGGCAGATTACAGGAGCCAAGGCAGGTGAAGGGCACATTACGGGGAGAGGTGGCCACTTAGCTTGACTAGGGGACAGGCTCAAGACTCCACCATGGTTACTGCTCTGAAAGCTGGGTCGGAGTAAAACAAGATGTAAGTAAGTAAACACCACAGCTGGCAGAATTCATTTTGGTTGAATTCCCAAACCTGTGGATTTTCTACTAAACTTCATACCTTTTCTCTGACAAAATTTCCCTGGAGTAGGACTTCCCTGGTGGTCCAGAGGCTAAGATGCTGCACTCCCAATGCAGGGGGCCCAGGTTCAATCCCTGGTCAGGAACTAGATCCCACTTGCACTCCCAATGCAGGGGGCCCAGGTTCAATCCCTGGTCAGGGAACTAGATCCCACTTGCACTCCCAATGCAGGGGGCCCAGGTTCAATCCCTGGTCAGGGAACTAGATCCCACTTGCACTCCCAATGCAGGGGGCCCAGGTTCAATCCCTGGTCAGGGAACTAGATCCCACTTGCACTCCCAATGCAGGGGGCCCAGGTTCAATCCCTGGTCAGGGAACTAGATCCCACTTGCACTCCCAATGCAGGGGGCCCAGGTTCAATCCCTGGTCAGGGAACTAGATCCCACTTGCACTCCCAATGCAGGGGGCCCAGGTTCAATCCCTGGTCAGGGAACTAGATCCCACTTGCACTCCCAATGCAGGGGGCCCAGGTTCAATCCCTGGTCAGGAACTAGATCCCACTTGCTGCAACTAAGAGTTCGCATACCACAACTATGACTGACCTGGCACAGCCAAATAAATAAATAACTTTTAAAAAATGCCCTGAGTGTGGCATCCTCACACAAAGCCTTCCTTCTAAAGGTGAATGCCTGCTTTATATTTAGTTTATCAAAGGGAGAGAATCCCAAATAATAGCCTTCTTAGCTTCAGCTTTTTTAATTAATTAATTTTAACTGGAAAATAATTACTTTACAATATTGTGGTGTTTTTGTCATACATCAACATGAATCAGCCACAGGTGTACATGTGTCCATCCATCCTGAGCTCCCCTTCCACCTCCCTCCCCACCTTATCCCTTTGGGTTGTCTCAGAGCACCAGCTTTGGGTGCCCTGCTTCATGCCCTAGAACTCGCACTGGTTATCTATTTTACATATGGTAATGTACATGTTTCAATAATATTCTCTCAAATCATCCCACCCTAGCCTTCTCCCACTGGATTAGCTTCAGCTTTTAAACTTTTCCTACTAAAGCAATATCCATGATTGTGTTTGGCCTTACCTGCCGGGGTCCAGCCCCAGCTGATCCAGGGTATTCGAAGGAGAGACGGCATAGGCGATCTATTTATTTAAATATTTATCAAAGATATAAAGAGTAATAGGATGAGGATAGCTCAGTGATGAAATTCAGTGGAGAAAAGCGGCTGAAATAAGGATAGCTCAGTAGGAAAATTCAGTGAAGAAAAGAGGCCAAGTAGCTTGGTTTATGCAGGAGACCAATAAAACTTCAAGACAAGAAGTTTGCATCACTTACGTAGGCCACAGGCGTCCTTCCGTTCTCCCGAAGGAGAGGAGACACTGAGGCCTCCCCGGTTGGATCTTAGAAGCCCAGGCATAATTAGCAAGCATGGCGGGTTCCACGCTCCAGATGGAGACTCAGCCAGAATTTGAGAGAGAGAGCGACATGGGGAGACCAAGTTTCAGTGAACAAGGCCCGTACTTTATTTTCCAAAGTAGTTTTTATACCTTAAGTTGTGCATAGAGGATAATGGGGGAAGGGGTAGAGTCAAGCAAGGACAGCAGTTCCTGATCCTAATCGAAGCCAGACTTTCAAACTTATCATATGCAAAAGTTCAGATGATTTACATCATCTTCTGGCCAGGAGGCCTGTTAACATTTTAAGAAACTTATTTTTCTCTAAAGGTAATTATTCCAAAGTCAGGAGCCACCCTCCAAAAGCATTAGATAAAGTTGCATTCCTATAGGGCAAAAGTGTGGTGGGCTCAATCAAGAAAAGAATTAACTCAAGGGTCCAAGGTTGCAAACATTAAAGCTACTACTTACACCAGTTATATTAATCAATACACTGCCAGGGACACAGAAGGTAAGGGATATGGAGACTTAGCAGCAAACATTGGCCCAACAAGTGAAAAACCCTCCACCAATACAATTTCTAATCAATCTTTTAACTACTCAAAAGAATCTGTGTTTAGACAGTTTAGAACATCTCCTGCCTCTCACAGTTGGGAGGCTCTGAACAATCACGTGTGGCCGGAAAAACCTATTCAGGCAGGCTAGAGGATTTCCAAAGGAGTTTGTAGGTTGAAACACTGTCACACCCAGGAATTATTAACTGGAGCTGTAAGCTAACTCTTTTTTCAGAGAGAGGTAGTGGGGGACAGCCTTCGCCCCCGTAAAGTCAGAGGTGTAGGTGAGAGCACAAAGCAGAAAGTAGGCAGACTCTGGTTTTGGGGGTAG
Organism: Bison bison bison; assembly: GCF_000754665.1. Taxonomy (NCBI): domain Eukaryota; kingdom Metazoa; phylum Chordata; class Mammalia; order Artiodactyla; family Bovidae; genus Bison; species Bison bison. Next base: position 10,320,239 of record NW_011495051.1, on the reverse strand, counting down.
ATGCTCGAGAATTTCCAGGGGGACTCCTGAGGCTCGATCCCGCCTTTGCGTATGTCGAGCCTCCTTCCTCACGACCTTTGCCATGGGCGGAGTTCCTCACGCTGGCTCCCGGAAGTGATAGAATTCTAGTTGAGCTATTCCAGATCCTGAAAGATGATGCTGTGGAAAGTGCTGCACTCAATATGCAATATGCAATATGCAATCAATATGCAATATGCCAGCTCCCGGCACTTACCAGTGACCTACAAGAATAGATGAATTGGAGTATTTCTGCCTCCACTTTACAGTGAAGGTCATGGGGACACATATACTCTGCCAAATGGTAACTTGGCTGGAACTCAAGTTCACATGGCTGGTGCCTCCAGTCTAGAGAGCCTCGCATTAGATCATGCCATAAAATGACAATAGTCTTTAAAAACAGAAGTAAATATCTGATGGCACATGCCATCATTCTCAATTCTCCCCTCTTAGCACTGACTTCACAGCAGCACCTCAGAGAATATACTGGGGAAAAGATATTCATTTCTCCATGAAATTTCTTTCAGTACTCCTTTTATCCTCACTGTTGAATAAGGTAACACTTGACTGGTTAATCCCCAAAGAAGTCAAAATCCATAGGTATAAATCAGTGATTCAAAAAGACAAAAGGAGAGAAGCTGGTGCTTTGCAAGCGTAAGAAAGAGGGAAGTCACTTTGATTAATCAGGAGTTAATTTACCTTCAAGAAGAAAAGAGGGCTACATGACAGGTCACCAGCAACTGACCTGTTGGTCTTTGCTTTGTAAATTTACTTTTGTGATTACTCACATTCATTCTGAGAAAAAAAAAATGCAGTGTCTTAAACTACTTTTGTCTTTATATGACTTAATGTCTCTGAACCTCTATCTCCTTATCTAAAAATGAAGACAACAATCATAATATTGAGTGATAATAATAAAAATCATCCGAAAGGCTGGCCACAGTTCTGCTACCATCCAAGCTGGAATAACAGGAAGTAGATTTATCCTCTCACCTGAAACAGTGGCTTTCAAAACACTCAACAACAAGTAATAAAGGACACTGATACCCAAGAATGAAAAATAAACAAGATAAGTCCTAGAACTGTCCTAAATTACTGCCTTGAGAGAGTTTTCTCTCTAAAAAAATATTTAAAGAAAAAGGATCAAACTCTTTCTAAGTAATGCAGCTGCATAACAAAATGAAGCTTTAAAAATGTTTATAAGGATACAAAAAATATCCAGCAAAAAGTGACATAAAATTCATAATGTCTGGCATCCAATGAAACATCACCAAGTATTCAAAAAGCATAAAAGTGTAACCTATAATGAGGAGAAAAATCAATTGCTCAAAACCAACCCAAACATGGAACAGAAGTCAGAATTAGCAGATAAGAACATTAAAACATTTACTATAATTCTATTCTATAAAGCTCAAAAATTTAAGTTGAAAGCTATTTTTTAAAAGATCAAAATAGAATATCTGAGGTAAAAACTAAAACGTTTTAGATATAAAGTATACAGCCCCCTCAACTTCGAGATGATCATCAGGACAGCCTTTTCCTGGAGACTTCAGAACCCTAGCCCTCACCCAAGCACTCAGACATCTACTGCTGTTCGCCAACATCTGATATCTACGATTGCACATGATCACCACCAAGAACTCCATTAGATAGGTATGATTACCTCCTGTATACACTAAAGAGTCTTTTGAGATCTTAGAGTCACACAGTAAGTGGTGGTGCCAAGGCTCAAGGCTAGAGCCAGGCTCTCTCCTGCTACACCATGGTGGGTTGGCAGGGGTAGCGTGGCAAAGGGAAAAAGACTGGTTCCTGAAGAGCAGGAGACCCAAAAACTAGTCCAGGTTAGCTTTCCTCTCACAGAGAACTTGCCAAGTCCTACCACTCTCCAAACTCTGAGTCACTAGCCATCTGTAAGGAGGGGCTTTAAGCTGCTAAGTCACTTCAGTTGTGTCCAACTCTGTGAGACCCCATAGACGGCAGCACACCAGGCTCCCCCGTCCCTGGGATTCTCCAGGCAAGAACACTGGAGTGGGTTGCCATTTCCTTCTCCAATGCATGAAAGTGAAAATTGAAAGTGAAGTTGCTCAGTCGCGTCCAACTCTCAGTGACACCATGGACTGCAGCCTTCCAGGCTCCTCCATCCATGGGATTTTCCAGGCAAGAGTACTGGAGTGGGGTGCCGTTGCCTTTTCGGGGGCTTTAAGCTGGACAATATTAATAACAATACTACTGTGAGCCTCCTTTTCCCAAGTCCTCATGCAATATGGGGTACTGTGCTGGGAGGACTGAACTGGCTGGAACAGGGACCCTGGATTCAAACCCTGGTTCCACTACTTATTCCTGAGTGACCTTGGGCAAGTGCCTTAAGTTTTCTGTTTGCTCACCTGTAAAATGGATGTTAAAAACAATGCTTCCTTCAGAGTTGCCCTCGGGATTTCATTAGTATAGACAAAGGTTCTTAGAACTGCATTTGCATTTAATGTGGCTGTTGCCATGTTGCCATCTTTGCCTTAGTTATCTCACTTGATACTCTCAGCAACCCTCTGAAGTAGAGACTGTAGTCTCCATATAGACAAGGAAACTCAGACTCAGTAAGTCTACTTAACTTGTCCAAAGCCACAGTCAGTTAAGGTTAAGATGGGAATTTGAACCCAAGTTTACCTGACTCTAATATCCAGGTTCTCAACCCCTGCTACACATCATCCCACTACATCAGGGATTCTCAATCTTGTCACCAGGACTTTTGGAGCCAGGTAATTCCCGCCGTCCTTTTATATAGTTCATGAGGTTCTCATGACAAGAGTCCTGCCATGCCCAGTCCAAGAGTCAG
>NW_011495051.1:10296052-10317291 GCF_000754665.1 Bison bison bison | reverse complement strand
TCCAAGAGTCAGACACGACTGGGCGACTGAACAACAATTCTTGTTGTGGGAGGCTGTTCTGTGCACTGTAAAACATTTAGCAACCCCTTGGCCTCTACTCACTAGGCACCATTTCCCTCTAGTTATGACAGCTAACCTCAGGTATTGACTAATGTCCCCAGGGTGGGGTGAAACTGCCCCAAGCGGAGATGCAAGATGCTCCCTTAGGTCAATTTCACTCTAACATTTCTACTTCTGTTAGAACTGGACCAATGACAGGAGAGCAGAGAAAATTTTTATTTTACTTTATTTTTTATTTTATCATCAAAAATAAACAAAACTGAGTGGAAACCTCCTTCTCAGGACATGCCTACCTCATCCTTATATGGTGGCAGCTATAAGGCACCTTTGTGCTAATTAAAGAAAGGTGTACTCACTCAATAGACAAATAACTCCATTGCACCTTCTTCACCTTTTATCATCTTTGAAGTTGGCATGTGTCTTATCATCAATGGTCTATCAAGATGTGACTGGTGGCATCTCATCTTTCTTAAGTGTACAAAAGATAATGGTACATCTTAAAATCAACAACATCCTAAATGTGTATGATATATCATTTGCAAAAACACCACACACATAATAACCTGGAGAACACAGATTAGAAAAAGTCACTACCTCTGAGCAGAGTTGGCCCAAACGCCATGGCTTGGCTAAGTGAATGGTGCACTGGCATAAATAAAAAGGTGTCCCTTCAACCAGGCAGGCACAGGGCTTGGAGGAGAGGGCACAGACTGCATTTCAGCCCCAGGGGCATTTGTGTCACATCCAACCTCACAGCAATACATGGTGAGCATGCTGTCCCTCATGATTCACTGACTACTTCTGCACAACTCCAGGAGCTATGAATGAATATATCATCGAAGACCACTGGATACTATACACGGCTTCTCAAATCCAGAAATAATTTCGAGTTGTAATTTCTTGAAATGGCTTTTCACTTTTTTCCAAACCCCAACAAAGCAGGTTGTTTTACAGACTGAGAATGGCAACCAATTACCTGCAACTCAAAAGCGAATGACTAAACACCCACAATATGATATTCTTTATGTTTAAAAAAAAAAAAGGGAAATGCTCCCTCAACAGGAGACAAATGTAGCCAAAAGTCTATTAATATTGTTTCCCAAAGAAGAATGAGTTAGTATAAAACTGAGAAGGACAACAGCCATACATCTTTCTCTGTCTTCATAACATACAACCACCTTTCAAATCGATGTGATTACTTGTGAGGTCAAAGTTCCTCTATTTTTTTCTTCTTGGAAGCTGCGTGTGCCTTAATGTGCTTTAAAAGTGCAATAAAAATATAATGAAAAACATACATTTATTCAATGTGGCTGCTACAATATATGCTATAAAGCCCAAATCCTACAAAGTTGAATTTTATGGCACTTCTTAAACCTGCTCCTGCAACTTGGAGCTGCCCTACTACACTGATCAGAATTGAGTGTTTCTCTCTCCCACCTGCAGCTCCCAAGAAAGTGACTGAGCTAGAACTTGGAGTTTCCATTCCTGCTTCTTTTATTCTTTTTTCCCTTCCAGCATCACCCTCACATTGTTACCTAACTGTCCTCATCTTCCCAGTGTCTCCCACCATATTTCATTATGAAGACATGCATGCTAGCAATGGCTCGTCAGAAAACCCAAAACAGACCACCTCTGGCCAAAACCACCATTTTTTCCATTCATTTTTCTTGGCTGTACCGTGTGGCATGGGAGATCTTAGTTCTCCAAAAAGGAATCGAATCTGTGACCCCTGCGTTGGAAGTGGGCAGAGTATTAACCACTTGACTACCAGGGAAGTCCCCCAAATCACCTTTTATACTAATGTGTTAAACAGTGTAGTTAGATCAGGGTTCATGAAACTACAGCCCTCCTCTATTTTTACAAATAAAGTTTTATTGGCACAGAGACTTGCTCTGTGTTTAGGTATTATTGAAACCTAATGCTCTCTATACCTAGCACACTCTCATGCTACAAATGCAGAGTATAGGAGTCGAAACAGAGACTGTACAGACCAAAAAGCCAAAAACATTTACTATCTAGCCCTTTACAGGAAAAATTTGCCAACACCTGGATCAGAGCCAGGTCTCCAGAGCTAAAAGGTCCAGGTTCATATTCCAGCTCTCTGCTTTACAGCTCTGAGTGCCTGGGTAACCTAATTACCCTATCTGTACTGCAATTTCCTCTGAGTCAGATGGGGATAATAAAAAGAGCCGACATCATGGGATTTTGAAAATGCACAGCACTTACTACAGTTTCTGCATGCACTGAGGCAAGGACTCAAGAGTTGGGTTTTGTTATCTTGCCAACCTGCATCCTCTGCTCTCTAGCATTTCCCTGCTTTAGCTCCCCAAATAACAGAAAAGTCAGTCTACTGCTCCAGTTCTTCCCTTCCTAACCTTTGTCTTCTCAACCCACTGCTTCATCCCATACCTTCAGCAACCCCACGGGACCTCTTAGATCTGTGTGCAAGACCCTCCACATACCCAAATCCTCCCACTTCCAGAATCTCTATTTCTTCCTACTTTTCAGTGGCTTCTGATACTGCAGACCACATTCCTCTTGGGGATGGCCTTCCTCACTGGGAATATCCATCAAAGGTCATGGTATGACTGTTGCAGTTGCTGTAGGTTCTCATGCTCTAGAGAAACACAGTTCTTCTCCCTGAACTTAACCCCTCATGAAGCCGTTATTAGACAGCACATTGTTACAGCGACCAGATCCTACCCACACAGAGCGAGCCTTGCAGGTCCTCAGTCTTCACTCCAGCATCTGCCTAATGACATGATGATCTATTATCAGGACCCACTGAGGACTAAAGACAACCTTGCTTCCTTGAAAACATTCACCATAGTTTGGGTTCCCCAAAAAAGCAGCCATCGAGACAAGACTGGAAAAATGTAACTATTTTATTTGGGAAGTAATCTTGGGAAAGTTTGGAAGAGGAGAGGGAAGTAAAGCAGAAAAGGGAGAAAAGAAGCAAGAGAAGGTGTGTAATCAGGAAACTTACGATGGTGGCAACAGGGGCTAAATTCTGATAGGGATCTATTAAAGATAGAGCTCAGGACAGGTGTCTCCAAGTCATCCCTTGAGAATAAGGAAGCACCCTTTGAGGCTCTATCCCTCACTTCTGATCAGTCACTGGTTGAGGGATGCTTCCTAAGGTGGTAATTATCTGGCCCTCTTAGCCTGCAAGGCATGCATGGAAATCAAGTGGAAGTGAGACCAGAGTGCACTGAAATGGTGAAGAGGCAAGGGGATGGGGCACCTCTAGCATCAGAAACAACTGTGTCTAATTACTGCATCAAATGAACTGCCCCCAACAGGAAGGAGAGGATGGATTTAGGGTGAGGGGAGACTTCAGTTTAACCTAGGAACTAAAATATGCTTGTTAAATAAAGCTGCCATGTGGCCATGAGAAAACAGTCACCTTAACCAAAGGCAACTGCAAGTATTAGGATTTGGAAAAAAGAATATTTATTCTTCTGATAGAATTGCTCGGGATGTTTGAAATAAGAGCAGCTCTCTAATGTCAAGTTATTATTAATGTTACTAGACTGTCATTCAAGCTCTGTTTTCATTTCATTTGTCCTAGAAGAAAATGTCCCCTTTCTCTGCACTTAAGATGTATCATTTTGCCTCACTAGTACTACAGAGCACAGGAGTACTTCCTTATGACATATCAAGAAGTTTTTTATACTTTTATTTTCCTTTACATAAACACAGCTGACACTGGAGTTTTTAGTTTGGTCTATATTTGACAATGCAGTAAGTGACAGACAAAGATATTTTTACATTAAGCATCCATCTCCAATGCATTCATTTTTGTGGCCATTTATGTTCAGGCACTCATTTCATCAACTACTAGTTTTTTTAATATTTATTGTATCGTTTGTTAAAGGCAGAAGGAAGGTGTTAAATAATTAATAACCCAAAATCTCTGCCTTCAGAGAGTTTAAAATATTGATATAATCACACTGCAGAGAACCTCTGTCATTCTGGGTCTGCCCAGCATCCTTCCCTCCTTTTGGTGATGGTGCCCTGATCTCAACACACATAGCCCAACTCTTATTTCAATGTTGAGTCATCTGACCCAGGCTAGTCCATCAGCTCACTGATGACCCTAAGACACAGTGATTGGTCTAGAAGTGACCACATGATCAAGTTATCTTATCAGAGTGAACTCCAGGAAGAGGTGCTTCCTCGTTTTCCTGTTGAATTTGAGCCAAAAACAACTTGGGCTAGAGCTCCTGCAGCTATTTAGCGTCCACGAGAAGAGAAGCAATCAAAGAATGCAGCTAAAACAGAGGAAGTGGAGCTGAAAGCTTAATGAGTGGGGATGAAATTTTGATACCTCTGAACCAAACTTTCACCTCTCTCTGGACATGTTCATGATATCACCTAACAAGGTCCCTTTTACGGTTAGGCCAGTTCACAGTAGATTTTCCAATAAATAGAGGTTTTACCAACCCAAAGTGAAATAAAATGACTTTCTCTGATGAGGAATTTTTCACACGCCCCTCAATGCCACAAGACAACAATGCAATGTGGCCACTGAGAGATTAAATGTTTCCTTCGGATGTCAAGACAGAAATATAGAGCATACAACCACAGAGGTATGATTCTTGATCTTGATGTTCACTGGTCAGAGCCCATCCAGCATGCTCACAAATTCAAGCTACATTACCAGATAAAAGGAAGACACTCAGAGGAGGAAGAGCAGAATGAGGTATTTTCTGAAAACCACATCATGAGAAAGATTGAAATACTTGAGATATCTATCAGAGAGGGGGAAAAAAAGCAGAAATCATAATTTCACAGCTATGACTATAAAATTTTATATTTGTATCATTACTTGACTTGTGTGAATGACTGGGACATTACAAGGACTACCAAATCCGTAAGGTCCTCCTGGTAAATGTGCTTCAAGTCAGCCTTTGGCTTTTGACTTTGGCTGAGGGGCTGAAAATCTGACAACACGCTTTGCTGGTCTGTCAAAGTTAGCCTAAAGGTCGAAAACATCGATGCTATTTGAAATTTAATTTATTACAGGCAGTACTGGAGTACGGTCTGTGGTCCACTCATACAGCACTACCTGGTCTCATCTGTCACCAAAGGTAAAGCAGAAGCAGTTCTCACGTTGGAAGAGCCAGACACAACTTAAAAGACACTCTAATGTAACGCAGGTGCCTGATCAATGCGTTCACCACCCTGCCTGCCCAAGCTCTTCAATCTTAGGCAAATAAACAGCATTCGGGAATTTACCTAACAAATACTGAGCACAGTACATTGTATAGGTAAACTGTAGTGGATGGGTATATAATTCAGCAGATACAATTTGCGCCCTTAAAGAACTTATCAGTTGGTGTAGGTGATGTTGCGTACCTGTCAGAAGCACAATGGTAGATCAGAGAAGGTATCTAGAAAATAGTAAGGTCCCTAATGACAACATCAACTCCTCTTTTTGCCCCTCTTGACACATGTTACTAACGATCATGACAGTGTTTCCCACTGAACCTCAGAATCCTTCTCAATGCAGCTTTTATTAACCAACCAGATTTCACTTCTGAGATGAAATCTACTCGCCATACCTGAGTTGGAGTTTACAGGGAGAAGAGACGGATGCCTACCACAGAGATCTCTGGTACTGAAAGAATAGTGAGAACGTCTCTACATAGAGATTTGAGTAACATGCTCACCATATACGAGAAAAAAACATGAGCCATGACTAAGGTGAAAGAGAAGTACAGACTGGCTGAAGTCTCAGAGTGGAGATGAAGTTAGAAGGAAGATTGAGACCTCAGATGCTACACTAGCAACTGGAAGTTATCTGGAGGATAAAAAGAACCATCAAAAATACAAGTGATATATTTGATAAATATCACTGGCCAAACTCTAGGAAGAACAAGGACAGGAAGGGTCAAAAAAACAAAGTAAAATACAGAGACATGAGGGAAACAGCCAAAGCATACAGAGGAGAGAGTAAGATGGTCTGACAACAACAGCATTAAAATAAATAGTATTAGAAGAATTTTCCAAGAGAAGAAATAGGAATAATGGTGTATAATAAGCCTGACAGTGGGAGGATGCAGAAGGAAGAAAAGGAGACTGTGACTCCAGATTTTGAGTTTGAGTGAATTAAGAGGGTACGGCATCATCAGCTATGATACAGAAGGCTGACCCCCTTTAAAGTATGCTGAGCGCTAGAGTACAGCAGGACATCCTGCTGAGATTTCCTGGTAGAAGTTGAGAATACAAGTACGGACCTTGAAAGGAAACAGGGGGTGGAGATAAGAAGGTGAGAGCGGGTGGTGTGCATGAGGTAGGATGGCCGAAGGACTATCGAAAGAAAGCCTAGTTTTAGGAGGCAGCCTGAAGGAAGAGTCATGTAAAGAAACCAAAATGCAACACGTTGTTTTTTAAGATAATAACTCCTATCCAGCACTACAGATCATTTTTAATCAAACAGGATTTTTTTTTTCTTTTCTACAAAGCAAGCCCCTTTAGCAGCCTTGCTCTGGCAATTGGTGTGATCATCTGGAGGCCACCATCAGAACCACTCACTCCCTGGACCTGTGGCCCTTCAGATGGAGAGAGCTGTGCACAAAGCCGTGAAGAGAAGCTTTTAGCTACAGACTCAGCTCTGAGGAAATAGGCCTCCCAGGGTTGCATGAAGAGAAGCATCCACCAGTTCAGCCCAAAGACATTACAGAGCCCGTCAGAGTTAGGCTTTGATTCCACCCTAGAGATTACTATAGGGATTACTACAGAAGTGAATAAAACTCAAGCCTTTCAAACCCAGCACTTGATAACACTTGAAAATGTTAGCAAAAATATGACAGAGGAAACAATTTGTCTATCCAAGGGGAAGGATAATTGGAAAAAGCTAACCAGGTGTATGACACTCCTTTGACTTTCAAGGGACCTGTACTAGGCCTGTTACTACGAAATCTGGATAGGTGGATGGGTGAGTAGGTGGGTAGAAGGGTGGATGGAAGCATATATTTGTTAATGACAGCGATGTGGAATGACTGTTAACATATTGAAGGAAGCTATCTTTTCCCTCTCTCTGCCAGCTAAAGAAGACACTGGTTTAATTGAAGTAAGTCAGAAAGAGAAAGACACGTACCATATGATATCACTTATATGTGGAATCTAAACTATGACACAAACGAACCTAAGTAAAGTACGACAAAGATGAACAGAAACAGACTCACAGACATAGAGGACAGGCCCGTGGTTGCTAAGCGGGAGGGGCTGTGGGACAGATGGAACGGGAGGCTGGGACTGGCAGATGTAAGCTATTACATATAGGATGGATGAACAACAAAGTCCTACTGCATAGCCCAGAGAGAAGGACACGCCACCCACTCCAGCATTCTTGCCCGGGAAATCCCATGGACAGAGGAGCCTGGCAGGCTGCAGTTCACGGGGTCACAAAAAGAGCTGGACACAACTTGGCAACTAAAAGGGAATTATATTCAATATCCCGTGATAAGCCATAATGGAAAAGAACATGCATATAAATGCATATATATGCATAAGTGAATCACTTCGCGAACAGCATAACTTTACACAACATTGTAAATCACCTACATTTCAACTTAAAAAATAAGATACTGGCTTAGTTCTTTCTCTTTCTACAACCCGCATAAAGGATACAGACCTCCTTTTCAATTTTTGGAAAAAGGGACAAAAACAAAACAACAAAATCATTTGTCTGCTGATGCCCATGAAGAAAAGATCGCGAGCTAATGATACACCACACCACTCCTCTCCCCGCCCCTGGCTGTATGGCGTGGTATGTGGTGGGGACAGAACACTGAAAATGAGGACAAGAGCCCTTCCTGGGCAAAGGAGTCAATAGTTCCAAAATGCTGCTGCCTTAGGGGCCAGGAAACAGGGGCCTGGATGCCTACCACAGACAGATCAGAACTCCGGCTTGGACTGAGCTTTCCTGAATGTGATATGTGGCAGAGGCAACTAGTCTTCACCACAATTTCATGGGCTCTCTGGCATTCCCAGACATCTTTTGAACTTAGGATTTGGACCGTGGGACTAGTCCTTGTCAAAGAACTGTAAATGGAGAGGCACAGACCCCTTCTGGACCAACACACTTAAGAGCTGGTGTGACTTTTCCAACTCTCTCCTCTCTCTCTGGAGGCCTGTAAATCATTTGTTGTAGATATCAGAGTGAAGAAGATGGAAGAGGCTGCCAGGGTGAGAGATCCACCTATGATGTGTTACACCCACGAGAGGTAGGGGTTTATTTGTTACTGTAGAATACCTAGCATTGTTCTGACTAATATCTAACACCACTCTGACCATGAACTACAGGGGTCACAGCTCATTACAGTTATGATACTGAAACTAAATAAATGCCCTTCCTAAATCCTCACATTCACTGTCACACTGCCTCACTTCCCAATTTATTGCCTCTATAATACACACTCACACACTGTTTTGCTGTTAGATGCACATATCGAAAAGATAGACACTTTTAATACAAATACAAGACAGAAAATACAAAGAAAAAAATTAGCATCCATATCTATCCAAATCAACCGTTGTTCGTTTTTTCTTACCCACACTGTATCAGTTGAAAATATACTTTAAACATGCTTTTCATTGCAACAAAACACAAAAGTAATAACAGGAGACACAATTGATATTACTTGTATGTATGAATAGGAAACTGGCATAAAAGTGTAGTATCCTGTCTTCAAGATAGTCCATTTAATTCAAGGAACACTTACAGAGGTGGCTTGGACGATGAATCGTTTTTATTTATTTCAGTAACTTCAGGGGTAAATTTTAACTACTCTCTCATCTTTTCTATTAAAAAAGGATATGGAAAAAAACGACAAAGCTTAATTTTTTTCAACCCTCTAGCATAAGTATTTGGGACAATAAGAAGCACAAAGAAAAAAGGAGGAAAGGTAAAAAATGAAAAAGCTTTTGGCTATTATATTGTTACAATTTATCAATAGTGCCCCATAAAATTTTTATGGGACATCTCAAGATGTAATTTTAAAAAGTCATAAGTTTAAAATAAAACTGTACCTCTAGTTCCCTTCTAATCAGTCTATTTGTGAAGCTCTAGCAAATATTATATCCTAAATTCTGAAAGAAAATACAAGGTAGGCTCATAGGGAAAAGACCAAAAAAAGAAAAAAATTTTTTTCTTTCGAGATACTAGTTTATTTTATATAAATAATATTACATTTATATTTATTATTTTTATTTTAAACAGTACCATTACTTACTAAATCATTCTCAAGATCTGTAGAAAGATGGTAAAGTCTCTCTCATTCTAATATCAAGTACTATAAAAGTCAGAAATATTTTTCAATTTCTTCCACTGACCCATCTGTCCAAACTTTCATTCCATCCATCCATCCCATCATCTATCCACCCACTACCCATCCATCCCACCATCCATCTATTCATCTCCCATCCATCCACCATTTATTCATCCCTCCATTCATCCCCCCATTCGTGCATCCATTCATTGCACTCACCAGATGTTCAATTGGTCTATGAAACACAAAGCACTAACCTCAAAGAACTTGGTAAACTATCATATAAGTAACTCCAGAGCAGGGCTGGTGAAATATGACATAGGAGAGTACCAAAAAGTAGTGAGAGTTGGAAGAGAAGAGCAACTTCACAGTAGAGATGGAAACATCTTCATGAAGGAGAAAGTCAAAGGTGGAAATAAAGCAAAGCAGCATGTCGTTCAGGGCCTTACAGATGAAGCTAAATTGGAAAGCAGTACCATTAACAAATAATTATCCATCTCAAGGAGTTTACTGGCTGCCAAAGAAACATACACCAGTCTACAAACCACTCCTGGAACATTCTACCATTTACTAAAAAATTTTTAAAAAGTAGAATGCAGAACAAGGTGGCAGGTTTTTTTAACTTTGTTAAGCAGGAAGTTCCACAAAGCCTTTCCGAGTGGGGCCTACAATCAAAATGTCATCAGATTGCCTCCTCCTGCTTTTCCAATCTCTCAGGGAAATTGCTGTTCCAAAAAAAAAGCCATAGCAGAACATTTTGACTTTATTTCTATGCCGCTGTCCAAAAAGGTGGCATTTGGTTAATGTCAGCATTCAGGTGTCATTCACGTCAGACACTGTGATTTTTTTTTCTTCCCAACTTAGGGTCTTACTTTTCTAATGACAACTAAGGTTATCCCCACCGCTTCCCCCTGCCAAAGAAAAACAAAAGACTCAAAATACCTTTGGTTATATAAAAAGTAATTGAGCAATATCTCTGGGGCCTGCTCATGTGGGTTGATGTTTTGGAAAATACTGCGGTACTGGTGAAGCAGCCCGACTTCTGTCTTCTGTTTCCCACTTCTCTAAACTCCATGGAGACTCTGCGCTGGGAATTCTTTGCACAGGAGAGGTAGCCTCCTCTGCTGTTTCCCCATCAGCTTCTCCACTATTTAATCAAGGGAGCTAATCAACTGTGGAGTTCATAATGGTTGTCAGTCACATTTCCTGTGTTATGATTGATGAATCTAACTGTGGACTTAATGCCTTTGTTCAAAATTAGATGACAATAGAATAGAGATTAATACTTCTTTTTTTTAAAGCTGCATTATGGCAGCTAATGAAAGCAGTTCCCTCATCACAATGATACAACATTGGTGGCACTGGAGACAATAGATTTTAGACTATTTTCATTTTAATAACTACACATATTTAAATATACATTATGTGAACTTTCTGCTTATTATGATTGATACTGTTTTTTCATAAAGGTTAGTGATTTTTTTTTCTTTTGTAAAAATCTAAATAAAAATGAGTCTGTGTGTGACTGTATGTGTGCGTGTGTGCAGAATAAATAAATCTCAATCCAACTCCTCTCCTGCCAAAAACCAAAACCATTTACTGAGTCACCTTTTTGCTATCTCTCTCTTTTATACCTCTCCAGCCCATTCTCTCCCTTAAAATACAATGCAGATTATCCACAGACAACTGCCTGGCGCAACGGTCCCCATGCCTGCCTTAAGACACAATATGAAAACAAGTAAAGCTTCTCTCCGAGAGCTGGTCTAATCTAACCACTGAATCCTGAACCTACCAGGCTTCATTTGCAGTGTCTTCTATATTCCCTCTTAGTTTCCCTCTTTTTAAATTAGTTAACACTGTTTCTTAGTCATAATCTCAAAAGAATGTCTTGATAGATTGCAACCACTGAAGATTTTCTCCACAAAGAAATGTACTTGAAATGTTGAGCAGGTGGAGGGGATGGGGGCGGGGGGCTGCTGCGGGGGGGAGGGTTCTGTGGAGGAGTCTGTGGCAGCTATTACAGGAAAAACTAAGAAGACTAAAAATGTTTATTTCAATTCAATGGGGAAAGAGTTGGTTTTTTTTTTTAATTATTAAGTTCTTAAGACAACAAAATCACATTATCACACTATAAAACTGAGCAAAATGCAGAAGGATCTTCTGCATAATAATAAGTAAATTTATCTTGATTTTTTAAAACCTTCCCTGAGCCCCTAGAAACAGTTATCTCCTGGGATTATAGAAATATCAACAATTATCCTTTTCTATAAATCCCCTTTCCATTTGCTTTACTTAAATTTTTTAGACTTCACTAAAAACTATTGAAAAAGGGGGTCTCTGTTCTTTGGAGAATAAGTGTGAAATGGCTTAATCTTCTCTAAGAATCGGCACCAACTGTCCTGCTCAGCTGGTAAAGAATCAGCCTGCAATGCAGGAGACTCAGGTTCGATTTCTGGGTCAGGGAGTTTTCCTGGAGAAAGGATAGGCTCTTCACCCCAGTATTCTTGGGTTTTCCTGGTGACTCAGACAGTAAAGAATCTGCCTGCAATATGGGACACCTAGGTTCAATCCTTGAGTCAGAAAGATTCCCTGGAGAAGGAAATGGCAACCCGCTCCAGTATTCTTGCCTGGAGAATCCCCACGGACACAGGAGCCTGGTGGGCTACAGTCCACCAGGTTGCAGAGAGTCAGACGCAACTGAGTGACTAAGCACAGCACAGTCCTCTGCAGAACTTGTTGCTGCGGGGGTAGACATCTCCCTCCTGCCGTCGTCTGATTGTGTAACTGTGGTCACCTGTGGTTATTAGAACAGTCTCAAGTTGGGCCTTTGTTTCAAAGCATCACTTTCATATTCATTCCAAAGTAGCCTCTTTCCCTTCCCTCCCCTGCACAGGCTACAGTGGTGACCCATGATCCCAGAGACCACGTTGGGGTAGCGGGGGGTTGGGGGTGGGGAGACAGTGCCTGCAGTCTCTTTCCCAGCCCTGCTTTCCTTGTGAACAGAGATAAGGTGGAGAGGAAGAATCAGACATCATTTGTGCCTGTCCATAACCACTGATCTACTTCTTAATCTACAGATTTCAGGACCGTGAGTGGAGGTTCTAAGAGTCCTTCTGTCCGGGGTGTCTCCCTGCTTCCTGAACAACAAGCAAAGCTTCAACTCCTCAGCAGAACATTTAAGACTCTTCACAACCAGATTCAAAACTCCTGTTTCAACCTCATTTCCTGTCACTTGGCTCAGAAACCCTACGTTCCAGCTCTATGAAACCTTGGTCAGTTTGCCCAGGCTTATCCACTGGCTTCTCCTTTCCTCAGATTGCCCTTTCCCCTCTTTTCAACCTCTCTAAATTCTTATTTATCTACAAGTCTTGAGAGGCTTTCAGACAGGTGGGGGCCTGGGCATATGCCTGATTCACCAAGTTCCCTGGAATGCTGAAACAGAGGGCTCCATATAACCACAAGATTCAAAACCAAAAGAACACTGAAAATCTCTAAACTTTCTTTTATAAGTCATCTAGACATATAGCTGGTATTTTCCCTCAGCTTTCAGTTCTTTTTATAATGCAGTTACAATTCTTGTATAACTAAAAGTCAATTTAAAAATAACAATAAGCCATATAAAAAAGCCATCAAGAAAACATTTAAAATTTCTTTCGCAAGTCCCATCATGACTCTCATGCAAATGATGCTGTTTTCTTAAAACAAATAAATTATAAAAATGATCCAGCAAAATAAAAACCTTGATTGTTTCACTGAATGTTAATTCCTTGAGGAAACACACACACACACACACACACACACACACACACACTGTGGAATTTCATTAAGACGGCTTTTATACATTGTCACACATATAGTTCTATAAGAGAATAACACAAAGTGATGCTTCACATCAAAAACAACAAAATGCAATAATCCGATAATGTTAAAACACAATATTCTCTCTGCCAAAGAATAAAAGCTGTAGAAACGATTTTAACTTTGTATCTATAAATCAATTTTTTTTTCAGGAGGGAAAAGACTTATAATTAGTTATCTGGAATAGAATTTTCTTCTGTGTTATTTATCTCCTCTCCTCTCTCCAAATACACTGTGTGTATAGGAATAATCTAAAAGTTTGGGGAAAATATTGGCTTTAAGTGAAGTACAATACTTCTTTTCTGAAATGACCTTTGTTTGAGGTTTCATTATGCTATGTTCAGGAGAAGAGACACAAACTGAAATTTCATTTGGGTTTTCCCTTCCTTAGATGTTTTAACAAAATTTACATAATGGACTCCAGGCTGGCAGCCAAGCCGGAGTTGGGGGAGAGTCAGTGTATGGGGTGGGTAACAGACTGCCTTCACCCCACCAAACTATAATGAGATATCCCCTCACATCAGCCAGAATGGCTATCATGAAAAAATCCATAAACAACACATGCTGGAGAGGATGTGTAGAGAAGGGGACCCTCCTACACTGTTGGTGGGAATGTAAATCGGTGCAGCCACTATGGAGAACAGTATGGAGGTTCCTTAAAAAACTAAACTAGAACTACCACATAACTCTGCAAACCTACTCCTGGGCATATATTCAGAGAAAAACACAATCTGAAAGGATACCAACACTCATTGCAGTATTGTTTATAACAGCCAAGACATGGAAGCAACCTAAATATCCACCGACAAGATGAATGGATAAAGAAGTGGTACGCATACAAAATGGAATATTATTAACTCGTTAAAAAGTGTGAAATAATTCCACGCAGCAACATGGATGGACCTAGACATTGTCTTACTGAATGAAGTAATTCAGACCAAAAAAAAAAAAAAATATATATATATATATATGACATCCCTTTTATGTGGAATCTAAAAAGAAATGTTACAAATGAACTTACAAAGCAGAAAAAGGCTCACAGACTTAGAGAATGAATTTATGGTTGCCAGGGGGAAGAATGCGGGAAGGGATAGTTAGGAAGTTTGGGGTTTACGCACTGCTATATTTAAAATGGATAATCAACAAGGACCTACTGTATAACACATGGAACTCTGCTCAATGTTATATGGCAGCCTGGATGGGAAGGGAGTTTGGGGGCAGAATGTGCTATGCTTAGTCACTCAGTCCTGTCCAACTCTGTTACCCCAATGACTGTAGCCCTCCAGGCTCCTCTGTTCACGGGGATTCTCCACGCAAGAATACTGGAGTGGGTTGCCATGCCCTCCTCCAAGGGATCTTCCCATCCCAGGGATCAAACCCAGGTCTCCCACATTCCAGGAGGATTCTTTACCATCTTAGCCACCAGTGAACCCATTGGAGGAGAATGGATACATGTATATGTAGGGGTGAACCACTTCACTGTTTACCTGAAACTATTACAACATTGTTAGTCAGCTATACTCTAATGCAAAATGAAAGCAAAAAAAAACAAAAAAATAGACAAAATAAATCCAGCCCACTACTTGCTTTGGTTTTTAAATAATGCTTTATTGGAACACACCAAATGCTGTTTGTTTAAGTATTGTCTATATGCAGAGTACATCATGAGAAACACTGGGCTGGAAGAAGCCCAAGCTGGAATCAAGTTTGCTGGGAGAAATATCAATAACCTCAGATATGCAGATGACACCACCCTTATGGCAGAAAGTAAAGAGGAACAAAAAAGCCTCTTGATGAAAGTGAAGGAGGAGAGTGAAAAAGTTGGCTTAAAGCTCAACATTCAAAAAACGAAGATCATGGCATCTGGTCCCATCACTTCATGGGAGATAGATGGGAAAACAGTGGAAACAGTGGCTGACTTTATTTTGGGGGGCTCCAAAATCACTGCAGATGGTGATTGCAGCCATGAAATGAAAAGATGCTTACTCCTTGGAATGAAAGTTATGACCAACCTAGATAGCATATTTAAAAGCAGAGACATTACTTTGTCAACAAAGGTCTGTCTAGTCAAGGCTATGGTTTTTCCAGTAGTCATGTATGGATGTGAGAGTTGGACTATAAAGAAAGCTGAGCGCCAAAGAATGGAGGTGTTGGAGAAGACTCTTGAGAGTCCCTTGGACTGCAAGGAGATCCAACCAGTCCATCCTAAAGGAGATCAGTCCTGGGTGTCCATTGGAAGAACTGATATTGAAGCTGAAACTCCAATACTTTGGCCACCTGATGCGAAGAGTTGACTCACTGGAGAAGACCCTAATGCTGGGAAGGATTGGGGGCAGGAGGAGAAGGAGACAACAGAGGATGAGATGGCTGGATGGCATCACCAACTCAATGGACATGGGTTTGGGTAGACTCCGGGAGTTGGTGATGGACAGAAAGGCCTGGCGTGCTGTGATTCATGGGGTCACAAAGAGTCAGACATGACTGAGTGACTGAACTGAACTGATGGCTATTTTTGTGCTGTTTAAGGACAGAGTTGAGTGGCTGTGACAAGGTCTAACATATCTTTTTTTAACCCCTGCATAAATTAATTTCCACAATCCCTCCTCTAAATATTTTCATCTTGGTTCTTGGCATAGAGCATCCCATCAAGGCTTACCTCCGATCACTTATTCTGTACATGAAGAAAATGGGGTGCCAAATGACTAGTTGGAACACTTCTCCAATAAGAAGCCAGTCTAAAAACATTACAAGGATCCATGGACAAAGAGAATGGAACATGGTAGACTGAGTTTCAAAGAATATGAGACAATCATTATTCTGACCAGGCAATTGATAAATAAAGCAACGGTGTCACTTACTTTCTCATTTGGCATTGTCCCAACACAGAGACCTTCACAAAAGGAGATAGGAATCTCAGGTGATTCATTTCCCAAACTATGTTCTGAATGAGGAATGGGAGAGATCACAATCAGAAAAGCAGTTGCATGGGTCATTTGGTCAATAAAAAGAAAAAAAAAAATCAATATGATCATTTGAAATCAAAACTGTGAAGACACAAAGAATCTACAAAACTAAAATAAAATATTAATGATTCCAGCGGTCCAGGAGATCAGATCTCTTATTAAAGTGAAAAGTTGGTACATTTCTACTTGAGCTTCTCTACTGTGTGTGGGATTTTCTAATCCATCATTCAAATGTGAAAAACACTGGCTTTGGCCACTAGTTAATTATTGGATTGTCATAACCCATTTCACGCTTACTCATCCTTTTTTTTAAATAAACTGATTTTGTTAGTGATTTTATTTTGTAATTACTGTCTCCTGACAAGTAATTACTGTCTCCTGACAAGTAGTGCCTCTACCATACCTGTCATTTTACAACAGAATCTACTGAGAGAAGGGAAAAAATTCCCTGCATAGAGAGACTTCAAATATGTTACCATGTAGTCACACATGCAGTTTTAAAACAGTGGAGGAGGAATGCTGAATGGCCATTCAGATGACGTATAAGGTTATCGAGGATACCCTAAGGATAGACGCAACTTCTTTTTTATATATAACTTCCTCTAAGTGTGTGTGCAGAATTAACAACCCTTCTTAGGTGCATTTCAATGAATCCTGGGATTGGTTTTGTATTCAGGCTGATGAGTAGCTATTTCTGAGCTCCTGTAATTATCAGGATGACTAATTTAATGACTACCATGACCAATGTGCACAGCCCTCACAGGGTGTGTGGTGTTGACTTGCTGAAAATGTTACAATTCAATGTTACAAATAACATTAAAATCAGAATTTTTAAATCACTTCTGCTTTGGCTTTATTTCACAAACCAAAAATGATATTATTTTTAACTCCTTTGAGTCCACACAGCCCTTGTGTCACCAAGCCACAGCTGCGAGAATCTACTATGTCACCAAGTATCGGCTGATGATGATGTCAGCTATTTACCTCTCCGTATGGCCACCCTCAGAGAAGGCAATGGCACCCCACTCCAGTACCTCTTGCTTGGAAAATCCCATGGACGGAGGAGCCTGTTAGGCCGCAATCCATGGGGTCGCTAAGAGTTGGACACGACTGAGTGACTTTACTTTCACTTTTCACTTTCATGCATTGGAGAAGGAAATGGCAGCCTACTCCAGTGTTCTTGCCTGGAGAATCCCAGGGACGGGGGAGCCTGGTGGGCTGCTGTCTATGGGGTCGC
Organism: Bison bison bison; assembly: GCF_000754665.1. Classification (NCBI taxonomy): domain Eukaryota; kingdom Metazoa; phylum Chordata; class Mammalia; order Artiodactyla; family Bovidae; genus Bison; species Bison bison. Next base: position 10,299,895 of record NW_011495051.1, on the reverse strand, counting down.
ACAGAGTTGGAAACGACTGAAGTGACTTAGCATAGCACGGCCACGCTACTAGACTGTAAACACCTTGAGGGCTGGGAGAAAGTCCTATTTATCTAGGAGTTTCTTATCCCTAACAGAACATGGGGTACCTCCTAGGTCTGCTCAGTAAATGTCCATTAACTTACACATGGTTTTGCTGGTGTAAGAAAGCTAATGCAAGTGAAGGACAATGTCACCAAACTGTGAGATCATATGGGGCACAAACCATATTTCTCATCCATGTGTCATCAATGCCTATCAATGCCTACAAGGCCTCCAACAGAGTAGCTAGTAAATGAATGTTTGTGGAGAAAAGAAAGACTTTTCAGTGGAAGGTGAAAAGCCCATTCAGTGATATGAAAATACAGAGATTTTGATCAAGTATGTTGTAGATCTACATCAGGAGTCGATAATATTTTTCACCAAGGGCCAGTAGTAAATATTGTGTTGGCCCAAAAGTTCATTTGGGTTTTTGGTAAGATGTTTCAGAAAAACCTGAATGACCTTTTGGTCAACCCATTATATAAGGCTCACAGGTTTCCTGTCTCTATTGCAACTACTTCATTCTGCTGTTACAGGACAAAAGCAGCCATGGACAATACGTAAATGAAAGACTATGAATGTGTTCCAATAAAAATTTATTAACAAAATTAAGTGGTGGGACAGAATTTCTTGCCAGCCATAATGTGCTGATTCCCGCTATAAATGAGAAAGGCAAAACAATAAAGCTTTTAGAATACAGCAGTATCTACTTGACATATAGAAAGAGTGTTTAAAATACAAAGAAAAGAAAGCAGTTACTCTTCCAAAAAAAGTGTAGTAAGTGGGCTTATTAGAATTAGGAATAATAGAATATGACATAGTCATGAAATTAACAGCTCATAGGTACCAACACAACATGAATAAATCTCACAACATGATGTTGGACAGAAAAAGAAGTATACAAATGGACATACAAAAACATCATTTAGAGAGTGACAAGGTAACCTACAGGGTGGGAAAGAAGTTTGCCACTTATATAATTAACAAAGGCCATGTACCCGTGAAACAATTCTGGAACCAATTCCAATCTGTGTTTTTCCCCACACAAACAAGCAACTCTACAACACCAGTGCAGTGATCCACAATTTAACTAGTTTTGACATTGCCTGCCCAGGGACGGCACTGGATTCCACAGGTTAAGGGCTTAGTCCTGCAAAATTTGAGCCCCTCCTCGCTTCAGATGCCACTCGTAAGCCCAGGTTATTACCTGTGTTTCTGGATGATTGGCTATAAACCAGAGGTTCCTATGACCTCCTCTCTGGGTTCAATCAATTTTCTAGAGCAACTCCCTAACTCAGAGAAATATTTCACTTACTAGATCACTGGTTTGTTACAAAAAGATATAATTCAGGAAAAGTCAGATGGAAGAAATGCAGAGGGCAAGGTAGGGGAGACAACAGGGAATTTCCACACCCTCTCTAGGCATGCAACTCTCTCCAGGCCTCCACATATTCACACCCAGAAACTCTCCAAACCTGGTCCTTTGGGGGATTAACGGAGGCTCCATGACACACCCATGATTGATTAAATGACTGGCCATCAGCAAGTGATTCAATCTCCAGCTCCTCTGCTCTCCCTAGAGATCAGGAGCTAGGACTATATAATCACATAGGTGGGTCCCCTGGAAGCTAGCCCCATTCTGAAGTGTGGTCCAAAACTCACATTATTAACATAAAAAATGGCATCATTGTTGCTCTCATCACTTAGTAAATTCTAAGAGTTTTAGAAGCTCTCTGCCAGAAACAAGGACAAAGACCAAATATAACTCTTATTAACAATCACAATATCACAGCCTATAATAAATAAAGAACCTCTTCATATCAATAAGTGAAACACTAGCGAAAAAGAAAAATGGAAAAGGACAATAACAAGCATTTCACCAAAAAAAGTATGCCCAAATGGCCGAGAAACCTATGAAAATATGATCAACTTCATTAGTTATCCGAGAAATACAAGTAAAAATCACAATAACGCACCACTTCATGCTCACCTGTATTTTTGTGCTCAGTTGCTTCAGTCGTGTCTGATTCTTTGTGACCCCATGGACCACAGACCGCCAGGTTCCTCTGTCCATGGGATTCTCCAGGCAAGAATACTGGACTGGGTTGCATTCCTGTCTTCAGGAGATCTTCCCAACCCAGCAATCATATCCGCATCTCTTATGTCTCCTGCATTCGCAGGCAGGTTCTTTACCACTAGCCCCACTTGGGAAGCTCACATGCTTACTGGAATGGCAAGAATTGGAAATGCTAGAAGTGATCCAGAAGGCAATAGCACCCTACTCCAGTGCTCTTGCCTGGAAAATCCATGGATGGAGGAGCCTGGTGGGCTGCAGTCCAGGGGGTCGCTAAGAGTCAGACATGACTGAGCGACTTCACTTTCACTTTTTACTTTCATGCATTGGAGAAGGATATGGCAACCCACTCTGGTGTTCTTGCCTGGAGAATCCTGGGGACAGGGAAGCCTGGTGGGCTGCTGTCTATGGGGTCACACAGAGTCGGACACAACTGAAGTGACTTAGCAGCAGCAGAAGTGATCCAAGACGATGATGTAAGAGGATCCTGAACTCAATTCCTCCCATGAACACCCCGAAGTTATAGCTACTGACTGAACAATTTCCTCTGGAAAAAACACAAAAACTAGCAGAGCAGCCCTTCATACCAGGAAAACAAAGGAAGACCCACATCAAGCAGGTAGGAAAGCCTAGGACGTGACATCACCATAAACTCCATCCCAGGCTGTGTGACCCACAGTCAGTGGAGAACTCAACAAACCTGGAGCTTCTGCCCAGGAGTGCATGGTCTGCACTTACACCAGGCACCGCCGCCCTGAAGACTTTACCTGAGAGACAGGCCACCAAAGCATATGGCTTTGAAAAGCAACAGGGATCACATCCAGGAGACACTGTGAACTACAGACTGGCACTTTCCAAGACCATTGCCAATGACCACACAACAAGGGCACTTGCCATCTGCCTCTATAGAGATTTAACCCTGTACTGTTGCAACAGCAGCACCCTGAGGGAGCTCAGGGTGGAATGAGGCACCCTGTACTCCAGGGAATCTGGTGGGACAGGTCTTTAGTTAGATGTTTTTAGGAACAGATTGAATGCTCTCAATCCTTGCATCTCCTCATATCTAGAAAAGCACTAAATCCCCTCATGGTGACATCATAGCCTCGTGACTAGCAGAAAACCTTCTGTAAAATGAGTGCTGAATGATTTAACTCTCCCTTCACCAAAACCTTGTATATTGACCAATATATATCGACATATATTGACCTTCCCCCACCACCTCTCTGGAGCAGTCTCTCAGAACTATGTGGGATGCTGCCTCCCAGGCTGCAGTCCTCGTTTTGCCTCAAATAAAACTTAAGTCCTTCAAGACTGGGAGAAGTAGCTGTTTCATCTAATGCTTAAATCCAACACAGAGAGTCAAGCAAAATGAAGAAACAGAGGACTATGCTCTAAATGAAGGAAAAAAAATAATAAATAAAACCCAAGGCCAAAAAAAAACCTCAAAAACAACTCTAATGAAAAAGTCTGATAACCTTAATATCAAGTTATGGTGAAGTTTCTTGTGTGGCTTGGGGAGCATGAAATGGTACAATCACTTTAGATAGGTTGTTAATGTCTACTCAGGAGAAGCCATGGCACCCCACTCCAGTACTCTTGCCTGGAAAATCCTATGGATGGAGGAGCCTGGTGGGCTGCAGTCCATGGGGTCGCACAGAGTCAGACACGACTGAGCAACTTCACTTTCACTTTTCACTTTCATGCATTGG
>NW_011495051.1:10283647-10295952 GCF_000754665.1 Bison bison bison | reverse complement strand
AGCCTGGTGGGCTGCAGTCCATGGGGTCGCACAGAGTCAGACACGACTGAGCAACTTCACTTTCACTTTTCACTTTCATGCATTGGAGAAGGAAATGGCAACCCTCTCCAGTGTTCTTGCCTGGAGAATCCCAGGGACAGGGGAGCCTGGTGGGCTGCCATCTATGGGGTCGCACAGAGTCGGACACGACTGAAGTGACTTAGCAGCAGCAGTACTGTCTACTCACCCCCTCTAAGGTGATACCTAAGAGACATGCATGCCCGGGTACAACAAAATACCCATTTAAGACTGTGCAGAGCAGTATTATTTGCTGGAAACGACTGGAAACAATCCATGTGTCCATTAACAGTGGAATGGATAAATGTTCATACAATGGAATATTCTGCACTAATGACATAACCATATCTTCCCAGGTGGTTCAGTGGTAAAGAATCTGCCTGCTAATGCAGAAGACTCAGAAGACAGGGGTTCAATCCCTGGGTCACGGAGATCCTGGAGGAGGAAATGGCAGCCTACTCCAGTTTTCTTGCCCAGAAAATTCCATGTACAGCAGAGCCTGGTGGGCTGCAGTCCATCAGGTTGTAAAGAGAGAGACACTGAGCATGTATGTACCCACCCAGTGACATAAACAAGTCACAACTACACACACAGCAAGGACAGAGTTCATAAACTTAATGTTGGGAAGAAAAAAAAAGCCACATGCAAAAGAACATATACAATATTAGCCCATTTATATACAGTTCAAAAACAGATAAAACATAACCAGTAACTTATCAGAAAAGTTGGCCTTGTAGACATGTTCATGGTATAGAAAGGGGTTGTCACTGAGTTGGGCATCCTGTGGGCTCTGAGTTCTGACCACTGGTTTCTTGACCTGTAATTACATAGGGGTTTACTTAATAATAATTTATTAAGTTGTGTGTTTACATGTGTGCACTTTTTATGTTGGTAATAGTCCACATTTTTTAAAAAAGGCTTTAAGTCACTTGAGGCCTGCCATCTGTAAAATGAGACATTTTAAAAACAGCATCTCTAGCAGGACTTTCTTTTCAGTGATACCACTGCATTGTAATGGATATGTCACCATCATTATGGCAAGAGTCATTTTATATGGTTTCACTTTTTATGTCTTTCACTAGCTCATTAAAAGCATTGCAGTACTGTTCGGTTCCCTTGACATGCTGGTTGCCAGGGAATTTCCTCTGAAAATGCAGTAAGTCACACGGAGAGGATATCTGGATGTTCCCATGGAAAGCCCCACTGACCCCAGCATAGGAGTCAACCCATCCAGGCACCACAGAGCTGAATGAAGAAAACTCCAGAAGGTCCCCAAAGCCAGCCAGTGTGGTCTTCCCAGCTCAGGCCCCAGACATCCTGGCTCTGAGACAAGACACACACTATAATTCCACAGAAGTCCCTAACCTGGAAAAACTATGAACCCAACAACACAAGCTACTGATTTATGCCACTAAGTTTCTGGTGTTCATTCGGCCAGAAATGCCATCATTAAAAAGTCTACACATAACAAGCGCTGGAGAGAGTGTAGAGAAAAGGGAACCCTCCTACACTGTTGATGGGAATGCACGCTGGTGCAGCCACTGTGGAAAACAGTAAGGAGGTTCCTCAGAAAACTAAAAAGAGAGTTGCCATATGACCCAGCAACCCCACTCCTCAGCATGCAGCAAGACAAATCTAATCCAAAAAGACACCTGCATCCCTATGTTCATAGCAGCACTATTCACAACAGCCAAGACATAGAAGCAACCGAACTGTTCACTGACAGATACATGGATAAAGAAGATGTGGTACATGTATAGAATGGAATCCTGCTCAGCCATAAAAAAGAATGAAATAATGCCATGTGCAGTAACACGGATACAAATAGAGATTATCACACTAAGTGAGGTAAGTCAGAAAGAAAAACACCATATGATATCACTCACATGAGGAATCTAAAACATGATACAAATTAACCCATCTATGAAACAGAAACAGAATCACAGAAGTAGGGAACAGGCTTGTGATTGCCAAGGGGGAGGGGCTGGGGAAGAGATGGACTAGGAGGTTGGGGATTAGCAGACGTAGCTTTTATATAGAGACTGGATAAATAACAAGCTGCTACTGTATATTTAGCACAGGGAATTATATTCAATATTCTATGATAGACCATAATGGAAAATAAAATTTTAAATGAGATGATATATATAAAGTAACTGAAGCACTTTGTTGTACAGCAGAAATTAACACATTATAAATCAACTGTTTTGCATACATGCTCAGTCACTCAGTCATGTCTGACTCTTTGAGACCCCATAGGCTGTAGCCCACCAGGTACCTCTGTTCATGGGATTTCCTAGCCAAGAATACTGGAGTGGGTTGCCATTTCCTCCTCTAGGCAATCTTCCTGACCCAGGGATTCAACCTACATCTTCTGTATTGGCAGGCAGATTCTTTACCACTGAGCCACTTGGGAAGCCCTTTATTTGCGTCAATACAAAAAAATATACTGAGGGCTTCACTGGTGGCTCAGTGGTAAAGAATCTGCCTGCCAATGCAGGAGACCTGGGTTTGATCCCTGGTCCAGGAGGATCCCACATCCCATGGAGCAATTAAGCCCATGCACCACCACTACTGAGCCCTTGCTCTAGAGCCCGGGAACTGCAACCAATGAATGCCACACACCCTAGAGCCTGCGCTGCGCAACCACATAAGTCAGCACAATAAGAAGCTCAAATACCACACTGAAGAGTAACCCCCACTCACCACAACTAAAAAGCCAGCGCACAGCAACAAAGACCCAGCACAGCCAACAAGAAATAATAAAAAATGAACAAATAACTTCTTTAAATAGACACTGGGACAGATGATGGGATAGTATGTGCTTGGGGCTACCTTTGGGGTATTTCTATTAGGATAAAAATGAGGAAGTAATGAAAACAGTGAGAAACAGTGACGCCCTCAGACATGCTTCTCGAAGAAGTGAATAGGCATATAAACGTGACATTCTTACATGTATCTGTGCCGCACTCATAGTTTTCAAAGTGCTCCTACAACATACCTTGAGTGAAAGTCTTTGGTAAATTGTAAGGCATGATGAAGGACAGCACTATGGTGATATACAGGGGACAATACAAAGTTAAGGAGCCTCTAACTGCTGTGGCCATGGAATCAGAATGAAAGAAGAGAGGAAATAAAAGGAGGATGAGAGCATGCCATGGGAATACGACTTTCCTCCTCTGTAACCTCAGAGTCAAGATCATGGTCAGATACCCATATGATGTCAAATTTCCAGAATACTATCTAGGTATTCTCTTTCAAGCCAGCCACTGAAATTTTTGCAGTCTCATAGGACAAAGTTGCTCCCTACTCTGCTCTCTCCATGGAAGAGCTCAGCAAAACTTCAATATGGCAATGAGGAAGAAAACAATGAAAACATCTGCGCATATTTTTAGTGGCCAAGGTGACTTTCCCCTTGATGACCTAAAGCAGCGGTCCCCAATCTTTTTGGCACCCAGGACTGGTTTCATGGAGGACAGTTCTTCCACAGACTGGGGGCTGGGTGGGAGGGAGTGACGTTGGGATGATTCAAGCACACTACACTTATTGTGCGCTTTACTTCTAATCTTGTGCTGCCACTGATCTGACAGAGGTACCAGTCCATGGCCTGGACATTGGGGACCCCTGAGCTAAAGGACACAAGTGTAAAAGACACAGATCTTAGCCCTCTGAAGAACCTAATCTCCCATAACACGGGGTTAGGACTTCATCTGATGGTCTACATTCAAGGACTTCCTGTTTTTCTAAACTATGGGAGTTTAAAATGTGCTGGGAAATTCAGTCTGACTTCTTTTTTATTTCCGCTGCAGGACATACAATGGAACAGAACATGAGGTCTAGAAAAAAAGGAGAACAAAAACTCACTTTCTATCTCAGAGAAGAAATAGAAAGTAGAAAGATCATGTTCTGAAGCAGTTTCCATTGCTCTCCAAGGAGCAAAATACAACGAAAGATCCAAAAGGAGGGTGAGAGGCCATTTCCTTGCACAGCTTTCAAACTGATGCATTTTACACTAGAAGACTTTTATTTTATCCTGCTCTCTGAGGGTGAAGAAAGTCACTTCAGAACTTGCCCGGCCATCTTCTGCTTTTTATGGAGTCTGTAATGGAGTCAGGGGTTGGTCTGTCTTCAAAGGACAAAAGATTCTTTGTTGATTCTAAGTCTTTGTGGAATTCTATGTGTTCACACCATGGCAAGCTCTGTGTCTGACATCGTGCCCCAAATATAGTCGGTGATCAAGAGGTGATTGGTTATTCATTCAAACACTGACTGTGCTAGCCCTTCAGCTCAAGTTATGAAAGAGACTGTCTCTGCCCTCATGAAGCTCCCTATAATAACCATGGTGGTAGTGCTTGGCCACTGAATGTGACTGCACTAGAGGTACCAGTGACTAGCTATCTAGAAAGTGGTCACTGGGAAGTAGCTGCCCACCATGTTTCTGGGCCCCTTTGCATCTCAACAGGGTCATACTCATCACTTCCTAACCAAAAAAAAAAGAAGTGATGACACTACTTGCAGACTAGAAAAGCTTACTTCCTGCATATCCTCCATCTTTTCCCCTTTCTATTGGCTGGATGTCAATGCCTGTAGGATATCAAAGATAGGATGATCTCTGTCAGCCTGGATCCCTGAATGACTCAGTGGAGCAGAGATTCTGCTCTCACTCTCTGCACTGCCACTGCACCATCACAGATTACATTTGGCATCAATGGAAACTCAATTTCTATTCTATTAAGCCACTGAGATTGAGTAGTTTTCTATTACTACTGCTAGGATTCTGCCACCTACTCATACAGTACCTTCCAGTTCATTCATTCATTCATTTTTTTATTTATGCCAGCATACCATCGAGAGCCCACTGTTAGGCTGGCATAGTTCCAGACAACTTGGACACCTTGGGTGAGGAGGGATAGAAAATAAAAAGGTAAACACACAAGAGAACTGACATTGGAATAGCAGTCCATTTGGGCTGTTACAACTGAATATCACAGACTAGGTAGATTACAGAAATTCATTAACAACAGAAATTCATTTCTCACATTCTTGGAGGGGGGAAGTACAAGACTGAGGTGCCAATATGGCCACATCCTGATAAAGGCCTTCATCCAGAGCTTTCTCACTGTGTTCTCAAATGGTGGAAGGACAGGAGCTCTGCGGGATCTCTTACTAAGGGCACCGGTCCCATTGACGAAAGCCCCACCCTCATGATCGAATCACCCCCCAGAGGCCCCACTCACTAATACTATCACCTTTGGAGGTTAGGATTTCAACGTATGAATTTGGTGAGGCAGGGGTAGGGAAGGGACACAAACATTCAGACCATATGAGAAGGAAAAAGCAAACATCACCTGTTAGAGAATAACGAAGGAGGTGCCTATTTGATCTAAGACTTGAGGACATAAAGTAGCAAACCATGTCCATATCATGTATATTAATAGGAAAACAGCAAATGCAAGCTGAAGGAAGAGCATATGCAAGGGCCTGGAGTTACAATATCACTAGCTTATTCTTGGAACCAGAGACGTGTGAGCTCTACCAGCTAAACCAGGATAAGAAGCATAAACCCAGACAGTTCCTAGTGAACCAGGAGGTATAGTCCACTCTAGGAGAAAAATATGATGAAAGATTCAAAAGGAGAGGCCATTTCTTTTGTGTAAGCCATTCCCTTACACAGCTTTCAAACCGATGTGTTTTACACTTCTGACCTTCTGACCATCCCAGCCACTGGGCCAAGGCCAAGGACTGCTTCCATGTAGAACCAAAGCCTTGCTCGCTTTGTACAGCTCCACACTTTGGCCATGGCTATCTTTGGTTAGCACTGACTGACCCCAGAAGAAAGTGTTTTAGTAGCTGCAGCAGCAAGTACGATTTTAGAACACCACTCAGAATCATCTCCTTCAATCAATGAAAAAAATGTTAATTTCTAATGTTTTTAAAACTGGGAAAAGATCTATTGTCTTGAATGTCCCTAAGAATCTTGGCCTTAGGGTTTCAAGAAACCAATAACATGCAAAGCGCTAAGTAATTTTTTAATTAAATAAATAAATAAAAGGTAATCACGATAAGCCTACTATAGAATTTTTTTTTTTTTGTAGTAGGAAATTGTTATGGTTCCAGTTTGGGACCTGGGGACCACATTTGATATGAACTCTCCTGCCCTTACATGAAATATTGACTTAATTTCTGTTATCAGTTGGAATATGTTGCTGTCTTATTCACTGGGAATTACCCTGGTTGAAAATATTTGCTATTTTTCCTTCTTCAGATTCTCCTGTGTCAACAGCCTGAGGGATAAACTGTCTGATTCAGTTATAGAGAAAAATCACTGTTTTTATTTGATGCCTTTTTCCCCCCAAGGGGACTAGAGAAACATTCTCATTGCTATTAACTTGTTTGTAAGAAAGAAGGAGGTGCCATTTCACTAAAAATCTATCACACAGTCCAATAATTGAGGTTGCTCTGAGCTAGGATGGGGAAGGTTTCAGGATATGATTTAAATAGAAAGGAACAAATTAGGGTGGAATGAAGAGAACTACTGAGTAGTCACAGATGTGGCCTTAACCCTGGGGGCAAAGGGAAGCAAAACCTTGGATATTCAAGGGTTGCCAGGGAGAGAGGTAAGTGGAATTAGGAAGCTGGGTCCGGACTCCACTGGTCTCTTCTGATCCTAATGGTTTATGGTTTTTCAACAATTGAGCATTGTGATGGTTATTTTTATATGTCAACCTGGTGAGGCCATGGCATCCAGATATTTGGTCAAACACTATTCTAGACATTTCTGTGAAAGTATTTTTTGGATGGGATTAACATTTCAATCAGTGAACTTGAGCAAGTTACACTTCTCTCTCTAACGTGGATGGGCCTTACACACTCAGCTGAAGGCTTTAAGAAAAAGACTGACTTCTAAGAGGAAATTCTGTCAACCAGTGGTCTTCAAGCTTCAACTGCAACTCTTTCCTGGAAACCTAGCCTGCTGGTCCAACCTGCAAATTGTGCATTTGCCAATCCTCCGCAATCACATGAGCCAATTATTTAACAAAAGTACTGGTTTTCCTGCTGGTTCTGTTTCTCTGAAGAACCTCAGTATAAGCATCTGCCATGTGCCTGGCATCATCCTAAACTCTTGGCGCTTACAGGGGTACAAAAGAAGTAAAGTTAACAGCCCACTTGGAGCTTATGATCTTGGCCTGTGCAGTAAACTCAGAGAGCATGGGATCCTCAAACCCTGCGCAGCCCACACAAGGGCTGGCCCTTGACCGCTCCTGGGAGATGACTCCTAAGTCCTCAGAATATTCTATTAAGTGTGTCTTTGTACCACTGTGGCCTTGGGCCATTCCAGATAGTTTATGTTCAGTTCAGTTCAGTCGCTCAGTCGTGTCTGACTCTTTGCGACCCCACGAATCACAGCACGCCAGGCCTCCCTGTCCATCACCAACTCCCGGAGTTCACTCAGACACGTCCATTGAGTCAGTGATACCATCCAGCCATCTCATCCTCTGTCGTCCCCTTCTCCTCATGCCCCCAATCCCTCCCAGCATCAGAGTCTTTTCCAATGAGTCAACTCTTCGCATAAGGTGGCCAAAGTACTGGAGTTTCAGCTTTAGCATCATTCCTTCCAAAGAAATCCCAGGGCTGATCTCCTTCAGAATGGACTGGTTGGATCTCCTTGCAGTCCAAGGGACTCTCAAGAGTCTTCTCCAACACTACAGGTCAAAAGCATCAATTCTTTGGCACTCAGCCTTCTTCACAGTCCAACTCTCACACCCATACGTGACCACTGGAAAAACCATAGCCTTGACTAGACAGACCTTTGTTGGCAAAGTAATGTCTCTGCTTTTGAATATGCTATCTAGGTTGGTCATAACTTCCCTTCCAAGAAACAATGGAATAATCAGTGGTGAAGGCCTGCTTTTGTTCACTTGGGACCCAGGGCCACACTGTATCAGTTTGACCTCTTAGGGGTGCTGGAGACTGAGTAGCTAAGATCAGTTAAATGTGTGATCCATATCTAGGTGAATGACCCCCCAGTAAAAACCCTGGACACCAAAGCTTGGGTGAGCGTCCCTGGTTGGCAACACTTCACACATGTTATCTCATGTTGTTGCTAAGAGAATGAAGTATTGTCCCTGTGATCCCACTGGGAGAGGGAAGCTGATGCCCACTCACCTCCTGGACTCCACCTTATGCACCCTTTTCCTTTGCTTCTCTTTATTTGTATCCTTTCTCTGTAATAAACCATAACCTTGAGCATAACAACTATGTGAGTTCTGTGGCTCCTTTACCAAATCACCAAGCCTGAGGGTGGTCTCAGAACCCTTGACACATTCAACAACATATACTGAGCACCTACCACACGCCAAACACAATCCTAAACACTCAAGACTCATATGGAAGCAAAGGAGGAAATGACCCCTGCCCTCTTGGAGCTCTGACCTTGGTTATGTCCTCGGGATTGAGTGAGGTCATGGCTCTCATGTTCATTTCTTATTCACAATCCAGCTACACAGACAAAAAGCAGCATCTAGAAGACCATGATATGGAAGATCGAGCAAAGTATGGTGATGTTTGAACAGTGGATCATATTTAAATGCTAGAAATTACCTTTCCTGAAAAACCCTTAGAAATGAAATCTCACCACACTTCATCCTTCTGTTGGTGCAACCAAAACACTTAGTAAAGGTTAGACTCTGGGTCTTCCTGAGCCTAAACTTTCTGGCTTGCAACACAGGGTGATGACCTGTCAGAGTGCACAATCTATTGCAATTACAAATCAGATCATTCTTACCAGGTAAGGTCCCAACAGGAAACACATGCAACACTCAAGAACAGTCCAAGAGCGCTTCTTTACTGAGGGATTCATTCCAAAGCTCAAGGGACAATGCACAAACTTCCAACAACAGTAAAGCCACCCAGATCCCAAGGGACCAAGGAGCAGTGAGTCCCAAAACACAGAAGGAAACATAGTCACGTGGAACACGCCACCTTGGGCACATGGGGGACTGGATCTATGTCACAGCTGACCAAGTACGGAGTACGGAGCAAGGATCTCTCTCTCCTTCCTGACCCACCCCACCTCTTGTCGGGGCTTCCCAGTGACCAGTCCAACAGAAGAGACAGGCAGGCTAGTCCACTGGTAAACTTTCAGAGGTCACCTTCCAGGGGTGGAGAGAAGAGAGAAGACTGAAGGGTGGACCAGTAGTGCAGAGACACACAGTCATGCATGGGATACCATGGAGCCAGAAGACAGGAAAACTCTGCAACTACACTTGGATCAGAAGGGAAAACACAATTTTAAGTATTTCTCACATCAAATTTGGAAGAAATATTTTTGAGATCATATCAACTGCAAGTGTAGATCCGATGAAATAGGCATACTCATTATAGCTGATTCGGGTCAAGATGTCCACTGTATCTGGAAGGCAGTTTGGAATAAATAGCAAGGAGTGGTAAATATTCTTGCCCTCTGACACAGTACTGTCACTGATATACATACAGCTATTCCTCTACTAGAATATTCACTGTGGCATTATTTATGAGAGTGAAAGGTTGAAAAACATCTAATAATAGGGCCTTGGTTGAATAAATTAGAGTATGTTCATGTGACAGAAAGCTCTATAACTGTGGAAAATCATATTACGAAAGAACACTGAAGGATATAATAAAATATTCATGATATAATATTAATGACAAGAAAATCAAGTTATAAAATATATACCATGAAACCCAATTCTGTTAACATATTCTGCCTGTATATCTGGGAATACATCTGAATTCAATCAGGAAGGAAGGATACCAAAATATTAGCTATAATTACATCTGGGTCATGGGATTCTGGGTTCTCTTTAGTCCCTGCTAGCTGAGGAAACAGGAGGAAGAGAAAGGAAAACAAGTTCCAGATAGGAGTGTGTGCCTCCAATCAGCAAGAAAATCAAGGTTTTAAATTTCAGATGAAATGGTCTGCCATCCCGAAATGACCTCAAGGCTCCTCAGAGAACCCCAGAGAGGGAAGGGATAAAGGGGGTGCTCCCTGGAATCTTCTTCCCTGATCAGAAAAACAAGAGTTTAAAAACAAAAGTTACAAATCAACCATCTATTATTTTTTTAATGTGGCAATTTAAAGTCAAGCTTTAGCTATTTTAAATAATAAATCCTAAAGTGAATGATCCTATCAAAATGCACGCTTCCCATTCTCATCAAGTGATACCAGCTACTGCCTGCTGGCTCCCAAAGGTGCAGCAAGTTTCTAAGAGACAAGGAAACGCACCTGACCAAACTCCTGCCCATAAATCACTTCCCGCATATTACCCCATATTCATTCCCACATTTACATGTTAGGAGCTACTCAAAGGCTCAAGCACAACTGCGGGTGGACAGCTATTCCTTAGCTCCAGAATAATCTGGGGGCCAATGTCATTGTTCTGATCTTGTACATGAGGAAAGGGAGACTCAGAGAAAGGAAGCTTCCTGCCTAAAGTTACACACTGGGTAATGACTTGAAGCTAAGAATCCGGAGGCACTTCCCCTATATCAGCTTCTCTCTAGATGGCTGAGCATGCTTGAGCCAAAAGCAAGGTCAAGAAGCCCCTGGGCAAGGAGACCCTCCTATACAGCTTCCCAAGAGCGTGCTGCATGTAAAAGCCTTAAATAGGGCAAGCTCTTGGTTCTGCATTGCACTTCTCAAAATTTATTCCAAAGAAATCCTCAAAGAGGCATATAACCCTTGATGCACAAAGACATTTATGATAGTTATTTATAAGAGCAAAATACCAGGAAGCAACAGAAATGTCCAAATGTCCAACAATTAGGCAACAGTTAACTAAGGATGCTGTGTAATGGAATACTATGCAGCCAGTTAAATGCTTCCAAAGAATGCTGTCCAGTAACATGAGAAAATGATCACAATATAATGCTTAATGGAAAAAAGAAAATAATTTTACATAGACAACCAGCTGTAATCTACAAAGACAAGTATAAAATGATGATTTCAAAGGAAAATGACTGCTTTTTATAGTCTCTAAAGTAAACACTTCCTGGGAAGACTTCTTTGTTTTTTAAAAGTAAAACAGCTTGGACTCATGAAGAATCTTTTCTGCTGACCTCTAGCCTCAACGTAGTTCAACAAAACTGTGTTTCTTAATAGCTTTGCCTCTGATCACAAGTCTAATATACACAAAAAGCAAAAACTTGACAAAAATAGGAAATCAAAAAGAAAACAAAAGTACCAATAAATTTCACATTTACCCCACCCAACGTGCCCTCAAGATGGCCACCTGATAGTTTTGTCCAAAACTCTCCCATTTAGCTCCCAAGCTATGGTCACTCTTAACCAAGCCTTTAGATTCTGTAATGACGATGTGTACATTCGCATGGACAAAGCAAAATACTCCTTTATCCTACAAGCATATTTTGTGTACTCTCTTTTGATGTTCAAAAATGAACAAAATTTTAAAAAATGAATAAACCTTGAACACTCACCAAAACCAGCCTTCCCTTCCCCAAGCATGGAGGGGCGGGGAGATGAACAACTTCTTAACGTCCAATGAATGAGTAAATTAACATACAAAAGAAACAAGTCTGAGTTAATGAATGCAAGCCAAGTCAATGTTTCCTGGCCTGGAAGAGACAGTACAAGGTCATCTGCACAGCTTTCTCTGGCCTACAAACAATTAACAGCAAGAAAGAGGGGAATTCCAAGCAGCTCATGACCACTCACTCTGTGCCAGCTTAAAGAAGCCTTTCAGTGAAGGCATAATTACCTTCATGTACCAAAGACAGCAATGGGACAGAAACAGAGAAAAAGAAAGTGGCCCAAATACACACAAATAGTTAAAGACCAGGGATGTGAATCCAAATCTCCTGACTCCACAGTGAATTATCTCCTCTAAGTATTATATCTCCTCTAAGTATTATAATACTTCTCTAAGTATTATATCTTAAACATATTCTTATTCTATATAATGATAATATTATATGACAACCAGTATTATTGATATTTCTCCCGGCAATCTTGATTTCAGCTTGTGCTTCTTCCAGCCCAGCGTTTCTCATGATGTACTCTGCATAGAAGTTAAATAAGCAGGGGGACAATATATAGCCTTGACATACTCCTTTTCCTAATGGAACCAGTCTGTTGTCCCAGGTCCAGTTCTAACTGTTGCTTCCTGACCTGCATATAGGTTTCTCAAGAGTCAGGTCAGGTGGTCTGGTATTCCCATCTCTTTCAGAATTTTCCACAGTTTATTGTGATC
>NW_011495051.1:10282601-10283044 GCF_000754665.1 Bison bison bison | reverse complement strand
GACCTTTTCCAGTCCTGTGGCCACTGCTGAGTTTTCCAAATTTGCTGGCATATTGAGTGCAGCACTTTCACAGCATCATCTTTCAGGATTTGGAATAGCTCAACTGGAATTCCATCACCTCCACTAACTTTGTTCGTAGTGATGCTTTCTAAGGCCCACTTGACTTCACATTCCAGGATTTCTGGCTCTAGGTGAGTGATCACACCATCATGATTATCTGGGTCGTGAAGATCTTTTTTGTATGGGAAATAGACGGGGAAACAGTAGAAACAGTGTCAGACTTTATTTTTGGGGGCTCCAAAATCACTGCAGATGGTGATTGCAGCCATGAAATTAAAAGACGCTTACTTACTCCTTGGAAGGAAAGTTCTGACCAACCTAGATAGCATATTCAAAAGCAAAGACATTACTTTTCCAACAAAGGTCCATCTAGTCAAGGCTAT
>NW_011495051.1:10278646-10282501 GCF_000754665.1 Bison bison bison | reverse complement strand
AGGATGAGATGGCTGGATGGCATCACCAACTCGAAGGACATGAGTCTGAGTAAACTCCAGGAGTTGGTGATGGACAGGGAGGCCTGGCGTGCTGCGATTCATGGGGTTGCAAAGAGTCGGACATGACTGCGTGACTGAAATTAACTGAACTTACTGATCAGTATTATATCTCTTGTAAAACCAAAGATAATCACAGGCATCTAAATGACTGATTGCTACCATTCTATACAATTCCTGACTCTACACAATGACTGAGTTTGCACCCCCAAATCATCACTGGGCCCCCAAGCCATCACTGAGCTGACAGCAAAAAGGAAGAGGCCAAGTGGTACCCACGTTCTGTCCTGTGTCCTAGAGAATTCCTAGCGGCTCCCCTCCTGGTGTATTCCCCTCAACAGAACATTTCTGGAGAAGGGCTTCCCCTCCCCTCACAAGCTGCTGACCGAATCCATGATGGGTATGAATCTAATTACCAGCCAACTTTGGCTGCTTAACTCACCTTCAATTCCACCCACTATAATTTGGTGTAAGTGGCTGAACTTTCAGGAGTGTCTCACTCTGCTTTCCCTTCATCAGGAACAAGATAGCAAAGCAAATGCCTGAAATTGAAGGGCTTTTGTAGTGTGATGATGTGAAGGTCAAGAGAGGGTAACTTACTCCCTCTTCCCTCCTTGAGGGCTGGCACAATGAAGATTTCTAATGTAATATGTAAAAGGGCAACAGGCAAGGCAAATGTTCTGTCTTCTCAAACACTTATGGGAAAGACCAAGGCCACTGATGCATGATATTATTTTAGGGAGAGAGGTTCCTGTGACTACATGATAGTTCACAAGAGAAGGATTCTGACCCCAACCCTCCTATCCCAACAAAATCCAGGCAACACACACTTTTTCTTCTAGATAGTATTGTACCCTCCATGTTCCACTTTTGCTGTCTTTTGGACAGAACTGAACCCAAAAGCATGAGCAGGTCATCTAGAAAGCAGAAGAAAGATCTTGTGGCCACTGCAAAGTTTCAAATAGTTTCAAAATCATCCTTAATTATGGGGGGGGAGGGGAACACTTGAGGCATTTTAAAGTACTGACAGAACATACACAGAGAGGAGAAATCCAAAAAATCCTTAAATCCAGGTAAATCAGAAAGAACCAAAAATAACCATATTTAACTTTGCTGAAACTTTCTGAATGTTTTTTCACAAGCCTGTCAATAATTTTATAACTTTAAAAAAAAAAAACAGATTATCTGTTCCAGATGGGTATTTTCTCCTGTGCTGAGCAGCTATTGTAATGTATGCATGTTTTGCTTTGTAAACGTCTTTAAAGGTTATTCACCCAACTTCAATATATATGCAGAAGTTTAGAGTCCACCAGCTTCATAAAGTGAACGTTCTCGTGTTACCAGCAGCTGGAAAAGGAACATGAACACTGCCTGGCACCCTGAAATGCCTGTCACAATCCCCCAGCCCTGTCTCTACCCAGGCCCACCTCTTTCCAAAGGCAATCAGCATCCTAACTCCTGCCACCAGGGGTTAGTTTTAGCTGGGCTGTCACATAAACAGGATCATGGAGCATGTGCAGTTTGGTCTTTGACTTGTGCTCAGCACCATGCTTGTGAGGTTCACCCATGTTGTTTCATGTAAAAGCAGTCTATCTGCTTTACTACCGCATGTTTCGTTCCATGATCATACAGTATATGCTCTACCGTGGGTGCACTTTGTTCCTGCCTGTCCCCAGTTATCAGCAATAGTAATGCCAGGGACGAGTTTGTACACAAATCTTTTGGTGCACACCTGCAAACATCTCTGTTAGATCACATGGTCTGTACACAGCTTCAGCAGATACTGCCAGTCTTCCAAAGTGATTGCACTAGTTTACATTCCCAATGACAGAGTTCCTACTTATCTAAGAATTTTTTCCAAGGTTTAGCTGGGTTTCAATTTTCATCATATGATGCACATTCATAATTTTAATAAGCAAATAATCTCATAAGGGTTAAGGAGTAGTCCCCTACCCTACCCTTAGGTCCTACTCCCAAGAGCCAAGCATGTGCAATTCCTTTGGCCTCTTTTTCCAGCATTTATCTATGTTTTCCTAGACATCACACTTTTAGTTTTTTTAATTCTTTTTAAGGATCATCTATTGATTTCCTCCCATAGAAAAAAGTTTCAGCATTCTTCACCCTGTGCCTCCACTGTCCCCCTAAACATTTAACATCTACCTTCCTTATAACACAGCTTTATTATGTTTGCTGTATCAGTATTTATTGTTTAAATTATTGCTATGTAATTATTATTCAAAATGAAACAGCTATACTAAGATTACATTTCCTTACACAAAATTTTGTTTTCCCTGAAGTTAGTGATTACTTTTATTTTTCATCTACTTAACTTTCTAATGATCAATTTTTCTTGGACTCTTTGGTGGAATTAGAAAATCCCTTTTAAAAGGGTCCAACTCTGGGACTTCCCTGGCAGTCTGGTGTTTAAGGCTTCACCTTCCCATGCAGGATGTTCAGGGGGTTTGATCCCTGGTCAGGAAGCTAAGATCCCACATGCCCTGTGGCCAAAAACCCATAATGAACAGGTTGGCCAAAACTTTGTTCAAAACATCTCATGGAAAATCTCAAATGAACTTTTTGGCCAATCAAATAAAAAAATAAAATAAATAAAAATAAATAATAAATAAAAATCAAATAAAAAAAGTATTGTAACAAATTCAACAAGGACTTTAAAAATGGTCCACATCCAAAAAATCTTTAAAAGGTCCAACTCCTTAGTAATCTATCAGTATTGCATCTTCCCTTTGAAGTTTTGTGGGACTTGGCAGGGGAGGTGATTTTCTTGGAAGAAAAGGCCTCTGTCTTCCTGCTGACGGTCCTGAACAGCTGACATGCTGGAAAATTCCTTTATCACTATATTAGGAATTCCTTCGGAGAAGGCAATGGCACCCCACTCCAGTACATTTGCCTGGTAAATCCCATGGACGGAGGAGTTTGGCAGGCTGCAGTCCATGGGGTCGCTAGAGTCGGACACGACTGAGCGACTTCCCTTTCACTTTTCACTTTCATGCATTGGAGAAGGAAATGGCAACCCACTTCAGTGGTCTTGTCTGGAGAATCCCAGGGACGGGGGAGCCTGGTGGGCTGCAGTCCATGGGGTCGCACACAGTCGGACACGACTGAAGCGACTTAGCAGCAGCAGGAATTCCTTTACAACTTCTCAAAGATAGATTCCCCTGTCTCCAAAATCTTCCATTTTCTTTCCTGCTGTTTCCTCCTGCTTATTGGAGCAAATCATCCAGTAGCTCCCTGAACATGCATGCTCCTGAGACCTATCCATGCCTGCCTTCTTTCTGCACACCTGATTGACAATTGGGAGGCTTTTGGATGTCTAGGTCAGAAGCCAGGGCTCGGCTTTGAAGACAATGCTCCCTTGACTTCTGGCTGTAAGTTTGCCACTGAGAAGCAGGATCTCATTGTGATTTGTGATTCCTGGTCCTCTGATGTGTGACCCATTTGCTCTTCTCTGGAAACTTTGAGCCTCATCTCTTTTCATCCCTGGTGCTCTGAAATCCCATACTAATGTGCCTTGGTGTCAACTCATGCACTGACTACAGTGAGCCTTTTCAATCTAGACATGTGAGTTCTTTGGTTCTCAATACATATAGGATTTTTTTTTTTAATTCTTCCTTTTATATGTCTTTCTTGATTATTATTGAACCAACTACATTGATTCTGGTTTTTTTTTCATCATTTCTCTCCTGCTATTCATGACTTTCATGCTACTCATGACACCACCCTTATGGCAGAAAGTGAAGAGGAACTAAAAAGCCTCTTGATGAAAGTGAAAGTGGAGAG
>NW_011495051.1:10265876-10278358 GCF_000754665.1 Bison bison bison | reverse complement strand
TTGAACTGTGGTATTGGAGAAGACTCTTGAGAGTCCCTTGGACTGCAAGGAGGTCCAACCAGTCCATTCTGAAGGAGATCAGCCCTGGGGTTTCTTTGGAGGGCCAAAGCACTGAAACTCCAGTGCTTTGGCCACCTTATGCAAAGAGTTGACTCACTGGAAAAGACTCTGATGCTGGGAGGGATTGGGGGCAGGAGGAGAAGGGGACAACAGAGGATGAGATGGCTGGATGGCATCACTGACTCGATGGACGTGAGTCTAAGTGAACTCCGGGAGTTGGTGATGGACAGGGAGGCCTGGCATGCTGGGATTCATGGGGTCGCAAAGAGTCGGACATGACTGAGCAACTGATCTGATCTGATCTGATTCATGACTTTGTTCTACTTTCCAAGACATTCCTTCAACATTAACTTCCAGCCTTCTAGTGATTTTTGTTTTCATTTCTGCTATAATATTTTTAATTTCTAAGAGCTCTTTTTTCTTCAATCCTTTTTTTTAAAAAACAGCATTGTAATGTTTCATCAAAGAAGTATCTTCTCTTTTCTTTCTGAAAATATTAATTATAACACTTTTAATTAAGTTGCCTCCTATTCCTTTCACTAACACTGTGTGCATCAAGCTCGTTTTTCTCCTAGGATTTGCTTTGGTTTCTCTCCCTTAAGAACAGAAGTTTTCTTCAAAAGTCTGGTGACTCCTACACATTCGCTGATACTTAAGAGAGAGGCAGTAAAAAGCTGATTGTCAGTTCTCTGTGAGTAGACAGGGCTTTACTGAGTGAGTGGGTAGACATTTATCTAATTCATTGGAGGTCTTTTTCTTGGAATGGTTAATTTTCCCCAAGAAAAACCCTCCCTTCTCTGCCTGGGGAGTATGTACCAAGCTGCCTATATTCTGGGAATTGAGAAGAGGAAAATGATGGAATGAAAGGTTCTTCATTTCATTATAATGTCTGAAGCCATTTCTCCATTGCTCCAGATGTCCTCAAAGGGGGCCTCTCTGACAGTTTCTCCAGAGATGAATTTCCTTTCTCCAGATACTGTCGGGAAGGAGCTGTTGCTAGCTCTCTGCAATGGGAAAAGGCATCTGAGAATAAAACTACTACACATTCAGTATGAATAAGTTTGCTTTCAGTTTATTTATTTTTCTCTTTTTTTTTTAAATTGCAAACAGTAGAAATAGACTCTGGCAATTTAAATGGGAAAGGAGTCTGTTAACTGGTGGGTGGTTCACTGAATTCTTGGGAGGGCTGAAGAAGCAGGCTCCAGGCTCATCTTACAGAAATATGCCCCAAGTCACCCCACAGAACAGGCCTGATGAGGAAATCTTCACAGACTCTGCTACCCTGCTGAGCATAAAGGTAGATCATCACCACTCCTATTCCCACCAACATCAAAGCTACACAAGAAACCACTGGTTGGCTGTTTCCACTACAAGCCTGAGTTCCCTGTCTCAAAAATGAAAACACACAGAGGTCCTCTTTCCTCAACTCTCTTCTGTATTAAAATATTACATGTGTTTGGACTTCCCTGGTGGTCCAATGGTTAGGAATCCACCTTACAATGCAGGGGACGTGAGTTCCATCCCTGGTCAGGTAACTAGGACCCTACTTGAAAGTGTCAGTGGCTCAGTGGTGTCTGACTCTTTTCGACCCCATGGACTATAGCCCACCAGGCTCCTCTGTCCATGGGATTCTCCAGGCAATAATAATACTGGAGTGGGTAACCATTCCCTTTTCCAGGGATCTTTCCAATCCAGGGATCGAACTCGGGTCTCCTGCATCGCAGGCAGATTCTTTGCCGTCTGAACCACAGGATAGCTAAGCCCATAACACAACCACTGAGCCTGTGCAACATGACTAGAGAGCCTGTGTGCTGCAGTGAAGATCCTGCATGCCGCAACTAAGATCCAATGCAGCCAAATAAATAATTTTTTGTTAATGTTATGTGCTTCCAACTGGCACAGCCAGGCCACATGACTGTGGACTAGATGTAGGTGAAACTGGGAGCTAGAATTCAGATTGGAGAAGCAAGGCTCACACCTTCAGATTTCCCTAAATACAGAAAAGCAATTCAAAAGATGATGGACAGCCAAAAATATGAAGGCTACCCTCTACTGAACTGAATCTCTTACATCTGTCTTTTGAGGCATCCGTGGGCTCCGATTCTCTGGTCTCTCTAGGATTCTGTGGCAGAAGCTGACCCGCCCCTTGCTTGAACTGCACTCTCCAGGCCCTCCCTCTCCGTTCTGGCTTTCTGACTCTATCAGCCCAGCTGCCATTTGCCCACCTGCCTTCCGTTTTTCAACACTGGCTGAAATCTTTAACTTGCTACTGTTTCCTCTATGCTATGCTCTTTGTCAGCATAGGTTTCTAACGTTCTAATTCCTCTTCCATCATTTCAGTGGGGTTCAGGAGGGAGCAGATATCAATGTATGCTGTTTAGTCAGAATTTAAGCTACCTTTTGTGTAGCTTATTATTATAAGACTGTATTATAACCAAGGTAAATAACCAAGGTGATTATTGGTTATTTAATGGACTAGAATGGGGCTTCCTTTCAGTTCAGCTGATAAAGAATCTGCCCGCAATGCAAGAGACCTGGGTTTGATCCCTGGGTTAAGAAGATCCCCTGGAGAAGGGAAAGGCTACCCACTCCAGTATTCTGGCCTGGAGAATTCCAAGGACTGTATAGTCCATGGAGTTGCAGAGCCGGACGTGACTGAGCAACTTTCACTTTCACTAATGGACTAGAATAACCTCTAGAAATTTAAAATTTCTCCTTGAGCTCAGATACATCAAAACTGCCACCTTGACCTGATGACTTTCTCATTTCCAGTCAAGAAGTCAGGCCTGTGTGTTTCTGAGTGACAGACTTTTCTTCCTGAGAATGCTGAGACTTTATATATTTATAAATACACAAATATATAAATATATATCTATACATAATATATAATCTATAATGTATAATATTTATACATAAATATATAAATATTGTATATTTCAGGATCCAGAAACATTTTTTCAGGAATGAAAAAAAAAAAAAACCCAGCAAGGTGAGTCCATCTGTTTTCACCACCACCACATGGTAGAGCAAGGCAGCTCCAGTTGCCTGTAACTATGGCATCTCTTTCTTTTTCTCTTTCTCTCTCTCTCTTCACTGTGATAATCTCTGGGAAGGATTCTGATTGGCTGGTTTGGATCATCCACCCACCACAGTGAGAATCTGGGACTGGTCCGGCCTGGCTTACCCTACAAGCTGAGCATGGGTCTGTCACCACCAGGGGATGGGGGAGTGACGAAAGGCATCTGGAGGCAAGGGCAACAAAATCTGTATGCACGGCCGCGCTGCACAGTGGGTCTTCCTGAATATCACATCACCACCGCAAGATGCAGACATGGAAAACAGACCTGAAATGAGCTGATCTGGAACCTATGATTGTTACCTTACATAGTAAACAAGAAATGTGCAGATATGATTAAGGGTCCTTCGAGGGAAGATTATCCTGGATCACCTGTCTGGGCCATTTAGGCTGGGGGTAGTCCTGCTGACACCCTGAGTTAGCTCCATTACAGTTAGTTTGAATTTCTGACGTCCAAAAAGAATAAACTTGTGTTGGCTTAAGCCACCAAGTTGTATTTTGTTACAGTAGCCATAGAAGACCAATATAGACTTTAAAAGGTCAATAATCTCTGAAAGCAAAGCAATCAAGAGGAAGGGAGTATACTCAGTGGAATGGGAACTAACCAGTAACTAGATGCCTTGGGAATCCTCAAGTGCTATCACTGTAGATCAGACACAATCTCAGAGCCTCACCCTTTTTACTGATAACATGGGGTGATGATACCTGACTCACAGTATCCCACTAAATAATTGAAGAAATAAGAAAAAAACAGAATTGATATTGCTTTGTAAACTTATAGGTGCAATTAAAAGTGTACAACAGTTACATTTAATAAATTCATCCAAACCATTCTCATATGTTGAAAGACAAGTACTAGTAACAGAGATTACCTGGCCTTTAAAATGAGGGTCAAGGAAACTCACTAGAACTCAGTGGATGAAACATGAAGGCTTTGGAATTTGGCTAATAGAAACCTGAGGTCTGGGGGAAGCACTGATTTATTTTCTTCATCTAAGGTCAGCAATTTCAACCACCCAGGCAAGCTCACCCATACATTCCAAACTAAATGAGCTTAGATACGAAAGCCTGGACACAATACATCACATCTACCAAGTATGTAAAATGCAACTTGGAAAGAAACTCAGCCCATTCAAACGGCACTGTCACTGTTCCAAACATCTGCAGGATGAGTCTTGGAGAATTGTTTTCCAAAGGGAATTTTACCAAACAAGCAAATAAATAAGCAATTCATTACTCCAAGCTAAGACTTTGATTTGGCTCTAAAATGGTGTTCCCCAGCATAACTTCCTACCTTATTCACAAGACTTGGCTATCAAAGTGTTTAGGAAAATTCAAACAAATGAACACTGTCCTCAAAGGACCAAGATTAACTAACATTAAAAATAGTATTGAAAGAAAAAAATTACTCCAGAAGGTCATTCCAAAACACGAGATCCAAGAGTGTTTCAAACGATGACCTTCTGGAGTAATTTTTTTCTTTGAAATGGTAAATTTCAAACCATGGTAAACCATTGTTTAGGGGAAGTTCCAGCTCCCTAAAGGCATTAACTGTGAGGAAGATGTGCTCATTTCTCTGAAGCAGAAGATTCTGGCAGGAAAGACTTGGCTACTGGAGACACACTGACCTGAGTTAGAATTCAGCTCCATCACCCACCTGCTGGGTGAACTTGAGTGAGTCATTTATCTTCTCTGTTTCCTCTTCCATAAAATAATGTCTTGGGTGACAATCTAATTTATGGTCCAACCAGGGCACTTTGGAAAGTGAGAAGGGGCTCTTTTAATATTTGCTTTAGGACAACGGGCAAACTAGGATGCCTAATCACTCTAATGTGTGTGTGCTAAGTCGTCTCAGTTGTGTCCGACTCTCTGCGACCCTATAAACCATAGCCCTCCAGGCTCCTCTGTCCATGGGGGTCCTGCAGGCAAGAATACTGGCATGGGTTGCCATGCTCTCCTCCAGAGGATCTTCCCGACCCAGGGATAAACCCACGTCTCTGCCTGCATTGGCAGGCAGCTTCTTTACCACTAGTGCCGCCTGGGAATTTAGGTTTTTGTGAGAATGAAGTAGTATAAGAGATTCATACAGTATGATTAAATGAAAGCCCAATAAAGGTTATACTAGATTCCCAAAAAAATCTATTCACTTGCTGATGATGCCTATTTGCTCCAACAGGTCTTGGTTTCAAATGCCTTTTATTTACTAACCTGTGCAGGTATGGCCCCTTGCCAGGCCCGCTATGATAAATGGGTGTGTGTTTTCCACGGACAGCTCAGCAGTGCTACTGACACGGCCTTTCCTCCCTCCATCTGCAGGTAGCACCAGCGAGTGGCAGGTTTCCCTGTGAGTCCAGCTCCGGAGGAGGCAGCACAGGGCCCATTTATCATTTGCTCTGCATGCCCAGAGTTGAATGGACCATACAGTTTCCAGGGTTGTATAGGTTCAATAGGGATAGTTGCTCTCGAGTGGTTGAACTTTTTCAAGAAAAGTCAATTAATTCCTAACACATTGCACACCCAACAGTTTACAGCTGCTGCTGCTGCTAAGTCGCTTCAGTCATGTCCGACTCTGTGTGACCCCATAGACGGCAGCCCACCAGGCTCTGCTGTCCCTGGGACTCTCCAGGCAAGAACAGTTTACAGCAGGCACTCACATCTCTCCATTTCACCCAGGGATGATAGAAATTTCTTTGGGGAAGAAACAAAGGTTATTAATAACCCAAGTCCTACATAAGCTGTTATTGCCTTTAAGGCTAGTGCTTACCCTGGAAACAAATATATCTGATTATCTTAACAGGAAGTCAGGGTTCTCTGATGGGCTCCAGGCATGTTTAGTCTTCGTCTGGCTTCTCAGGCCTCCCTGAACAAATTGCAGTCATCATAAGACCAACGACAACAACATCCTATAAAGACGAGGAGCGCAGACCCAGGCCATGGTCTGCCTGGATTTGCACCTTCCACTTATGAGCTATGTGAGCTTGGGGAGTACCTGCACCTCTTGATGCCTCAGTTTGTCCATCTGTTAAATGGAAATAATACAAGTACCTAATTTTTGGGCACATGAGTTAAGTGAGCCACTTAAGTAGTAAGCCCTATCTATATAGTTAAATTTTGTTTCTATTTTATAATAAAACAGGAACAGCCTCACAACAGTATAACCTCTCAACTCCTAGGTTCTTACTGTGAACTAAACATTTCACTAGGCTCCGGTTGGTTTTCCCTGACATCACTCCAACTCCAATCCTCAGACACCAGCTGGGAGTCCTACAATTCAGCTCAATTTCAACACTAACTACGTGGAGTTAGTACAGGTTAAGGGCTCAGTCCCACAAGACCGCTCCCCTACTTCAGACCCCAGCTGCAAATGGGGTCCCCAGACTACCCTCCCTTCTGCCTAGCTGACTACAACTTCATTAGATCTAATCGTTTGTTTGAATGACTCACACAACTCAAGAAAGTCCTATATTTATGGTTACAGTTCATTAGAAAGGATACAAATGAACAGACAGGTGATGAGGCACACAAGGTCCCGAGTGTAGACAGCTCTGTGCCATGGAGCTGGGGTGTGCCACCATCCAGCACTTGACTGTGTCAACGTGGAAGCTCTCTCAACCCTCACTGGTCCACGTTTTCTTATCAAGGTTTCATTTACAGACGAGATTAGTTAAACCAGTGGCCATTAGTTGTGAACTCAGACTTCAACCCCTCCTCTCCCTGGAGGTCAGGGCAGGGATGAACGTTCCCCCTCTCTAATCTTTTGGTGGATTTTCTGGAAGCCAGCTGCCTAGGAAACCTAGAGCAAGAGTCACCTCGTTAGCATACAAAGGACATTCCTGTCATTAAGAAAACCCTCAGGTTTCTGGGAGCTCTGTGCCAGGAACAGTACCTGTTCTCTGTGTATGTTATCTCATCGCTATTCCTTTTTGAGGATGAGGAAACAGGTTCTGAAAGGCTGAGTTACTTGCCCCAGGTCACAAAGCTATAGGTGACAGAGTCAGGAACGTCCCCAGGTCTGCCCAGTCTTAGGGCTTCTGCTCTTTCTGCTACACCGGACACACGGCCCAAAGTCTAGCAGTCGGAGGAAGATGTGCCCAACTGAGGCAGGCTGTCTCTTACTCTGATCTGTCCTAAATTCATCCCTGTGGACCTGGCTTGTCACCACAGAGCAGGGAGAGCTCTCACCAAAACAGCAAGAGCCGATTCACTCTGGGAACCCTTTGGGAAAACAGTATGGTGGTGGTACCCTGTCGGGTGCTGAAAAGAGGAAAGTGGCTTTCCCCTCACTTCACAGCAGCAGAGTACGTGTTAGGAAACCTGGAAGCAACCCGGCCTGGCTGCACAGAAAGAAACAACCAACTGCAGAGACAGGACGGCTGGGCCTGGCAAAGACCACAAGTCCCCACGGATGTGCTGAAACCGAGCAGGACCCTGTGGGGCTCCTGGACACGAACTTTCAGTGACACCTGCTTCTTGTTTGTGGGGAAGAGACACCAGCCTCCACAACCTTCTGTGAGTTCCAAAGGGCAGGTCTGAACAGCTGCTAGTCAGGGAAGGGAGGGGATGCAAAGGCAAGGGAGGAGCAGCCAAGAAACAGCTGTGCAGCCTCAGGGCAAGGTCCCTTCATGGGATACATGTAACAGTATCTTTGACCTCTTTACGGAACGAAGACCCCCAACGAATGGAAGATGTCAGCGTTCTTCGAAGGTCACAGTTCGATAACCTCCAAAGGACTGAGGCTGAAGCTCCAGTACTCTGGCCACCTGATGCAAAAAGTCGACTTATTGGAAAAGACCCACATGCTGGGAAAGATTGAGGGCAGGAGGAGACAGGGACAACAGAGGACGAGATGGTTGTCTGGCATCATCAACTCAATTGACACGAGTCTGAGCAAACTCCAGGAGATGGTGAAGTATAAGGAAGCCTGGAGTGCTGTAGCCCATGAGGTCGCAGAGTCAGACACAACTTGACAACTGAGCAACAACAACAAAAGCTCATCAGGAGACCACCCGAGGCCAGATGAGAGCAGTGCAGGCCCTGCACACACCCTGATCCTCAGCAACTCTGCCCTTGCACCACTGCTGTGAAACCCCTCCCCAAATCCTGCCAGGTGGGGACACATGCCAGTTTTCCAGGGCATCAGCCCATTGTCTCCCCTTTTGATGGCAAAGCCTGAAAGCTACTGTTTTCCAAAACTCTGTTTCCAATATTCAATTCAGTGCCAGTGCCCAGAGCCTGAGGTTTTGGCATGCATGTCAGCAAACGGAGCAGAAGATGAAAGAGAGAGAAAGTTCCAAAAGCCCCTGAGCACACGAGTGACTGAATGGATTTGTTCACAGGTCAGTACTGGAAAAGGTCAGTTTTCATTCCAATCCTGAAGAAAGACAATGCCACAGAATGTTAAAACTACCGCACAAATGCATTCATCTCACACACTAGCAAAGTAATGCTCAAAATTCTCCAAGCAAGGCTTCAACAGTATATGAACCAAGAACTTCCAGATGTTCAAGCTGGATTTAGAAAAGACAGAGAAACCAGAGATCAAATTGCCAACATCCGTTGGATCATAGAAAAACCAAGAGTATTCCAGATAAACATCTACTTCTGCTTTATTGACTATACCAATGCCTTTGATTATGTGGATCACAACAAACTGTGGAAAATTCTGAAAGAGATGGGAATACCAGACCACCTGACCTGCCTCTTGAGAAATCTGTATGCAGGTCAAGAAGCAACAGTTAGAACTGGACATGGACCAATGGACTGGTTCCAAATAGAGAAAGGAGTACATCAAGGCTTATATTGTCACCCTGTTTATTTAACTATTATGCAGAGTACACCATGTGAAATGCCAGACTGGATGAAGCACAAGCTGGAATCAAGACTGCTGGGGAAAGATCAATAACCTCAGATACACAGATGACACCACCCTTATGGCAGAAAGCAAAGAAGAACTAAAGAGCCTCTTGATGAAAGTGAAAAAGCTAGCTTAAAACTCAACATTCAAAACACTAAGACCATGACATTTGGTCCCATCACTTCATGGCAATTGATGTGGAAACAAAGGAAACAGTGAGACACTTTATTTTGGGGGGCTCCAAAATCACTGCAGATGGTAACTGCAGCCATGAAATTAAAAGACACTTGCTCCTTGGAAGCAAAGCTATGACAAACCTAGACAGCATATTAAAAAGCAGAGACATTACTTTGCTGACAAAGGTCAGTCTAGTCAAAGCTATAGTTTTTCCAGTAGTCACGTATGGATGTGAGAGTTGGATCATAAAGAAAGCTGAATGCCGAAGATGCTTACAAACTGTGGTGTTGGAGAAGACTCTTCAGAGTTCCTTGGACTGCAAGGAAATCAAACCAGCCAATCCTAAAGGAAATCAGTCCTGAATATTCACTGGAAGGACTGAGGCTGAAGCTGAAGCTCCAATACTTTGGCCACCTGATGCAAAGAACTGACTCATTGGAAGAGACCCTGATGCTGGGAAAGACTGAAGGCAGGAGGAGAAGGGGATGACAGAGGACGAGATGGTTGGGTGGCATCACCGACTCGACGGACATAAGTTTGAGCAAGCTCCAGGAGTTAGTGATGGACAGGGAGACCTGGCATTCTGCAGTCTGTGGGGTTGCAAAGAGTCAGACATGACTGAGCGACTAAACTGACCTGACCTGACCTGAAAATTCCTTGCCAAGACCTGGCAAGATGCCTGGGGGTTACTTTTAAGAAACAGGCAAGTGTGTGCAAGAAGAGACAAGAGCCAGTACAAATGGAAATTATGATGCCACTTGGTCCCTCAGGCAGATAGATACTGCTGCTGCTGCTGCTAAGTCGCTTCAGTCGTGTCCAACTCTGTGCGACCCCATAGACGGTAGCCCACCAGGCTCCCCCATCCCTGGGATTCTCTGAGAAAGAACACTGGAGTGGGTTGCCATTTAATCCAACCTCAGATTCGATTTCAGAAAGACAGCATTGGAAGCATTCTTCTCTTATTTATATAACACTTAAGAGCCAAGTGATATGTGATTAATGCAATTGTTTTCTTGCATTCATGTCAAGCACTCCAAAACCACCTTATTAAACCCAATCAGTCTGTATGTAGAGACAGCACGTGACTGTGGGATTTGAATGACCAAGTTGTATTTTCATTACAATATGACCAAAAGTGCACCTTCCCAGTTCACTGTCACAGCTGCCATGAAAACCTTTCATTCAGGTAAATCAGACTATTTTCACACTAAAACTCATAACAATGAATAATAAAAATGCTGCTCCAGATGCCCAAACATCTACTCCCTCTGATGCCCAAACTGGAAGCTTTGCCCATGCTGACAGATTAGTTAGGGACAGAAAGAGCTGTTCATTTAATGGTACCACTGTGGAGTCTCAGCACATCAAAGGATGCTAAGAGAAAGAGACAGTCAGCAGAAGGAATAGGCGAGGATTGTGAATATAAACGCTGTCGATCTTTTTTTTCAGGTTCAAGTTTTATCTTGACTTCGCAGCCATCATGATTAAGCAAACATTTTTAAGTTCAACTCATCTTGAGTGAAACCAGCTGCCGTCATTAGGCAAACATTAGATTTGGGACATCTGTCAATACAAAAATCATTTGCTCTATTGATTGCCACACCAATGTAGAACAAAGTCTGGACCGCCTGAGTCTATCAGAATCAGCTTGTTTCATCCTCAGCTCGAGGGCTCCCTCCCCTTCAAATACCCTGTCCACCAGACAAAATCCTCAGTTCCTATGGGTCTCTTTCCTTCTCCCCAAGGACTATTATGGTCCAGAACTGTAGACCTCACACCCTTTACTTCAGAAAGTGTTAGTCCCTTGGTTGTGTCCAACTCTTTGCAACCCCACAGACTATAACCTACCAGGCTCCTCTGTCCGTGGGATTCTCCAGGCAAGAATACTGGAGTGGATAGCCATTTCCTTCTCCAGGGGATCTACCCAACCCAGGGATCGAACCTGGGTCTCCTGCATTACAGGCAGATTGTTTACCATCTGAGCCACCAGGAAAGTCCACTTACTTCAGAAGAGGACTCTAACTCCAGCTGGCTCAGTTGTCTTTCTTAAGGGGACAAACCTAGTGAACACCCTCCTGGCTATTGACCAGTGCAGTGTTACAGCTGTTCCATGGACTATTTCAAGGTCAAACACTCTCAGTATCTGAACTGTAACCATGTGTTGCCTTTGCTCCCACTCCTCGAAGATTATCCCAGAACTGTTCTGCAAAGAAAAATTCCTAGACAGAAGCTGGCATCATGCTTTGCGTTTTCAACCCCAGCCTTCAATCTAGAGTTTTGCAATCAAGACTTAAGAGGCCTCCTGGGCAATGAGGTTAGTGCTGACGACAATGCTCGTGGGATCAGCTGGCAGAGTGGATTCTGCTTGTTCGGTGCAGACTCTCCTAGTTACGGGTCTAGATCCCAAGGAACACTCCTCAAAGCTGTGGTATGATTTTCATGCTACAGAGGAACCAGATGTATAGTGTTGGGCTGTGGAAATCTGACCTCCAGCCATTTACAGGGAATTTCTGTCAACTTTGTAAGAGTCTGCTTCAACTGAAAATGGCTACAAATTCTTTACTACTCCTTCCATCAAGAGGTGGGTCCACCACTATGCTAAGTAAGACAAGTCAGAGAAAGACAATATAATTTCATTTATATATGGAATGTTTAAAACTAACCCAAAGAAACCCAAAACAAACAAAAAAGATACATGCACCCCAATATTCACAGCAGCACTATTTACAAACAGCCAAGACATGGACCAAATGTCTCGGGTCCAAGACAACAGCCTAAGCGCCCACGGACAGAAGAAGACGTGGTGTATATACACAATGAAATATTACCCAGCCATAGAAAAGAATGAAACAACGTCATCTGAAGCAACATGAATGGACCTAGAGATGATCATATTAAGTGAAGCAAGTCAGACAAAGACAAATATAATATGATACCACTAGAGGTAGAGTCTAAAAACATGGTAGAAATGAACTTATTTACAAAACAGAAAGAGACTCAAAGGCACAGAGAACAAACCCATGGTTACCAAAGGGGAAGGTGGAGAAAGGGATAAATGAGAAATTTGGGATTAACAGAAACACACTATTATATACAAAACAGATATACAACAAGGACCTACTGTACAGCACAGGGAACTACAGTCAACGTCTTATAATAATGCATAATGGAAAAGAATATGAAACAATAGATATATATGCATACATAAACATGCATGTGTATGCATATATATATATATATCTGAATCACTTTGCTGTATACCTGAAGCTAACACAACATTGTAAATCAACTAAATTGAAAAAAAAAAAAAACTCA
>NW_011495051.1:10245991-10265776 GCF_000754665.1 Bison bison bison | reverse complement strand
CATAGAAACAGAGATCAGATTGGAGATTGCCAGCACCCAGGGTGGGGTGGGTGAAATGAATAAAGGGGGTCGAGAGGTACAAACTCCCAGGAATAAAATAAACAATTCCTGGAGAGGTAATGTATAATATTGGCGACTATAGTAATTATAATACTGGATTGTATATTTGAAAGTTGCTAAGTACTCCTCCTGGAAAATCCCGTGGACGGGGGAGCCTGGAAGGCTGCAGTCCATGGGGTCGCTGAGGGTGAGACACAACTGAGCGACTTCACTTTCACTTTTCACTTTCATGCATTGGAGCAGGAAATGGCAACCCACTCCAGTGTTCTTGCCTGGAGAATCCCAGGGACGGGGAGCCTGGGGGGCTGCCATCTATGGGGTCACATAGAGTTGGACATGACTGAAGTGACTTAGCAGCAGCAAGAGAGTAGGTATTCAAAGTTTTCATCACAAGAAAAAAATTCTAACTATGTGTGAGAACAGATGTTAACTAAACATTGTGGTGAATGTTTCACAATATACACATATATCAAATCATTATATCATGGACCTAAAACTAATATGTCAATTACATCTCAATTAAAAACTAAGTATTTAAAAAGTGGGAGAAAATAAATAACATCTTTACAATTTAGGAAAAAAAAAAAAGAAATGATGCCTATTTATTCTCTCCTTGAAGAGGACTGGCCTCTTTGATGAGTAGAATTTAGGCAAAAGTGACACCATGCCGGAAGTAACTTTTAGGCTGAGGCAACACACTCCAGTACTCTTGCCTGGAAAATCCCATGGACGGAGGGGCCTGGTGGGCTGCAGTCCATGGGGTCGCTAGGGGTCGGACACGACTGAGCAACTTCACTTTCACTTTCACTTTAAGAAGACTGGTAGCTTCTACTCTGGTCTCATGGAAGCCAACAGCCAAGCGAGAAGCACAAACATCTGAGACCATCCTGGTTCAGTTGGAGGGGCTCTGAGGATGAGATGCCACGTAGAGGAGACTGGCCTGTCAGCCTCAAGGTGTCCATGAGTCTATTTACATGTCAGTAAAGAAATGTCCTGAAGGCGGGTCCCCCAGCCTCAGCTGCCTTTGCTGGTCATGCCAAGTGGATCAGAACAAATTTCCCAGCTGAATTTTTCCCAGACTCCTAATACCCACACAGCTATCAGCAAAATACATAGGTCATGAAAACAATTAGGGGTGGGAAGAGTTGGTTTTGCAGTAATAGATCATTGGGACAGAATTCATTTACCAAAGATGCTTATCTGAGTCTCCCTTCATCCCATCACCCAGTTGAAATTCGTTCCTTGGCTCATTTTCTTTTTTCACTAGTTAATAATGGGTGTTGCCATTGCCTTAAGGATATGGAGCTTTATCTTCTCTGTTGACGACCATGATTTCAGTCACCCAGAACAGTGTATGGCATGTATTAGGCACTCAAATATCCGCTGACCAAACTAAGCATTCCTTCAAAAATAAAAAATTTAAAGTATATATGCTACCACAATAATTGAGGAAACAAAATGGATCTCCAAGAGGAAAAAGTTGTAAACTGTGATAAAATTATGTTGTAATAACACAAATAAAAGCTTTGATTCCTCACTTAACCTGGTTCTTGTGGTTCTTGTTTTCAAATTAAGAATTTAAAGGAATGTTTTAAAAATTTTCCTTTCTGATTCTCCAGAGTAAGACCCTGGACATTAAAATATCATTTACAACAGACATTATTCCATTATCGAGCAATGCTTCCCTCTTAAATGCAACCCATTTTTCTCACCTCAGGATTTGAATTTTTTTTTTTTTTGGATTCTTTTGTAGTTTCATAAATTTTTTTTTTTAATTTTATTTGAATTTAAAAGGTACACGAAGGTGCTATTTTGTTAAGCAAAAACAGTGAAATCAAAGGTATTGTCACAGTGCCACCTGGTGGTGAATGTTGATTCTGCACATTTTTCTTCTGATGGCCCCATGGGAACGAGGAAAAGTGAATCTTGGACCTAAAGTTACAAAGAGTATGACATTTTCGATCTTATTTGAGATATTATTTGAGACACAATTGGCTCAACGTGGGTCATGCTGTCCCCATGTTATGGAAGCCGAGAGAAGGGAAAGGACAAACATTTACTGATACCTAATACAGGCTATATTAGGCAAGGCCTTTCTATGGTTTAACACCTGAAATAACCTCAGGATATCGAGATTACCCTCATTTGTGTAAAGAAGCAGACTTGCACATTCACATCGTGATGTTAAGCGTCTTGTGAGACCTCTTCTCAGTGGAGATTTGGATCCAGGAATGCTGGCCTCTGAGCCTGTTTATACTGTATTGCACAGCAGGCCTAAACACCTTCACTGAGTTCTCTGAGCCAGTAAATTTTAGAGACAAAACTCAGGTTCCAGGCTTCTGCTCCACAGTTGACTCATTCTGTAAACATTTGCTGAGCTCCTACTGTATGCCAGAGGTTGTGCTGGCTGCTGAGGCAGCCCAGGGACCTGGATCTATCACTGTGTCCTTTCCACAGCCCCAGAAAGCCAAGCACCGCCCTTTCTTTCAAAATGTGACCAACACATCAAAATCCAGTAGGCTGTAGTCAACTCTGGATAAAACATTCATTTGTTCATCCAACAAACGGTCATCAAACAGCCACCAAAACTGTCATTGTGGGCAAAAGCAGGAGTGGTCCCTGCCATCTCAGAGCTTATAGCCTAGCTGGGGAGACAGACATTAATCAAATAATCATAATAAAACATGAAATACCCATCGTGGTAGAGCTGTGAATAGAAGAGATGCAGTGCAGAAGCACATGTAACAGGGAGGGTTGACCAGGTTGTCAGAAAGTGACAGTTGAGTCAACAGGATAAGTAGGAGTTATGGAGGCAAAGAGGAGAGGAAAGAATTCTAGGCGGAGGAACCTATATGTGCAAAGGCCCTGGGGTACTCCACTGCAACGTATCATCCTACATGCAAAACTCCTTTCCATGAGCTTCTGCCTTACATTAGGAAACAGAAGTACATTCTCAGCACCCCAGATATAGTCGGAATGTTCTAGAAACCTAAGAAAATTGAAACAATCCCAAAGCGCCCATTTTGCAACTATGAACTAATTAGAAGAGCCTCAAATTCGTGTGCTACTTTCAATTTTCAAAACACTTTTGCACTCAGATTGTTTGTTGTTGTTCAGTTGCCCAGTCGTGTCCAGCTCTTTGTGACCCCATGGACAGCAGACGCCAGACCCCCTCTGTCCCTCACTGTCTCCTGGAGTTTGCCCAAGTTCGTGTCCATTGCATCAGTGATGCCATCCAGCCATATCATCCTCTGACACCCTCTTTTTCTGCGCTCAATCTTTCCTACCAACAGTGACTTTTCCCATGAATCAGCTGTTTGTATCAGGTGACCAAAATACTAGAGCTTCAGCATCAGTCCTTCCAATGATGATTCAGATTATATTTACTCATCCTCAAATGGAAATGTATGGTAATTTTTGCACACACAGAAGAGATGGAGGCCCAGAAAGGCTGACAGAGCTGTCCACGTTAGCAGAGAGCCCACAGTAAACTTCATATCCCAATCCAGTCATCTTTTCAACACACTTCCTAGTGTTAAAATACAGGGTGACTTAGCCCCTGGCCACAGCTGACTTAACCACGCTGCAATCCACAAGTAACCATTTGACAACTAAGTCAAAATTAATTCTGATTTTCACATTATTAATATTCCTAGCCTCTGGACATCAATTTTGCTGGACTTAATTCATTGGTCAACAGTACTTTGGTTAATATTCTGGTCTAAAAAACAGATACCAGTCTCATGTTTTCCTGGCTACCTAATCAACACTCGACTGGGGAATTTAATCAACTGATCGACTCAAACAAGTTTAATTAATTTCTTTCCACTGAACTACTCAATTCTTTAACATATTTTTAGCAAATTGATCAGTTACATGAGAGTTGGGAAGACCTAATAGGATAATTCAATTAATTTTAAATTTAGTATGAGAGTGGGATGGGATGGAATAAAAGCTGGCATTAGCTATTCTGTAGGTAAAATTCAAACCTGTGGTAACAACGGCATTTTCCAAAACAGCAAAAGCAAACTCTGCCATTCATTTATTTGGGCATCTATAGATGGGGAAACAGTGGGAAACAGGGTCAGATTTTATTTTTTGGGGCTCCAAAATCACTGCAGATGGTGACTGCAGCCATTAAATTAAAAGACGCTTACTCCTTGGAAGGAAAGTTATGACCAACCTAGATAGCATATTCAAAAGCAGAGACATTACTTTGCCAACAAAGGTCCGTCTAGTCGAGGCTATGGTTTTTCCTGTGGTCATCTATGGATGTGAAAGTTGGACTGTGAAGAAAGCTGAGCGCCAAAGAATTGATGCTTTTGAACTGTGGTGTTGGAGAAGACTCTTGAGAGTCCTTTGGACTGCAAGGAGATCCAACCAGTCCATTCTGAAGGAGATCAGTCCTGGGTGTTCATTGGAGGGACTGATGCTGAAGCTGAAACTCCAATACTTTGGCCACCTCATGCGAAGAGTTGACTCATTGGAAAAGACCCTGATGCTGGGAGGGATTGGGGGCAAGAGGAGAAGGGGATGACAGAGGATGAGATTGCTGGATGGCATCACCGACTTGATGGCCATGAGTCTGAGTGAACTCCGGGAGTTGGTGATGGACAGGGAGGCCTGGCGTGCTGCGATTCATGGGGTCACAAAGAGTGGGACACGAATGAGCGACTGAAGTGAACTGATGCATGCATTCATGCCTTCTTTCAATCATTACTAGTGATTTTACATCTACTAAGTGCCAGACCCATGCCAAATAGAAAGGTACAAAAATAAGTAAGAAGATGTTACAATACAAGAGCATGCCAACTATTAATTTATTGCCTTTCAGCTCCAAATCCATCTTTCACTGCAGGCTCTGTGCAAAATACTTCTTTTGAAGATAACATGACACTACATTTTGTCAGTAGAGGGCGTGGGAGAGACAATGCAAGAAGAAGGGGCTTCTCTTCCCACTTCCACACTTTTCCATCTGCTTCTTCTGGTTTCTACCAAAAGCTATTGCCAGCAGTGTTTGGGGGGTGGGGGACAACCAGTGACACTCATTCCCATACCCCCAGGATGGGTTTCCAGTGAGTCACAGGCACCAAGCCCTCAGCTGCCAGCCACAGCCCACCGGTATCCAGTAGATTCACCCACCTGCTTGGGCCCAGAGAACATCCCCACACAATACGCCACAGGGGTGAAGTTCAGCCCAGTCTGAATCCCACTTGGGGTCCCTTCCTTCATACTCTCACTCAGGCCAAAGGTATTCTTTATGGTTCTCCTTACTTCCCTCTTGATAATCTCTGATACAGGTAATGATTCCTTTACCACTGGTGACCAAGCAGGGGCCACTTTCAGACACTGGGGGTTGGGACACTGGAGGTTGACTAGACGTGTTTTCAGTTTCACAACTGGGGGAAGAGGAAGGATTGTTTCTGGCAACCAGTGTGCAGAGGTCAGGGCTGTTGCTCAACATCCTCGGGGCAAGAACATTCCCCCGAATTCAGAATTATCCAACCCCAAGTGTCATGGACGTGAGTCTGAGTGAACTCCGGGAGTTGGTGATGGGCAGGGAGGCCTGGCGTGCTACGATTCATGGGGTCGCAAAGAGTCGGACACAACTGAGCGACTGAACTGAACTGAATTGAAGTGTCAATGGTCGCTATAGCTGAGAAACCCCCCACAAAGCTTTCCTTGCTGAGACAACTATGTGGTTTCTTTCTCCTCCTTGGACCCTGACTCATGCAGGGGTTGACGGAGAAGTGCAGGCAGGTAGATGAAATTAGACCTTAGGAAAGTTCATCACAAGGTTTTAGTCTTAGCAGCTCTGGCTTGTCTCAAGATCCCTGCAATGTTTTCAATTATTATTTGACCTCTTGTTGCTAGTAAGAGAAAAAACACAAGTGTTGGAGGATTAAAGAAATCCTGGGAATTTTTTTTTCTTCCTTTAGCTTGGTGCAGAATTTCCTTATTGATGAATGAGAATGAATGAATATACTCCACACACCCCAACTGCTATTCTCTGTTGAAAACAGATGGTGGGAAGGGTGAGTAAGGACAAAAGACAGCAGCTTGTGTGCTCGTTAAGAAAGAGAATTTAGTGATGAAATGCTAGAATATAAAATTTAATGTAAAATCACCTCCTATTAGAGGGAGAAAGACCTTAACAGACCACCAATCCAACGGTACCCAAATTAGGAGGAAAATCTGAATCATCTGGAGATTTTCTGAAGAATACAGCTTCTGGGGCCGCAACCCATAATGATTAAGTCAGAATCTTCGAGAGGCAAGACAATCCAACATCATTCTTCTAATCAGAGCCACTGCTGGTCTATATGGTACCTTTATGAAAAATAGAAAAGGCACCTCTCTCTGAACCAGGCTCATAACTTGGCAGGTAGAGAATCTGGGTTTTAATCTCCTCCAATTATCTCCAGCAAGTTCACTTGTGCAGTGCACAAACTTCACAACTCTACATGGACACCCTGATTTGCAAAATGAAGAAACTAGGGCCCACAGGACTCGATTTTATTGTTTTGCTAATTTATTCCCAGGCCAATTCATTCATGCGATCACTGAGCACTTGATACAGGCCAAGCTCTATGGAAACAAGATGAATAAGACATGGTTCCCACCCTCAGGGAACAGACAGTCCATCTGGAAAATAACTTGAACAAAATGCTTCCGTTTGTGTTATTGAACCTGATCATCCAACAACATGGAGAGGTAGGGAGCAGTATTACAGTCTCTAAAACACACGTTGAGAAACAGAGGGTACGAGATGTCCAAAATCACATGTGAAATCCAGTCCTGAGATAAAACTGGAGCCCGGGCTCTTAACTCCCAGGGGAGGTCTTGTCCCTTAATTCAGTGGCACTTGCTCCAGGAAACCACAGTGTTGCCCAGATCCCAGCCTCTTACTCAGCCTGTCCCCTAAAGGCGCGCTGTCAGGAGTCATTCTCTTCCCCAGTCTCACATCCCTGGGTTTTATTCCTGCTTAGGGAGACTTGTCAGACAGGCATCAGTGAACACAGATGCCTCTCAGTTCCAGGGACTGGATCTGAGAATGAATGAGAAATTGCAGGGGGAGGTGGGACCATGTGAAGACAGTTAAGTGGCTCTCCTGCTCTAGGGTTCATCTCTCCTCCAACGATTAAGTTTTTTCTCACAGCATTAATCGCTAGACGACACTAACACTTAACTGTGGGTTTGCTTCTGCCATACAAATGTCAGCGCCTAGAGGGTTGGGATCGGCCTGTCTCGTTCGGTTGCCTCTCCCAGGAGGAGGACAGTGTCTGACTCATATAAAACGCTGGCTGGATAAACGCATGAAGGGAGGAAGGAAAGAAGGAACACATTTTATAGCGCCCAGGAAGCCGGACCAACCAAGCCTTTATCTGCTTTCGGGAGAAAAGCCAAAAGCAATGTGATTTTGTAAATTTTAACAAGAAGCCGTAAAACCCTCTATCTTTAATAATGCAGACTGTTCTTTATCAGGAAACCTGAGCATTTCCTTTCCAAACCCGTACTTTTATAACTAAGACATTTTTTGCTTCACTGTTAGTAAAGGAATTTTCTTGAGTGGCACTAGCCAGTTTATGGTCTGTTTCTTTTTAGGTGGATGGTTTAAAAAAAAAAAAAAAATTCCATCTCGTCATTTTGTGCCACTCCAGAGGTCCAGAATAAACAATCCAAATCAAATGCAGACAGGATAAACACCATGCTAGTGATGCATCAGAGACACCAAGCACTAGGGTTGGAGAAAGCGTACAGCGTGTGCGTGTCAGTCTCATCTTCTTAACTATGTGAGCAACTGCAGCCCAGACAGGTTACAGGGGTCGCTGAAAACCACGTGGCAAGGTGGAGTCAGGGCTGGGACCAGATCACAGCCGTCACTGATGGCTCATGTCTTCTGCTCAGGTGATCAGAAATAGAATCACAGCATCCAGCATCTGGGACACAAACCTGCAGAAGGGCATTTTCACGGAGAAATGAGGAAGGTGGGGGAAAGGCTCTAATTCAGCGGCCCTATCTTCCACCTAATAGTCCCACCACCCAGTTCTGGGATGAATGAGTGTGACTTGAAGCTGAGTGTAACCTGTTTATTTTGTGGCCTACCAAACTGCAAACCCAAAACCCAGTGGCTTAAAATAGTGACCCTGAATACAGCACACGGCTCTACAGGTTGGCAACTTGGGAGAGTCTTTTGGCTTCAGTTCACTCGTGCATCAGCTGTCAGTGGCTGAGTGTGGGAAGCCCCATTTCTGGGGTGGCTGGTACATCCACTGGGCTAATCTCAGATCAGGTCACGTGTCTGCCATCTCCTGGCCATGTCATCACAGCAGTGGCAGGATTGTGAGAAAGAGAAAAAGCCTGTGGGGCCTCTGGAGTCCCAGGCTGGAGCTGGCACACCCTTC
This sequence comes from Bison bison bison, assembly GCF_000754665.1. Taxonomy (NCBI): domain Eukaryota; kingdom Metazoa; phylum Chordata; class Mammalia; order Artiodactyla; family Bovidae; genus Bison; species Bison bison. The sequence continues at coordinate 10,257,311 of NW_011495051.1, read as the reverse complement.
CTTCCAGTATTCTACTGGCATGTCCAAGCACAGGTAACCTACCTTCAGGAGCAGAGAAACAGACTCCACATCTTTATGGGTGGAGCTTAAAGTCACATTGCAAAGGCGTGGGAACAGTCTCCCACATCAATCAACAAGGTAAACACACTTCTCCACCGCCCTAGAGTCTGGTACATCCTGTTTTACAGGAATCTTCCTGCCCATCAGTGAGGACACTCATGTTTATCTTTGTTGGGTATAAGCTCACATCACTCTTAAGAAATATTAAGAAGACACGATATTTGAAATGGAGAGGATCACCAACCCCTTCAGGGAAGTTGGGCTCACAAAGCCACCTTAAATTGTCATGTTACACAGAGGACAATTACACAGTAGTTAAGTGTGTGAGTCCCGGAGTCGCCAACTTGGCTTTGAACCTCAGGGCCACCATTTACCAGCTATATGACCCCATCCAGACTACTGAACCTCTCCAAACATCAGTTTCCCTGTTTGCAAATGGGATGACCATCATAGTACAGTTTCACAGACCTGGAATGAAGATCAGGAGGAACAATACACAGCCCTCACTCACAGGAGGGCTAGCAAACACTGGTGACCATCGCGTTTCGATGATGATAATAAAAGAAGTGGTAAGTTTTCTCTTTCGCACCCCTGACACTTTTGACTTACAGGTCCAGGAAGAAGGTAGCGCCTTAAAGCTGTATTGTCCACAAAGGAGAGAGTGCCCAGGGGAGCAGGAGAGGGCAGTGGCCCAGTCCAGGAGAGCGGGCAGATGTCCCAGCATGAGAGGATGCAGAAGACAGTGCCTGTCTCCAGTACAGCATCCTTGGAGGGGGCAGGACCACCCAAGAGGTGTAACAAGCATAGACGGGACCGCATCCCTAAGCTCTGTAGCATTCAGACCTGGAGAAAAGGTCTCAGGAAATGCCTCGGAGCCTCGCTGTGGTCCCGAGCGGGAGCCCTGGCCTGCACGTTTGTTAGCCGAGTTTGTACTCTGTAGGCAGGTACCATGCGACTCATGGGCCAACGTCACAACAAGAAGTGGGAGCCAGAACCAATCTATATTTTCTGCGGACTGCACAGCAAATCAGTCTGGCTTGTCCTTCTGCCATGTGTCATAAAGAGCAAGGCTTCTGGCCTGGTTTATGGTTCCAGCGGCCCCTTCTCATCCCCAGGGCCGTGTGAGGAGCCCATGGGATTCTCGTAGTCCAGAGGACACGTGAAGGCCCCACTGGTCTCGCTTCTGGTTGCTGAGGTTCCCGGGTCTCTTGGGGCGGGTTTCTCCTGGTGCCTTTTGAAAGCCTTTGCAGGCATGGTGAAGCTTTCCCTTGCTGACCAGCTTCTAAGAGGACTTTACCAATCTTCTCAAGGTCACCAGCGCAGATTTTCCTTGACTCCAGCTCTGATTTTTGTTTTTCAGGCTTGGGTAGGAACTAGTGCTTCTTCCCAGGCCAACAGCCATCAGCCCCTGGAGCCCCTCCCCAAAGCCGCTGGCCGTCACCCTGAAGGACCCATCGTCATAAACCCATCAAGGGCCTTCTACCAAGGGGGAGCAGCTTTTTATAAGAACAAAATTCACATACCTCGCTCTGCTTCAAAATGACAAAATCCTCATTACAAAAAGCATTACCCTATGCTTTAATTTTCACTCTTACTTGGGAATTTGTTCCTGTTAATTGCTAAATCAAATGAGATGCAAAGGGCCACGGGATGTAGATCCCCCTCATGCCCTGTTCCTTCACAGTCTGGCAACACTTAATTATTCCATCTGATATTAAAATCACAGCCTCTGCACTCAAGGTTACAAGGCCACAAAAATCCACCAGTCTAAGCTAACGTGAGACAGCAACATCTCCTAGATTCAGTTCCTGGAGCTTCATGTTTATTTATGAAGGATAATTGAAATATTTTAACAAACACATCATGCGTTCTATGTGCAAGGCACGGCTCGAAACACATACAAGCACTAATTTCTGCAACCCCTGTTATAACCCTATGAAGTCACTATTATTAGGATTAGTCACCTTTTGCAGATGATGAAAGCAATGTACAGAGAGGTCAAGTTAGTGACCCAAGGTCACACAGCTGCTCAGTAGTAGAACTGGATTTAAATGCAAGCAGGCTGGCTGGCTGCAGTTTGTGCACGTCACCACTGTATTTACTGCAGATGCTGTGACTAGAACTTTCCACTGTTCCTGTTGCTGTTATTTAGTCTCTAAGTCATGTCTGACTCTTGTGACCCCATGGACTGTATGTAGCCTGCCAGGCTCCTCTGTCCATGGGATTCTCCAGGAAAGAAAACTGGAGTGGGCTGCCATTCCCTTCTCCAGGGGTTCTTCCGGACCTAAGGTCAAATTCATGTCTCCTGCATTGGCAGGTGGATTATTTACCACCGAGCCACCTGGGAAGCCCAGAACTTTCCACTACACCTGGGAAAAGGTGAATGGCCACTCGGCCAAATGGCTAAACCTACAATCTCAAAATATTAATTCTGAGTGACTTCTAGTGACCACTCTGAGGTAGCAAAACCTCAAAGTTGGGCTTAGCCTTGAACAGCCAGTTCTTGATCTTGGCTGAGTTACTTCACCCCTCTAACCCTTGGCTGCTGCTGCTGCTGTGAAGCTTAAAAGGGTAAAACCTGGAAAGCATTTAGAACAATGCCTGGTCCCTCTTAAGAGTTCAGTAAATATCAGTCCCCGTTATTACTATTACCTTGCTGAGAATACCGAGAGAAGCACAGAACTCCGCCAAAGCACAGCCACACACATGCATCGGCGGCCAAGTCAGGTCCACGTGTCCGGCAGATTCTCCCAAGGCAGCTGTGGGAGAATGGGATCACTTTACCCCTTCCTGCCCCTCCAGCCAGGGTACCCTCTTGTTTAATGACAGGTCAGGGCTCTGCCCTGAAGGCATCGGAAATACAACAGAGAGGAAAGGGCTTTGGAATCCCAGCCTCAGCCCACAGGCCTGTCCTGGGGTAGTTCCTTATGAAAGCGGACAGATTTGCAGCCCTCCTTCACCCGCCAGTGTGCTGATCAGCATTGGTTTATTTCAAGGCAGAGCTGGGCCCAGCGCTGTGATGGTTGGAGAAAGCAAATGGGAACCAACAAGGGAGAGACGGCCACAAAGGCAAACAAACAGCCAGCAATCGATAGGATTAATCTGTCGGCAAGCCCGACACCAAACTCGAGTGGGTCGGCTGCCAGTGTGAAGCATTTATCATGAAGGCTGAGATGCAGTGGGTCTGCTGAGAGACCAGGTTTGCATTTTAAAGATGCCTTGAGGAGAAGTGGTTCCCGGCCTGCCAACAAGGTCTTTGAAGGTTTGTAATTCCTCAGAACCAGCAAAACAATCACTTCATAAAGGCAGCTTAGCTCTGCCAGAGGCTCAGCTGAGTGACATGGGGCATCTTCTCACGCCTCCCACTGGACACCCCGTGAGTTGCTCTACCGTGTGTTTGAGGCTGGCGGACTACTCCACCAGGAAATCAGATCGTAACCAGAGGCTGATCAGTCACCCCTCCCTCTATCGGGTACATTTCTCCAAAGCTGACTTACCCATGAGGCACACGAAGCAATACTTTCAGGGGACCTTGAACAGGCTTTAATTTTTTTTTTTTAAAGAAAAAAAAAAATGAACATTTAGGGTGAATAAAATACTTTACTATAGGGTGTTAATATATTTGCCTTTATACCGACATTTTTTTTTTATACTTAATGGAGGAAACAGTGGAGATGAAAAGGCCTGCATCCCATGACCTGGGTTTCTCCAAAGGCTGCTGCTGCTGCTGCTAAGTCGCTTCAGTCGTGTCCGACTCTACGTGACCCCAAAGACGGCAGCCCACCAGGCTCCCCCGTCCCTGGGACTCTCCAGGCAAGAACACTGGAGTGGGTTGCCATTTCCTTCTCCAATGCATGAAAGTGAAAAGTGAAAGGGAAGTCGCTCAGTCCGACTCTTAGCAACCGCATAGACTGCAGCCTACCAGGTTCCTCCATCCATGGGATTTTCCAGGCAAGAGTACTGGAGTGGGGTGCCATTGCCTTCTCCACTCAAAAGGCTAGGTAGACATAAAAAATCATAACTTAAAAAGACAAAGCCTTCACTTTTAGATGTTAAAGTGTACCAGGAAGCAGCAAGCTGATGAAGAGATAGCCCTCGGCTACTCAAGGTCAGGGGCCTGCTCCCAATCCCTTCGTTTTCTTAAGCTTGTCAATGCCCCTCATGTGCCATCCAGTGCCCGGGACTTGGCTTTTGGGCAGCGGACCTCCAGCTTCACTGAGCATCACAATTACCTAGAGAACTTGCTTTATGAAGCTTCCACCTCTATGATGATTCTTAGACTGAACCATGAATTCAGTAAGTAAGTTCACAAATGGACATTTCATTAGGTGATGGACAGGGAGGCCTTGCGTGCTGGGATTCATGGGGTCGCAAAGAGTCGGACACGACTGAGCGACTGAACTAACTAACTAGGTTCAATCTAATCATCTGTCAGATCTGAGCTTCGGTTCAGTTCAGTCGCTCAGTCGTGTCCGACTCTTTGCGACCCCATGAATTGCAGCACGCAAGGCCTCCCTGTCCATCACCAACTCCTGGAGTTCACCCAAACTCATGTCCATTGAGTCAGTAATGCCACCCAACCATCTCACCTTCTGTCGTCCCCTTCTCCTCCTGCCCTCAATCTTTCCCAGCATCAGGGTCTTTTCAGATGAGTCATTTCTTTGCATCAGGTGGCCAAAGAACTGGAGTTTCAGCTTCAACATCAGTCCTTCCATTGAATACCCAGGACTGATCTCCTTCAGAATGGACTGGTTGGATCTCCTTGCAGTCCAAGGGACTCTCAAGAATCTTCTCCAACATCACAGTTCAAAAGCATCAATTCTTCAACACTCAGCTTTCTTTATAGTCCAATTCTCACATCCATACATGACCACTGGAAAAACCATAGCCTTGACTAGAGGGACCTTTGTTGACAAAGTAACATTTTTGTTGACAAAGATCTGAGGTAGAAACAGGTAAAATGTTTTTTTATCAAGTGATCCTGAAGCAGGGGATCGTTGAACCGTTCTCTCTGGAGTTTGACACATCCGAGTTTGGGTTCCACTGTGATCTCTTCCCAGCTACATCTTGCCCGAGTTATGAGACATAGCAAAGATTTTAATGTCCAAACATCTACAAGCACCTCTGCAAGGCCAGGGGCTTTTCCTATGCTTTGTAAACATCTAAATTAATCGTCATGATTAGGCTAGACATTCCCAAGGGAGAAGGGAGAGCCAGGCATCCTTTCTGGAGGGTAGGAAGAAGGATGGAAGGAAAGTTCCCAGAGGTTTCCAGGGGTGACAGGACATCAGTGGGACCCCACCTGTAGGCCCAGTCACAGGCTTGACAGCAGAGTCCAAGACTTCAATGGACCAGGTAAGCAGGGACACAGGGCCGCTCTGGCATCACCAGTGTGGATCAGTGCTTCGGAGTTGCCTAGATACATCCACCCCCCATAGCCACCCAGGACTCCAGGAGGAGGAACCACAATAATGACGTGGAACGTGCCGGCACCATGAACAGTGAAGGCTCAGAGATCAAATTTAAATTAATGGAAAATTTTAAGAAGCTTGATGGGGGCATGTCAAAGGGATGTAGGAGCTGGTGGCTGGCAAAACAAGAAGTCCCCAAAGATGTCCACATTATAACACCTAGAACCTATGAATATATTATCTTATGTAGCAAAAGGGACTTTGCAGGTACAAGGCAGCTAAAGATCTTGAGATGAGGATACTCTGGACTGAAGTGGGTGCCTCCCAAAAGCCACATGTTGAGGCCCAAAGGGCCCTACAATGAGGTAATTAAGGTCAGAGGGTGGGGCCCTTAAGATTGGCACTGATTTTGAGATGCCAGGAGAAAGCTCACATTCCCTGTCCCTGCCATACAAGAACATGCAGTACCTTGATCTGGATTTCCAGCCTTCAGAACTGTGGGAAATAAATGTCCACTGTTTTAGCCACCCAGTCCAGGACACTCTGATGACAGCCTGAGCAGACCGAGGCGGGGGGACCATCCTGGGCTATCCTGGGAGGTCCAGTAACCACAGAGTCCCTGTACATACGAGAGGAGGCGGGAGGGTCAGAGACAGAGTGGGAGCAGAGGTCAGAGAGGTGCCTGCTGGCTTTGAGAGTGGAAGGGGCCCATCAGCCAAGAAACCTTGTGAAGCACAAAAGGGAAGGCTAGGAATTCTCCCCAGAGGCTCCACAAAGCAACACAGTCCAGCCAACACCTTGATTCCAGCCCAGTGAGCCCCAGTTTGGGCTTCTGACTCCAGAACTGAAAGATAATAAGCTTGGGTTGCTTTAAGCCATAAAGTTCATGGTGATTTGTTGTAACAGCCACAGGAAACTAGAGCAGGAAGCAACCGGAAAGAGAGTCCAGTGGCCAAAAGTGGGACTCTGGGACCAAAAATCCATAGCATGGTATTGGATTACAACTCAAAGTATAAGATAAATCTCAGAGTTACATACTGATACAAACAACTGAATAAATGAATAAATGGGAAGAAAGGATAAATCTCCATTTATGGAATAATTCCAAATAACAGATATAGGTATTTCTCCCTCCAGGCAGAGCTTAACCATCCCCCATGGTTAAGTAAATAAGCACAGAATGGATGAGCTGCTTGTAATGCCTTGTGAAGTCTCCTGAACTCTTCTCATCTGTGTTTAATTGTTCTGATCCTTGTTAGGGGTGGCACTGGTGGGGGGTGGGCAGGGAAGGGTGGCTACCCAAGTCACATTTCCCCAGGGGCCATCTATGCTACGTCTTCAGGGAAATAGATTCTTCATATCCCAGTCCACAGGGTTTGGGGAGGAGGCGACAGGTACTTTTGTCTAGACTCTCCCAGACCAACTGGTCTTCCTGTGGGATTTTTCTAGCAGAATGTAGAGATGACAAGCCTTCTGCTCTGATTAGAAAGTTCTCAGGATGAGAGCGGGGCTCTGGGGGGCTGCTATATCCCCAGGAGGCAGAAGGAGCCTGCGCTCAGAGAGAGAAGAGAAAGCCCTCAGGCAGAGAGAGGCTGAGAGGAGGAACAGGAGAGCCCTGCCAGCCTGTGTGGACCTGGTCCCAGCTGTCACCCAAGGCAGCCCCATCCCCCCCCTACTATAGTCTGGTTTTATGAGCCAACAAAGGCCCCCCTCAGCTCACATAAGATGTGTTCCTGTTATTCCCAAACTAAAGAAACTCAACTAATGCAATCGTCTAGCCACCATTCATTGATTTACTAGGTCCTCCAACAGGTGTTTACGACATGCTATAAACATGGAAGACCGTGACCTTAGAGTGGACACTGGGCACTAGACGAGACACAGTTTTAAAAAAAAAAAAAAGGAAAGGAAAAGACACAGGCTATGTATCAGCTAAATACAGGAACACACATGGTCACAGGCGTACGTAATGCCTCATTTAAGCCTTGTAAGAATTCTGCCAAGCAGGTATCCTTGTCCCAATTTGACGGATAGTAAAACTGAAGCACAAAGAACGTATTCACTGCTGTGATGATAACAATCATTATCATTAGTCAAGTGTTTGCCATATGGCGGGTGTTGTACTAAATGCTCGTATATATTCATTTGCTGTTTCGCTGATTTGAACGTGCCATCATGGAAAAGATGCATCGTCAATTTTTTAAAAATGCTATCAATTATAATAGCAATGGGTGGAATTGTTATGGATGGAATCGCATGCTCCCAAATTTCCTACACTGAAACCCTAACCCCCAGGACTTCAGAAGGTAATCTTATTTGGAAACAGGGTCACTGCAGATGGAATCAGTTAACATGCAGTCATACTGAAGTCCGGTGCGCCCCGGATCTAGTATGACTGGTGTCCACAGGAAAAGAACACCATGTTAGGAGACAGACATGCACACGGGGAGAACATGATGTAAAGATAAGAGTCATGCTGCTGCAAGCCAAGGAACTACCAGAAGTTGGGAGAATGCCTGGAATGGAGCCTCCCCTGCAGCCTTTGGTGGGAAGATGGCCTTGCCCACACCTTGATCTGGGACTTTCAGCCTCCAGCACAGGGAAAGAACAGATTTCTGTGGTTTAAGTCACACAATTCATTTTATTTGGTTTTTCCTGGTGACTCAGCAGTAAAGGATCCACCTGCAGTGCAGGAGCCACAGGAGACACAGGTTCGATCCCTGGGTCAGGAAGATCCCCTGGAGGAGGGCAGGGCAACCCACTCCAGTATTCTTACCTGGAGAATCCCATGGACAGAGGAGCCTGGTGAGCTACAGTCCATGGGGTGGCTAAGAGTCTAACACAACTGAAACGACTTGGCTTGCACACAGCAGCTGTAACACACTAAGACAACACTCTTGCTTGGAAGGTACACTCAAATTAGGAGACGTTGAAATGTCAGTTGTCCAACGGCAAATCAGGTGGCTTGGTCTTCATAACAAACCCACAAGTTATTCCCAATTTACGGATGGAAAAATTCAGCTGCTAAGTATCTTATCCAAGAATCTTATTATGTGTTGGTAGAACCAGGACAGAACTCAATGCTGGGTTCTTAGAGTGTTCCTGTGCCCCCCAGAGGCCACATACACACACTCACACACACAGTCACACACTCACACACACAGTCACACACTTCTAGATTTATACGCAGGTCCTCAAATTTTAGACCACTTACAGCTACCGACAAAGTGCCACCCTCAAAGGCTCTGTTCACTAACTGTTCCTTTTCTAACCTCTGCAGCCGAGACCAAACTAAACTCAGTGCTCAGACTAGATTCGTGCCTACAGCTCAAGCTCCTCACTGAGTCATGGAGATTCTCCAGCCGTGTCCTGGTGCGCTTCTAACCATCACAGATCAGATGGGAATGGAGGCCTCCTCCAGGGACCGAGCAGGAGTGCTGACAGAGGTCGCGACTAGCCTCCTCTGCACGACGAGTGGGACACAAAGCCCTCAGAAGGGTTCGGAAGTCTCCCAGAAGGCTTGGGGGACATCTGTGTCAGGGTCTGGCAACCTTGCTAAATTCTGGGCATGCCTTTGAGCCCCTTTGTCTCATTTCCTATGTGCTTTAGTTATGAAAAGCATCTTGAGCAAAGGGCATTTGTAACACCCCTCAGAGAAAGTCCACTGTGGTAAGGGAGGAGGAAACCGTAAGGACGAATAATTTCAGGGCCTTCGCTAGGAGTTCATGGTAAAGTGCCACGGCTCCACACACAAAAGGGCTTCAGACACTGGCACTGGTGTTCATCAGGCTACCTGCAGGACGCTGAGCTGGCTCACCTTGCCCCCTGCAAGATCCCTGGTGCCTGGCCCGGAGGCTCGCACACAGCAAGCACACAATCAAAACCTCAGAATGCATGAGAGGGGAAGTCTCTGTCTCAGAGGTTTGCTATAGTCCCCCTTGCTGTGTCCAAAATTTTGTCATTATAAATTCATTCCTTGGGACCTAAACAAAAAGCCACCTAGTAAAATGCACAATTCTCAGGAAGAGACAAACCTGCAGCACTGCAGACTTACCCTCTCAGCCAGGATCAAGTTGAACACCTTACAAGAAGACTGAAGGAAGGAAGAAGTACCCAGGGTGCAAGAAAAGCAGAAGCCTAAACAGAAAAGCAGAAGATGAAGAGAGCGTTTATGAGGCACCTACCAAGTGACAGGGCCTCTCCAGGCAGCTTCTCTACACTTAAAGTGACCAACCCTAGACACATTGGGTTTCTAGGAGGCAGGACTTTCAGGGCTAAAATCAGGAAAGTCCCAGAGAAACAAGGACAAGTTTGTCATCGAACTTGGTATCATCTCCTTTAACCCTCACAGTGATCCTATGAGATAGATACTAGATCCCAATTTACAGATGAAGAAACCGAGGTTAGAAAGGCAAGTCTTGCCTAAAACCATATAGAAAGTTGGTCACTGGACCCCCTATTTACAGGAGAAGAAACTGAGACTTGGAAAGGTAATTGTTGACTAAATTCATATGGAAAGTCGGTCACTGGTACAAAATTTAAATCAAGACTCATCTGATTTCAGAAGCAAAGCTTACTCAGTTCAGACTATGCCACAAAATCCAACTGACCTCACAGTTTATTCAAATATCTTTCCAGCCTCCAAATACATCAAGGGCAATGAACCCCAGCTTGCCAACCCATGAGAACTTGCTAGAATACAATGGACCCAGGTTCCATGCCTGCCTGGTGCAAGAAGATTAGATAAGTACCTGTTCAATGAATGAATGAACAATCTGATGGAGGCCTGGGTCCACCCCCTTCCTCCCCACTCTCCTTCCTGAACAGCAACCTCCTCTCTCGGGTCTCAGTTTCTGGGGAGTTTTCTGAAATGGAAGGATCTAGAATCAGACCTTGGAAGGTGACAGATTTTGGCAAGGGGGGTGGGGGTAGGGGAAAGAGAGTTCCAGGAGGGCGGAATGGCATGACCCTGGGCAGGGAGAAGGGACAGGAAGTGTGAGTGAACCAGACTGACTCCAGAAGAGAGTTTGCACCAGAGTGTCAGGAGGCTCTGGATGTCAGAGAGATGGGGACATAGCAAAGTGGCAGGCACCAATTTATGTTCACTTATTAGTTTTAAATTTCTCTTTTTATATGCTTTTTAATAAAAAGAACACACTACTAAAGTAGGACACACAAATTTCTAAGTACCATCCATATACTGGGGGTATTTTAGGATTATTCATAGCTGAGGCACAGTCAAAACACTGGAAATCAGTGCATTTGGCAAAGGGAAAAAATTTTTTTAAACGGGGAAACAAAGCAGTCAAAATCCTTACTGTAACCTCCTGTTCCCCTGGGCTTTCAGATCAGTTGCTCAGTCGTGTCTGACTCTTTGCAACCCCGTGAACCATAGCAAGCCAGGCCTCCCTGTCCATCACCAACTCCTGGAGTCCACCCAAACCCATGTCCATTGAGTCAATGATACCATCCAGCCATCTCATCCTCTGTCATCCCCTTCTCCTCCTGCCCTCAATCTTTCCCAGCATCAGGGTCTTTTCAAATGAGTCAGCTCTTTGCATCAGGTGGCCAAAGTAACGGAGCTTCCAGCCTCAACATCAGTCCTTCCAATGAACACCCAGCACTGATCTCCTTTAGGATTGGCTGGTTGGACCTCCTTGCAGTCCAAGGGACTCTCAAGAGTTTTCTCCAATACCACAGTTCAAAAGCATCAATTCTTTGGCTCTCAGCTTTCTTTATAGTCCAACTCTCACATCCATACATGACCACAGGAAAAACCATAGCCTTGACTAGACGGATCTTTGTTGGCAAAGTAATGTCTCTGCTTTTTAATATGCTGTCTAGGTTGG
>NW_011495051.1:10240948-10245891 GCF_000754665.1 Bison bison bison | reverse complement strand
ATATTTCTCCCAGCAATCCTGATTCCAGCTTGTGCTTCTTCCAGCCCAGCGTTTCTCATGATGTACTCTGCATAGAAGTTAAATAAGCAGGGTGGCAATATACACCCTTGACGTACTCCTTTTCCTATTTGGAACCAGTCTGTTGTTCCATGTCCAGTTCTAATTGTTGCTTCCTGACCTGCATACAGATTTCTCAAGAGGCAGGTCAGGTGGTCTGGTACGCCCATCTCTTTCAGAATTTTCCACAGTTGGCTTTACACACCCTGAAAACCCACTGTACTTCCCCCATAACTATCTGGTTACTTATTTTGTTATATTTTCAGTTGAGCCATACATTTGTCTATTCTGACCATTGGTTAAATACATAGCAGTTGGTGGGGGGAGCGGGTAATCTGAAGGCCAGTTCCAACTGGACGAAAATATTACCCATCTCAGGTGCCAAGGGGACTGACATTTTCTACATTAATGATTCTTGTGTTTAATACTGAAAAAAAAGGTATTTAAAAAAAATAAAACGTTACCTAGAGCATGCTGTGTGCCCATCGTATGTTAGTGCCTAGACCGTAAAAGAGAAAGAAAGTGAGAGTGAGGGCAAAGAGGGGGTTGGGGAGTGGGGTCTCAATATTTAATGGCAGACATGGGTGTGTGAATATATTTCTACAGTTTCATGTATCAAGGGCTTGATAAGTACTGGATTTTCAGCTGTGCTGTGCTTAGTCCTCAGTCATATCCGACTCTTTGAGACCCCAGGGACTGTAGCCCACCAGGCTCCTCTGTCCATGGGGATTCTCCAGGCAAGGATACTAGAGTGGGTTGCCATGCTCTCCTCCAGGGGAATCTTCCCAACACAGGGGTCAAACCCAGGTCTCCCACACTGCAGGCAGATTCTTTACCATCTGAGCCACCAGGGAAGCCCAGATTCTCAGCAAATAGTTTCAAAGAAATGAGAAGACTCAAGAAGAGTTCAAATAGAGAGATGTCTAGAAAGCCCAGAGAAGAAAGTGCCTGGCATGGCCGGGGCAGAGCAGGGACCATTCATGGAGTTGGTGGCTGTGAGTGCTGAAGTATGAAGAATGATTCTGCCCAGCAGAGAGGATGATCACAGGGCTTCAGGCAGAGGGGAGCCCAGCATCTGAACCTTAGCTCTGGTCCTCCCAGCAGTGCCCTTCTGCAGGAGAGGGGATGGAATGGGACCAGTTCCGTATGACTGCTAAGGGGTGTTGCAGGAAGGATGCTGCCTGGCTCCAGAAGGATGGAGGAACAGAGACAGAGAAGTGGCAGGTGGAGGGGAAAGGGGCAGGTTGGGGAGAGCAGAGCCGGGAGGGAAGAACAAATCTGAATGTTGCACTCGGCTTTGGCAACTACCTCATTCAACCACTAGGTGTCACCAAATGCAAAACCCACTAGAAACGAGGCTAAGGAAAAAGCCAGGGAATCTCAATCCTAAAAATAACCTGGACCTAGTCCCTGAAAAGTCTTGAAGCTAAGGAATACTACACCTAGATCACTTGAGGTCAAGGAGGACTGATTTTCCTAATATCTCTAAAGGTGACGCCACAACTCTGGGGTCTGGTGTCTGCATCTCAGATTTACAGTGTCTCAGGGAAGCCTCAGAACACCCCAGGAGGCAAGACCACTGTTAGCCCATTTTACAGGTGAGAACACTGAGAGCCTGAAAGGCTCTTACTGACTCAAGTTCACATCGCTTGGAAGTGTCTCCACTAGGACTGACTTTGCATCTGGGCTCTTTCACCTGTACAATGACATACAACCCAGGGACATAACATGGTGTCACCTGTCCAGTGAGTCATGAGGTTCGAAAGGCAGACTCGAGCAGTTCCTTCATTCAATAACTCCACTTTCCTAATACAACATCTCTGCTTGATTCTACAACAGCTTGTTGGTACCACTGCATCTGGGAATGGTAGCCTGGATGATCCCAACCAGCAGAACTTTTTTTTTTTTTTTTAAGATTTGAGGTATTTGTATATATTTCACACATTGCATTTTATTTGGAGAAATGAGGGAGGGTCTTGCTTGTTTTTTAATCAACCTATTTATCTTGCACAAACTGTTTGGCATGAGATAATATTCATCTGAGAGGATATGTTGTCTGATATAGGAGGTGGATGAGGAAGCAGACAGAAAGAGAAACATCATGGAAGATGCCTAGAAAGCTCAGCGAGGTTCAAACTTTGCCACTCACACACTGAGCTCTCCCAAGTCTAGGGTAAACAAGAGGGGGAGTGGAGCGGGATCCTACATGTAGAAAAGGAGCTGGAAAACCCCAATGACACACTCGTTCCCTGTTTTGAACATGTCCTGGGAGCCACAGAAGCAGCCAAGGCACACCCTTGTCCCTTTAGGATCGGTCCCCACCATGAAGACCTCTAAGTGAGAAATCATAGACAACACACCCAGTGCTGCAATGGAGATTCAGACAACCTGGAGGGAAAAAAGAGAGCAGGGACAAGAGAAGAGGCTTGAGGGAAATGACGCCAGACACTGGGACCTCCAAGTTGAGTAGAAGTTCAGGTACAGGACGAGATGCTGACCAATAGGAAGGGCAGACACAAAGGCACAGGGGGTCAAGGGCAAGAAAAGTTCGCAGGATGGCAAACGTTCACAGTCTGGGAGGGCCTGGAGGCCTGGGAAATGTGAGGAAATTAGGGAGGTGGACCAGGAGGAGACTGGAGGGGGAGTCAGGGCCCACGAGCCACCAAGGACCTGAAATGTGGCCGGTCTGAAGGCAGATGTGCTGCACGTGTAAAATCCAGGGCAGACTGTGAAGACTCAGGGGAGACAAAGAAAGCAAAACACCTCATTCATGTTTTTATACTGTTCCCCTGTTGAAATGATACTATTTGGGATGTACTGAGTTAAATAAATAAAATATATATTACTGAAATTAATTTTGCCTGCATGTTTTTGCTATCTTAACGTGGCTAGTAGAAAATTCCAGATGGCAAATGCAGCTTTCCTTACAGCTACCCTGGACAGTGCTGGGCTATCTCATGAGGGCACGTAATGCCATCCCAAGGGCTCTTCTGGCAGCAAGAGGGGGTCACCAGAGGTTTGCAGCAGAGGATCGATGCAGCACACTGAGGATTCAGAAACACCTTGGGCGGCTGTAGATGGGAGGGATGAAGCTGTGGTTTGGGAGGGCTCTCTGGGGGCCATTACAATTTCCTAAATCAGACGTGTTTAGGTCTGAACAAAGCAGAGGCAGGGGGAACTTGGGAGAGCTATTAAGGAGAAGAGAAAATCCCTGGCAGGTGAAATTCAGACATTGCTCTGGGGAAAGACACAGGATCCAATTACAGTCCTCCGGAGGGAAATCCCTGCTCCCTACCCAGTCACATCATCTAACCTCCCTGGCTGATGCAGAGCACAAAGCTGAGAAGATAGTTTTCAGGGCACAGGAAAATGCAGTGGGGATGCTTAAGAGCAAGACTTAAGCCACTTTCCTTGTTAAGAATCCAAGAGAAAACTCCGACCCCATTAGGCCCCAGACGACACCTAACAGTGTGCTCTTTGATACCTCTCCTCAAGTCTGCTGACAGGAAAGGCCGTTACCATGGACACGGGCCCAGCCAGGAAGCCGAGTGGGGCAAACACAGACAGTCTCACGGCCCGCTGTGTCCACAGAGCCGACGTGTTGGTAAATATTACACCAGGCACATACCAGAGACACAAAGCAAACAGTAAGTCATCCCGATGCCATGCTGGAAGAGTTCCAGGAGGCAATGTTGAACTTGGAAATGCTGTGGCTTGGTTCCCAGGCTACAAAGGACCATCTCCCAATTCAGTGGGGCTGGCGATGGGGCATCTCTACAATTTGCTACAGTTATAGTACCTTGTAGGATGGAGTCTTTCCAGACTGGAGGTATGACTGGCTAAAGAGATGTCAAGTTATTCTGGAAACAAGTAGGAAATCAGTGGGCAAGCTCCTTCCCCTTTCTGGCGGCCTCAATTATGCTTACCTTTAAAATGGGTATAATCTATACATGACAAGGTCACTGGGAGCATTCACTGAGATAAAATAGGTTAATGAATGAGGGAAATGTACATTTGGCACATAGGAGGCGCTTAGTAAACAGTACCTTCACTTTCTACTGCAGGTTATCCATATAATGTGTGACATCTAGAACTAGGCATTGTCTCAGGATGGTCTGCACACTATATTATTATGTATGAGATAATCACCTCCCTCATTTCTGGTAAGGAAGCCTCAAGCTGCCTTAGTATCTACCACTGAATAAAAGCACAAAGTGATTTTTTTCCTTATTTTTTTTTTTTACATCAACTACAGCTCAGCTACATGTCCTACATTTTTTACTGATATAATTGATGATCCAGATTCAAGTCCTGGATTTGTCAACCATCCCAGTTAATCCTATTTTACTAGACTGAGGTCAAAGCTCTATTCCAGAAAGATGATTTAAAAGCTGTCATCTGTCCTCAAAGAGCTGTCTGGAGCAGTGTTTTTCAAATTGTGGTCTTCTTAACCACCTGAACCAGAATTAACTGAGGTGATTATTTAAAATGCAGGTTCCTGGGGGCCCCCATCCTAGGTTTTTAAAACCAGACTGCCTGGAAGCAGGGCCCAGCAATCAGCATTCTCAGCAAACCCCCTTGGGGATACTCATGCCCAGTAAAGTTTGCAAATCAATTCCCCCACCATTATTTTGACCATGGGTTCTTGGACCACCTGCATTAGAATCTCCTGGATGCCTGTTAGAAACAGGGTTTCTGAGCATCACCTACATCTAAGGAATTTTAATCTGCAGACTCAGGAGAGAGGATGTGCAGCAGGATCTCCAGATGACTCTGACCCAGGATGAAAACTAATCCCCACAGGCCTGATGAACTTAAAGCCATGCTCTTTGAGTGTGCCTGCAGAAGAGCTGCCTGGAGAGATCAGAGCAGCCATTCTTGAGTGC
>NW_011495051.1:10222777-10240848 GCF_000754665.1 Bison bison bison | reverse complement strand
CACGAGAATCAGATGCAATAGGTCTGGGAGGCACCTGGCGATTTCTGTTTCTAACAAGCTCCTAGACGGTGTAGACATCACCCATCTGCAGATCACACTTTGAGTAACACTGGTGTAAAACTGGTATTATTCTATATTATTTAATGTACCTCCATATAAAGAATCCATACAAATCCTACTGAAACAAAAATGGCCATGCCTTTTTTTGGTTGTTCCATCTTTTAAATCTCCTTTAATCCAGAAAAGTTTTGCATGTTTTTGATGTTTTGCAGTTGTGTATTGAATGCACAGTACAAAACATTTTACCATTTTAATCTCTTTTTTTCATTTTAATAATTTTAAAGTATACAATTCAGTGAGTATTTCACACATTCACAATGTTGTGGACCAATCTCCACTATTTAGTTCCAGAACTTTATCGCCAAAAAAGGAAACTTAACACCCTTGGGGCAATCACTTCCCACTCCTGGCTTCTCTGAATCCCTGGCAACCACTAATCTCCTTTCTCTATATATAGATTTACATATTCTAGACATTTCATAGAAATAGAATCATATAGGGAACTTCCCTGATGGTTCAGTGGGTAAAACTCCATGCTCCCAACACAAGGGGCTAGAGTTTGATCCCTGGGATCAGGGAACTAGAACCCATGTGCCACAAGTAAAAAATCCTACACGCTACAACTAAGACCCAGTACAGCCAAATAAATAAATAAATATTTTAAAATACACGATACTGGATGCTTGGGGCTAGTGCACTGGGACGACCTAGAGGGATGGTACGGGGAGGGAGGAGGGAGGAGGGTTCAGGATGGGGAACACATGTATACCTGTGGTGGATTCATTTTGATATTTGGCAAAACTAATACAATTATGTAAAGTTTTAAAAATAAAATAAAATTTAAAAAATAAAATACATAAATAAATGGAATTATATAATATGTGGCCTTTTGAGTCTGGTTTCTTTCATTGAGCAACATGTTTTTAAGGTCCATCCATGAAATAGGAAAAGGAGTTCGTCAAGGCTGTATATTGTCACCCTGCTTATTTAACTTATATGCAGAGTACATCATGAGAAACACTGGACTGGAAGAAACACAAGCTGGAATCAAGATTGCTGGGAGAAATATCAATCACCTCAGATATGCAGATGACACCACCCTTATGGAAGAAAGTGAAAAGGAACTAGAAAGCCTCTTGATGAAAGTGAAAGTGGAGAGTGAAAAAGTTGGCTTAAAGCTCAACATTCAGAAAACGAAGATCATGGCATCTGGTCCCATCACTTCATGGGAAATAGATGGGGAAACAGTGGAAACAGGGTCAGACTTTATTTTTCTGGGCTCCCAAATCACTGCAGATGGTGACTGCAGCCATGAAGTTAAAAGACACTTACTCCTTGGAAGGAAAGTTATATCCAACCTAGACAGCATAGTCAAAAGCAGAGACATTACTTTGCCAACAAAGGTTCATCTAGTCAAGGCTATGGTTTTTCCTGTGGTCGTGTATGGATGTGAGAGTTGGACTGTGAAGAAGGCTGAGCACCAAAGAATTGATGCTTTTGAACTGTGGTGTTGGAGAAGACTCTTGAGAGTCCCTTGGACTGCAAGGAGATCCAACCAGTCCATTCTGAAGGAGATCAGTCCTGGGTGTTCTTTGGAAGGAATGATGCTAAAGCTGAAACTCCAGTACTTTGGCCACCTCATGTGAAGAGGTGACTCATTGGACAAGACTCTGATGCTGGGAGGGATTGGGGGCAAGAGGAGAAAGGGATGACAGAGGATGAGATGGCTGGATGGCATCACTGACTCGATGGACGTGAGTCTCAGTGAACTCCAGGAGTTGATGATGGACAGGGAGGCCTGGCATGGTGCGATTCATGGGGTCGCAAAGAGTCAGACATGACTGAGCGACTGATCTGATCTGATCTGATGTTGCAACATCATCAGTCTCTCATTCATTTTAATGGCTGAATAATATTCCACTGTGTGGCTAGACTACATTGTCGATCAAATTCATCAGCTGGTAGATATTAGGTTGCTTCTACCTTTTAATTACCGTGACTAGTGCTTTGATATACACACACAAACAAGCTTTTGTTTACACATCTGTCATCAGTTCTTTGAGGTATACATGTAGGAGGAGGTCATATTATAATTCTGTTTAACTTACTGAGGAACTGCCTTATTGTCTTCCATAGGATGTGCCATTTTCCATTCCAATCAGCAATGTGGAAGAGTTGCAATTTCTCTACATGCTCACCAGCACTTGTTTTAGGGCTTTTTTGTTGTCGTCATTATTGTTGTGGCCAACCTAGTGGGGGTGAGCTGTATCTCATTCTGGGTTTGATTTGGTGTTTCCCTAATGGCTAATGACATGAGCATCATTTGTGCTCATATACTTGCTGACCACTTATATATCTTCTTTGGAGAAATATTCAAGTCCTTTACCCACATTTTAACTGACTTGTCTTTTTGTTGAGCCCTGGTGGTTCAGAGGGTAAAGAATCTGCCTGCATTGCAGGAGACCAGGGTTTGATCCCTAGACGAGGGAGGACTCCTGGAGGAGGAAATGGAAACCCACTCCAGTATTCTTGCCTGGAGATTCCATGGACAGAGGAGCCTGGCAGGCTACAGTCCACGGGGTTGCAAAGAGTCAGATGTGACTGAGCGACTTTCACTTCACTTCAAGAGATATTATTGTAGTCTTGATAGAAGATCAGTATCAAATGCAAGATGAAACATCTTGTCCCACTCTGTGGGTTGTCTCTCTACTCTCTCCATAGGCCACATCACTCTGAAGCTTCATTCAATTCCAAGGCGATGACAGGACTACACAGGCTGATAACAGACATGGGCCATGAATGCAGCCAGTCACAAGTTCTCAGAGAAACTGAGGCCCCGAGGGTTACAGCAGCTGTTCTCAGGTCACGTGTGAACTCACCAGTATTGGAAGGGACTGAGGGAACACAGTTTACTCCCCCACACCCAACATGCACGTGCAGATATACACAAAGAGGTGAGGCCATTTCATATCTGGAATATTAAAGACACTGAAATACACCCATACGAAGCTACCTCTTTTCAAAGATAAAACACATCTACAGAATTTAATGCATTCAAAGTTAGATTTTCAGCACTGGACAAATTTTTCCATTAAAATTCCAGGGTCAGAGCTTGCAAAAAGAACACAAAATAGGCATTCATTCAACAGGAATCTGGAATGACGTCAATATTGGGCATTTCTTATAATTTAGGACCTGATTCTGTTTTTACACATTTGTTAACAACTGGTAAAACGGGTTCATAATCATCAAGCAGGCGTCTCAAATGTAAGTGACCATGAGAGCCAAACAGGCATCATGAAATGCTAAAGCCCAGTGCGGGCCAGGTGACAGAGCCGAGCTGCTTGTTGTTCAACCAAATGAAACTCCTGTCTCGTTATGTTGGCTCTTAAAACATTAAGCAGACCAAACAAAACATCCCTTCCTATGTCCTTCCCCTCACTTTGAAATAAACTAAGCATCCTGGTACGTGGTCCTTTCCAATCCAAAGAACCAAAGATGAGCAAAACAATGAAAAATCAAACAACCAACCAGGTACTGAATGTGTCTGGGGCTGCTCCATTCACTAAAGTCAAAGATGGAGAAGTAGCGCGAGGGCAACATCAAAGTCTACAACACGGAGATACCTGGCACAGTCTCATCCCTCCCACCGGAGCAACAGTTGGCGTTAAACTACTTTTTATTCATATCCTACTCCTTAAAAGTTTTAGGGATGCCTACAGCAAAGAGTATGACAAGTCTAGCAAAATAAATGCAGACAAAGGAAAAGGGGAGAAAGGAAATGAAACGCGGTGGCTTAGATAACATAGAATCTATGAGCAGCATCAGATTTCACTGTGAGCTTTCTGGCAGGCAGAAGAAAAAGGGAAACGCTACATTACTTCTTAGGATCCGGACAAGTGATTCTTCACAAAAACGTAAAGAAAAGGTTTTTCCCTAGTGGCCAATTCCCAAAGAACATTTCCAAATGATCAAAATCTTTCAATGATTTAAACACAAGAATTTGATAAGTTATTTTAAAAATTGCCAGTCTATCACTAATGCTATTCCCTAATATTTTACAGTAGTCCAGCCTCATGCAAAGACGGAAAGGTACATGCCAGCAGTAAGAGACGATGGCAAGCTGGGAGCTTCAGTCACAGACCCAATCCCCAAAGAGCTACACTCAAACGTCAAGAACAATCTATACGATCCATCTCTCTGAGTGGAAATATTCCAGAGCCTTAGGAAACTTTCCAGTAATACAGAAAGAATAGTCTCCAAATCAAAAACAAGAAGCAAAGAACACCTCCTTTTTTTGTAGGGGAAGAACTATATGTAAGATCTGGAAAAGATAAATCCTGGAAAAAAAAATCCAGATCTATGTCTCCTAGGAAGATGATGTCTCCTGAAGCAATAGAGTGTTCCGTAGTCAACGAATGGTGAAGTAACAAAGAAAGAGGCTTTCTTCAAGGGGATTGTTGGCTCTTTTATTTAACAAACATGGAATGACAAGAAAATTGTCAACAGTGTGTGTGAGGATAGGAAAGAGGGAGAAAGTGGAGATTTAGAAAAAAAGGAGATGTGAACTTGGTCTAGCTGAGTTTTCCACTCCATTCTGGGTCTTCAGATACTTTCAAATTCTTGGTTTAAGTTACCATGCCATAAAATTTAATAGATTAATCAGAGTCTTTCATCAGAGGCAACAGAAGTTGATTCAGGTTAACTTAAGCAGAGAAGAAATACATTGAAGCATGTGGGATGACTCATAGAATAGGAGAAAAACTGGGAGGAAAGAAAGAGTCCTCGAAAAGCCAGAAGTCAGGGCATCTTGAGCATCTAGGGAGCAAGAAAGAGGCCAGGAACAGTTTCTTCATGACACCGCATTCTTGATTAATCAATGCCAAACATGTATGCTTTGCTTCACTCAGCAAGAGTGAAACTCCTGAGAAGGAGGGTCTGGACCCAATGTCCATCCCTCAGCCGGGGAAAGCAAGTCATCTTGACCAGCGGTTCTCAACATGGGGAAATTTTCTCCCCTTCCTCCCAGAGATATCTGGCACTATCTGGACACATCCCAGGGCATCCATGGGTTCTCACAACTAGGGAACTGATTAACATCCTATAAGGAGGACAGCTCCCACAGCAAAGACCCTTCCTTCCCAAATATCGGTAGTGCCAAGCTGAGACACTACGACTCCAATCTTGATTCATTGGTCCAACAGGAATGCAAAAGGAACATGTCCTTAATGGAGAGTTGAGGGTGTAGAGGACATGTCCACTGTCTGCTCTGCCTAGATTTCTTGAGTCCCTTTGGCCATTTCTCTTTTCCCTTCACCCAGCTTACTGTTTCCACCTCCCACTTCCTTCAAAGGATGGTCCTCGAGCTGTGGGAGCCACTTATGGGCTCAGAGAGCTGACAGGGCCTGAGAATGTCTGTCCCCCAAGGACAGCCCTGAGCTGGGGTGAGAAATCCAGCTCTCTTGCCTCACATTAGAAAGAGACTTGAAATTCACAGTTTAGAGTGTCCGCAGGATCTGGCTGAGGATGGGACCTAGCTTCCTTGGCACTTTCTACTTTCCCACTTTCTCTCAGGGTCTCCTAGGAACAGTTTCCTAACAACTCATGTGTGTACACGCTCAGTCGCTTCAGTCAGGTCTGACTCTTTGCAACCCTATGGACTATATAGCCTCCAGGCTCCTCTCTCCATGGGATTCTCCAGGCAAGAATACTGGAGTGGGTTGCCCTGCCCTCCTCTAGGGGATCTTCCCAATCCAGGGATCAAACCTGTGTCTTCTGCATTGAAGGTAGATTCTTTACTGCTGAACCACCAGGGGAGCCCTCCCAATTTGTACCCGAATCCCCTCTCAGGGTCTGCTTTCAGAAAACTTGGCCTAAAGACAAGATGTGTTACCAAAAGAAAGGCTGGGAAAGACTGCTGGCGAGTCAAAAACAGCACCAATCCACCAAACACACCTCCTCCACCACGGAAGCCCTCCCGCCCAGGCTTCCACCTCCCCTTCACTATGTGACAGCTAACTGGGTGGCCAGGGGTCAAGCGCGTGAGCTCAGCAGTCAAACCTCAGTTCAAACTCTGATTCCCCCACTGTGTGGCTTGAGACGAGTCATTTCCTCAACCTCTCCCTTTCCATCTGTAAAATGGGCACAATGTTAGTACCTATTCACAGGGTGGACTTGAGGATTAAAAGGAAAAAAATACAAAGTGTTCATTCTGATGTGGAGTCCTTTATGAGTACTCATTAAAGGCAGCAGCTATGGTTACGAATAATCAGGTCAAGAATCTTGAATTCACAAAGCAATGAAAGCTATTCCTTTAAATTAATTACAACTAAAGAACTTCACCTTTCAGTGGGAATCTAGAAAGTTGAGACTTGTAGGAAGGTAAGCGAGACCCTGACAACTGAGGAAGTGACGAGGGCCTTCATCTTACTGGTCTTTATTTATAAGGTGCATGATAAGCTTTCCACAGTTGATAATAGTTTAAAGAAAGGAGGGGGCAGAGGGAAGGAGGGTGGAAAGAAGAAAGGGAAAGAAGGAAGAGAGAAAGGGAAAATAAAGAAAGGAGGGAGGAAGGAAGGAAGGCAAGAAGAAAAGTTCTCAGAATCTAAATCAGCTAAGAAGCAGTGCCCAGAAACCGAGCCAGCCACGATGGGATTCTGATGGGTGGGTTTCAAACCATCTGTTACCTAGAACCACAGCCTCATCTTCACAAGCAGAACCAGGGACTTAAGGCTCCAAGACGCTTTCTAATAACAAACAGCAAGTCACTGCTGCTTTCTGATCATTACTGGTACACACAGCAAAGTTATCACAGCCTCGAGGCACCACACAGCATCCCTGTGGACACTGGGAGAGGCAGCTAAGCGCATCCAGGCCTGAAGAGAAGGCCACACAGAAGGCGAATGACGGTGTTTAATCACAGAAGCGAGATGGAGGGAGGCACGGGAGAAACCCAAGCGTGGATCCCTGGGGAGCTTAATTTAGAGTTCCTGGTGTAAATTATGGCACCTGAAGGGCAAGGTGATGCCTTACAAATGGAATGTAAGAGATTACTAGTCTGCAGGTAAGCAAATTACGTATTTATAAACAGCAGAGATGAGGGAAGGAGAGTAAGCAATCTTCACAATCTTTGCAAACAAAGTCCTCTGAGTAGACTGAAATCAAAGGATACCAAGAAAGACTGAGAAGAGGGGCAGAACACTGGTCTCCGTGTGGGAGGGGAAGAGAGGTCACAAAACTTTCCTGTCTCTGCCTTCTCTGCAGCCTGTCCAGCGATGACATGAAGGGCTCTCGGGAAGATTAACAGGATGCCTTCTGCTAAGGCTACCGCACTGTCTGAATACAGCAGCCACTTGCCACATGAATATATTAAATATGTATTATTTGAAATTAAAATTTAAAATGCAGGTCTTCGGTTCCACTGGCTTCTAATCCCAGCTCATGGGTTTGGTTTAGGCAAATCCCATCCCCTCACTGGAGAGCCCTCATCAGAAAATAAAGGAGGGGAGGGCCTGACCAGAAGGCTGCAGGGCCTCTTCCGGCTGCAGCATTCTCTGCTCTACAGTCTTTCTTGGAGAAACTCAAGAGAAGCCCTGTATGGAGTGATAACAGACCACAGCAACCTGTAAATCCAGCCAGCACCTGGCCCCACAGACGCAGAGCTGTGCTCCCCAGATCCACCTCCAGAGGAGGGTGCTCTCTCTGGCTCCTGGCTCGTGGGGAGTGGTCTGCCTCAGTTGCAGAGGGCTGTTCCCAGGGGCTCCAGGCTCCAGGAGCAGCCCACAACTGAGTTAGGATGCGTATAAAGGCCCGGCCCTTTCTGCATCACAGGGAACACCTCCTGAACCCCTGGGGGGTTGAGGGGCTGAAGGCCCTGGAGAGCCATTCAGCTTTCCCTCTGCTCCCTGCCCATCCTCTCACTGGTGCTGGCCCCAAAGGAAGGTCACAAACACCTGTAAACACCTCCACATCTGCTACCAGAAAACCCCATCCTGTGTCTGATGGAACAGTAGGGCTGGCGAGGCAAAGTCAGACAAGTAGAATGAACAGATTCTGTGAGATCTGGTGAGATAATGATACCAATAAATAACAACTGTAAGAGCTAGCAGTTACAGGGCACTAACCAGGCGCCAGGCACCGCTCCATGTGCTTCACGCATGCTCACACATTTAATGCTCATCACGATCCAGTGAATTAGGGGCATGGTCACAGATCAGGAAATGGAGGCATGGAGAAAGCCCATGGCCAGGAAGCAAGCCCAGGCAGACTGGCTCCAGAGTTGGTGCTCTCATTACTGGTCTTAAGTCATTCACCTCCCTGGGCTCCAGTTTCTTTTGCGACCTGAGGCTTGGCCACAATGACCACCGTGTGCTACTTCTCATCACTGTGTCCACCATGACGCAGGGCCAGGCTCGGAGTCAGGTCCAGCACCCAAAGGTCACTGTTGCCCTGACACTCTGACATTCTTGGCACCTCTCTGGTCTGACTCCAGAGAAAGGGAGGTGGCAGAGGAACAAGAAAGGGCTCTGACACTGCTCCACTCCCAACATCTCTCATTAGGTATCTACCTATCCTTATGCCCATTTTACAGATGGGAAAACTGAGGCTTGGAGATGTCAGCCTGTGCAAGGAGGTGGCAGAGTTTTGACCATGCAGCCTATGTGTCTCTCACCACTGGAGTGCCCCTGCCAGGCCAGGCTGCCCCCACACGGTGCTCCAGAGGGAGTGGCTAGGTCCTTTCGGCTGTTACGGAGGCTCATTCCAGAAGTCTCACTCCATCTCATGATCTGACTCCTTGTCCTCTGACTTAAAACTAACTTCCCTCGGAGAAGGCCCTCTAGAACTATTTTCTGTGGAATGCCCTCTTCGAGCTGTTGGAAGGATCTGCATGAGACTGGTTGTCACCCAACACTCTGTTGACATTTCCTTTTTAAAGAACATAACGTACATTCTTGGGCTGAACTCAAACATTCTTACACTGTGTTTTGCGGTTTTTTTTTAAACATTTATGGACAAATGCAATCATTGGAAATGCTAGGTGGAAGTTCTTAGTTCTGTCTTCCTCTGTTATGAAGGGCAGAGAATGTCAGGGGTCAATAATCCTAGGAGAAACACTCCCTTTCCAGCCCGAGTTCAAAGGAGGGCCACCAAGCTTCATAATAATGACTGAGAATGTAAACTGAGCATCTAGTGTATTTTAGATGCTGTGGAAAGCATTTCATAGGCATTTTTTCCATTTAATTCTCACCGTAACTTATAAGACAGAGTATTGCCATCAGCCCCATTTTACAGATGTGAAACTATAGTTCTTGAGCATTAAGAACATCTCCCAAGATCACAAGTAAATGACAGAGGACAGCTCTTAAAACACAGGTTTGAATCCAAAGCAGGGCTCCCAGACTGACTGGGAGTAGCTGAAATTAACCAGCTAAGGGAATTTAAGTAACTACAGAAGGACTGATCCATCAAAAAACAGTCATGAGAGGCCACTGCCAGTACCCACCAAGTAAGACTGGGGATGGGACTGGCTCTGGAAATATCCTCACAATTATTCACTCATTGTTTATTCAACAAACATGTACTGATCACCTGGAGTGCCAAGCAAAGCCAAAGGAAATGGGGATACAATGGGAACCAAGACTAACATGGTCCTTGCCTTCTCAGGAGCTCACACTTGAGAAGTAGACAGCAAATCAATAGAGAATTACAATTCAACAGGAGAAATGAAACATTTAGGTTAACACAAAGGAACTATAGCAATCTGGGAGGAGAACGATACGGACTAGAAGGAGGGAGAATATAGTCAAGGAAGGCTTCCTGGAGGAGGTGACACCAAGCTGCTATCTGAAGGACAAACAGAAGTCTGCCAGGTGAGTGAAGCTGGCTATGGAAACTGTCCTATACAGAAACAGTGGCATGTCTGGAGGAAACAGAGGGGGAGGCAAGAATGGGGAGCTGCAAGACCGGGTTGGACAGACTGTGGCAACAGAGGCCTCAGTCTTGGCAGCTGGGTGACAAGCGTCATTACAGTCATGCAATGGAGAACTAAGCCTCCTGGTTGTGGCTCCACCTCCAAGCTCAGTCAGCTACTCTCCAGTTATCGCTGGCTTCTGATGAAGATTTGTCTATAGGGACAGAATGTTCAGACGGGAGTTAAGTTTCAAATGGACATTAATAAACTGACTCTCCAATTCTTTTTAATACCTAATGGATCTTAAGTGAATCTGGTCATCACCAGGAAGTCAGTCCCCTGGGCCCAGTCTCCCAGGTGTCCAAGCTCACATAATAAAAAACCAGACACAGAACACGGTGCCCTCCAAAAGATCTAGACAGACATTTCTCCAAAGACACAGATGGCCAACAGGCACATAAAAAGATAGTCAACATCACTGATTACTAGAGAAATGGAAATCAAATCTACAGTGAGGCGTCACTACACAGCAGTCAGAATGTGCTCACTCACTCAGTCACGGCTGACTCTTTGCAACTCCACAGACTGTAGCCCACCAGGCTCCTCTGTCCATGGAATTCCAGGCAAGAATACTGGAGAGGGTTGCCATTTCCTTCTCCATCACTACAGAGCAGTCAGAATAGCCACCATCAAAAAGTCTACAAATAATAAATGCTGAAGACACTTAAACAGTTGGTGGAAATGTAAATTGGTACAGGCACTATGGAGAACAGTACAGAAGCTCCTTAAAAAACTAAAACCAGAGTTACCATATGATCTAGCAATCCTACTCCAGATCAAATATCGGGAGAAAACTATAAATCAAAAAGGTAGATGCATCCCTATGTTCATAGCAGCACTATATGCAACAGCCAAGACTTGGAAGCAACGTGTCTGTCGACAGATGAACAAATAAAGAAGATGTGGGGTGTCTGCATGTACACACACACACACACACACACACACGTATACAATGAAATATTACTCAGCCATTAAAAAGAATGAAATGATGCCATTTGCAGCAACGTGGATGGACCTAGAGATGATCACTCTATGTGAAGTAAGCTAGATAAAGACAAGTGTCATGATATCGCTTATATGTGGAATCAACAAAAAGAATGATACAAGTGAAATTGTTTACAAAACAGGAATAGACTCACAGACATAGAGAACAAACTTATGTTTACCAAAGGAGAAAGGGGGGCAGGGATAAATTGGGAGTTTGGGATTAAATTATACACACAACTACGTATCTAGAATAGATAACCAATAAGGACCTAATGTATAAAACTGGGAACTACACTCAATGTCCTGCAATAACCCATAATAGAAAGGAATTGAAAAAAGAATAGATACACACACATGTGGTCATGTATGGATGTGAGAGTTGGACTGTAAAGAAGGCTGAGCACCGAAGAATTGATGCTTTTGAACTGTGGTGTTGGAGAAGACTCTTGAGAGTCCCTTGGACTACAAGGAGATCCAACCAGTCCATTCTGAAGGAGATCTGTCCTGGGATTTCTTTGGAAGGAATGATGCTAAAGCTGAAACTCCAGTACTTTGGACACCTCATGCGAAGAGTTGACTCATTGGAAAAGACTCTGATGCTGGGAGGGATTGGGGGCAGGAGAAGGGGACGACAGAGGATGAGATGGCTGGATGGCATCACTGACTCGATGGACGTGAGTCTGAGTGAACTCTGGGAGTTGGTGGTGGACAGGGAGGCCTGGAGTGCTGCGATTCATGGGGTTGCAAAGAGTCGAACATGACTGAGTGACTGATCTGATCTGATCTGATATATATATATATATATATAAAACTGAGTTTGTTGTGCATCTGAAACGAATACAGCATTGTAAATCAACTGTATTTCAACAAAGACAAATTTAAAAAAGAAAGACACAGTACCCTCACTCTCCACGGCAACATCTGCTTGGATCAGACAACCTCTCTAGGAGACACACTGCTGTCAATTCATGCATCGCTGTGTATGAGCATCTGTACCTATTAGAATCCTTTTGATTGTGAGCAACAGAAGACACAATCCAACATCTTCAACAATAAAGCCACTCATTACCCGCCCCCCCATTAGGAAGTGCAGAGGACCCAGAGTCAATTCAGTAGCTCAGTGATGGCATCCTGGGACACATTTTCGCAACCAACCTTTTGCTCTGCCATGGTCTCACTATACCTCTCACTGTCTCACATGTAAATACGATTCATCACAAGAAAAGGGACTTTTCCTGCCCTACTGTTACTGTTCAAAGCGCCCCCTCTCCATGATGATTTCCCTTCATATTTCATTGGCCAGAAATTGATCCCAAGACCCTTACAATTAGGCAAAAGTAAAAATTTTTTTTATTTTTAAAAAGAGAATTGCTTGGACTAGATCCGTTATGGGGAATGAAGAAAGTATCACTGTGCCTGGTGCACGGCTCTATGGAAAAGGGCAGGAGTGAATTATTAGGGACTCTGCCAGCCAGGAAAGGAGGGGGCAGGTGAGGAACAGATATCGGTCAATGGTCTGCTGCAGCGGTCATGCCCCTGGCATACAGCAAGAGCTCCATAAATGTTTCCGAGTGAGGAAAAGGAACAAGCAAATCAAGACGGTTACCAAAGGTGAAGCAGCAGAGCCGCTGTGGCCACGTCTTCAACATAACCCTTTGAGTCTGAAGCAATAGGCACCCATTGAAAATAGTCTCAGAGAAGATTAAGTATATTTTACTGGTTCCCATTATTGAGAAGTCTGACGTTGTACTGGCTTTGAGACATGGCTGTATTGTATCCAGGTATTCAAATAATATTTTCAGGAACCTGTCTCAGTTCATCTCTGGACTCTGCTTTTCATGGGATGGTCAAAGGCAGCCACAGGCCCAAGTGCTCCCAGTTCAACAACCCCAAGAGAAAGGATACCGTCTTCCCCAGTCTTCCAGCCCAAGTCCCTGATCTGACGCTCGATGGCCTGCCTCAGACCAGGTACCACCCCGATCCAACTTCTTTGTCCAGAGGGAGGCTGACTGGTCAGTTCCAGTCACATACCCACCAGGTCTGGGTCACATTACTGCCTCCCTTTGGCGTTTTCCAATGTTCCTCACAGCTTCCACCTAATTTTTTCCCTGGCAGGTAGGAACCAAGTGACCAGTCTGTGCATTTCAATAGTTTCTCCTCTCTTGGCTGAACAACAAAAATGACTTTTAAGAATCATTCCAAACCAAGAGCAGGGTAGGTGGTTGGGAAAAGAAGTTCATGTTTAATTAACGGAAACTGGCTGTCTTCAAATGATCTCAGTGGTAGAAACCTCATTTAGCCTAGGTTTAGAACGGGAACACTCGGGAGATTATTAATGAAGTTTGCTTTTCATGGCCACAGTGAAAACAGAGAGGGGAGCGTAATTGATGCCATTTAGTTAAAATGTGGCAATTTAATCACTGGAAGATTAGTTCAGAGGGGAGAGAGTGGGGACAGGGCCAGGGCAGAACCAACCCAGCAGGCGTGTTTAAACAGTACACAGCCTAAAGAATCATCTGAGCTGGCTGGCTGCTTGGAGATGGAGTTGGATAAAACACATGACTGAACACATAACACACGTGAGTAGGTTCTATGGAACTCAGAACCCACAATCAATGCACTAATTTCAGAAGAATTTCCAAACTGGAGCCATCCTGCATGAGCCTCTACTAGGCATCAAACATCATCATGTGGCCATGTGAGAAAAGTAAGCATGCACCGCGACGTAGCTTTGGTGGGGACAGATTCTTTGACCCAATTTTCCCACTGAGGGACCTGTGCCCTTACTGATTGCTCCCCCTCCAGTTGCCCCTCGCCATGATCTCTGAGCAGCTGGCTCGTACTTGGTCTTCAGTTGTTGTTTATTCACTAAGTCGTGTCCAGTTCTTTGTGACCCCATGGACTGTAGCCAGCCAGGCTCCTCTGTCCATGCGATTTCCCAGGGAAGAATACTGCAGTGGGTTGTCATTTCCTCCTCCAGGGGATCTTCCTGACCCAGGGATCGAACCCACATCTCCTGCATTGGCAGGAAGGTTCTTTACCACTGAGCCACCAGGGAAGTCCCTGGTGGTCAGACCTCAACCTAAATGTTACTTCATCACAGAGGCCTGACCACAGGACCAATTTCCCAATGTGATGTGAATTCTCAGCATCTCGGTAGCTGATGTGTCTGTGGTCTACTGGCACATTCATAGACTTCTTTATGCCCTAGCTTAAGGATGCCCCATACGACAGAGTACTCTCCAGTTCTGGTTGTCATTGTGTGGCCAGTGCCTCCACCAGCAACTGGCACTGGTGAAAGATGAATCGATTATCACCAGCATCCCTTAGACATTTTGCCCAGACAGGGACCACAGCTGACTCCTTGCTCCTCTGCCTCCACATCCCTGGACAATCTCATGAATCTTGGCTCCCCACCTTACAGCTACGGGTGCTTAGGAAAACGGTTCATTTCTCTGGGCTGCAATTTCTTCATCTGAACAGCAATGGTCAGAATAGCATCAACTAACAGAATTCCTGGGAGGGTTACATGGGGTCAAGCACACAGAAAATGAAAGGTCCAGCTCCAGCATCTCACTCAACTCTTTTAGGATTCCAGCATTAATCACATAGATCTGTGGATGTGTGTGTATCGACAGGTTGTGAATTCTTCAAGGGGAGAAAGATACGCAGTTTCTCTTTGCTTTCTAAAGTCTTGCATTTTGCCTCAAACACAGTAGGTGCTCAGTAAATGTTCTGCATTCTGCAAATTAAATTGGTTGCCATTCCAACCTGACCCGGGCATTCGAGGGGCTTCTGTACTCCTTGATATTCAGCTCTCCAGAGAAGGCAAATCCATATGACTCGTGCCTTGAGCAAAACATTAAGAAGAAAGGCTGCCAGCCATATGAAAGTAATCTTGCCCCACATTCTCACACCAGATAGAATTGTTTTCAGTCAAAAGTCTAGTGTATGTGTTCTGCCCTTCTAACCCGTTTATCAGGGTGATCGCACAGAAGGAGCAGGAAGTGACATTGGGTGGGTTGTCATCTGGGCCTCATCTCTCTCTGAAATGGATCCATC
Source organism: Bison bison bison (assembly GCF_000754665.1). NCBI lineage: Eukaryota > Metazoa > Chordata > Mammalia > Artiodactyla > Bovidae > Bison > Bison bison. The sequence continues at coordinate 10,225,769 of NW_011495051.1, read as the reverse complement.
TTCACACCCACTTCTCAAGCAGAGGTCTGTTACCCCTCCCCCCTGCCAAAATTGTCCAAAAAACACAAGACCTAATGTCCTAGTCTTTTGCTGCGTCAAATTGCAAATTCTTCCCTTGTCTAGCCTCAAGGGCTCTGTCAACTTTAAGATCCTGACCACAGGGTCACAGAGAAGCCAGACGTGCTAACAAAACATGATTTGCTTCCCTGGTTTCTGGTGTGTTTGACAGGAGCCTTCAATTCACAGAGTCCCCCAGACTCTGAAAATTCCTGTCCTGGTCCCTAACTTCACCACTCAATGGGGCACTGATCATTTTTCCAGACCCCTAAGGTGGCTCCAGAATCTCATTCCAAGTTCTGACTCTGCTTTCCTTTCATCCAACATTATGAATATGCTTCTTTTTTAAAACATATTTTTCTTGGAAAGATCTGTATGTCCTCACTATGGCCTTCCAGATTTCACTGGAGCATAATATGCCCCTTAAAAAGTCAACCGCCACTGCCTGGACCGCTTCGATGCAGACGTGTAACAGGGAAGCAACAAGATCTGCTACGTTGTTCCAAGATGGTACTGGTGTTGGGAGGGGGGGAGTGGTGGTGATAGACATGTGATCCCAGACGTGCCATCTGGAAACCATTCTTCATTCAGCAAGTCGTCATTTATTTGGAATATCTGGTCCATGAATTTTAGGCATGTTTTCTCATTCAGTGGGAAAATGGAAGGAAGAGGTCATTAAGACCTTACATTTTTCTCATTCCTGTCATATAAACATGAAGAAACTGCCCTCTCTAAAAACGCTACTAAGTTAGGGCAGCCCAGGGATATTTCAAGCCTGCATTCTAGCCATTTCTCTATGTTTCATGCGGCTTCCTGCTCTCACATTCGATGAAAATAGCTCTTTCCATGGCAACACTACATGGAGATATGGTAGGTTTGGCTTAAAAAAAAAAATACTGTTTATCTTGAAACTGAACTGAATTCTCCCCTTTTTCCTCTCACTCCACAATCACACCAGTCTTGGCAGACTCTCTTGAGGGCACATGAGGACATATCTTCACCAAGCGATGATAGTCCTTCTCTAGTCCCCCATACAACATCAATCCTGTGAATCTGTAACTAGGTTTTGCTTCTGAGCGCTAGAGTCCAAGATATTAGCTTGATACTCAATACCATTTACAACTGACCCTGCCTGCTTCCACGTTTTCATACCCTACCAGTGCCTCTATTTTACTTTACACGCTAACAATACCAAGCTGTTTATCTGGGACCCAAATGTACCTGGACTTTCACAGGCAGCTCATGATGGCAATACAGTCAAGGTCAACTTATCACCTTCTTTCAAACACACATGTGCTTATGTACACATATGCACATATACACAGACACACAAATCCACCACCTGTACCAGTCAGACCATAAAGCAGAATTTTACTGAAGGTCTGTGGAGAGAAGGCCAAAAGGGGGGATTAAGACCATGCATCATTTCACCAAATGTCCCTTAAAAAATATTTTCTCAAAATTCCTTTCCCTATGACAACTGTCAACTGTCTCTTTCCCCTCTTGATACCAAAACTATTCTCCAAGGACTTCCCTGGTGGTCCAGTGCCTAAGATTCCACGTTCCCAATGCAGGGGGCCTGGGTTCAATCCCCGATCAGGGAGCTAGATCTCACATGCCGCTGCTAAGACCTGGCACAGCCAATAAATAAGTATTTAAAAAAAAACAAAAAATAACTGTTCTCCAACTGAAGTTAACTCCCTCTCCTCACCCCACCCTCAGCTCAAATATTCACTGAACAAAGTAAGAGCCAGGTGGCTAGCTGAAAGGTTGAAGTCAGTTCATCAGACACACCCTGACACCCGGGCACTCGTGGTGAAGCCCAGGCCAGGGAGTGACAGGTGTGGACATTCCTCACTCACCGTGTAGAGTTTACAAACACACGAGGCAGCTCCGGCTCTGTGAGTGCATGTACCATTCCCTCTTTCCGCCACGCCCTTTCCACACTGCCCATCTGACGACCTATTCAAGGCTTCAAGACCTAGGTCAAGAACCACCATCTCTGAGACACCCTGGGAATTTCAGATGTGTTTCCTCCCAAAGAAGAAATGGAAGTCCCGGAGCTGACCGTTCTGACTTAGCACTGCTGCACGATCCCCGGGTTTAACATTTGTTGGCACATGCTTTTGCCCTATTATCCCACAAATTCCTCCAGAAGTGTTCCTATCCAAATCTCAGCTCAGCACGTAGTATATGCTCAGTATGTATTTCTCAGGTGGAAGTTAACTTTTATTTATTTTTTTTTCTAATTTTATTTTATTTTTAAACTTTACATAATTGTATTAGTTTTGCCAAATATCAAAATGAATCTGCCACAGGTATACACGTGTTCCCCATCCTGAACCCTCCTCCCTCCTCCCTCCCCATACCATCCCTCTAGGTCGTCCCAGTGCACCAGCCCCAAGCATCCAGTATCGTGCATCGAACCTGGACTGGCAACTCGTTTCTTACATGATATTTTACATGTTTCAATGCCATTCTCCCAAATCTTCCCACCCTCTCCCTCTCCCACAGAGTCCATAAGACTGTTCTATACATCAGTGTCCCTTTTGCTGTCTCATACACCAGGTTATTGTTACCATCTTTCTAAATTCCATATATATGCGTTAGTATACTGTATTTATGTTTTTCCTTCTGGCTTACTTCACTCTGTATAATAGGCTCCAGTTTCATCCACCTCATTAGAACTGATTCAAATGTATTCTTTTTAATGGCTGAGTAATACTCCATTGTGTATATGTACCACTACTTTCTTATCCATTCATCTGCTGATGGACATCTAGGTTGCTTCCATGTCCTGGCTATTATAAACAGTGCTGCGATGAACATTGGGGTACACGTGTCTCTTTCCCTTCTGGTTTCCTCAGTGTGTATGCCCAGCAGTGGGATTGCTGGATCATAAGGCAGTTCTATTTCCAGTTTTTTAAGGAATCTC
>NW_011495051.1:10221487-10222677 GCF_000754665.1 Bison bison bison | reverse complement strand
CATTCCCACCAACAGTGTAAGAGGGTTCCCTTTTCTCCACACCCTCTCCAGCATTTATTATTTGTAGACTTTTGGATTGCAGCCATTCTGACTGGTGTGAAATGGTACCTCATAGTGGTTTTGATTTGCATTTCTCTGATAATGAGTGATGTTGAGCATCTTTTCATGTGTTTGTTAGCCATCTGTATGTCTTCTTTGGAGAAATGTCTATTTAGTTCTTTGGCCCATTTTTTGATTGGGTCGTTTATTTTTCTGGAGTTGAGCTGCAAAACTCCTTAACAAAATTCTAGCAATCAGAATCCAACAACACATTAAAAAGATCATACACCATGATCAAGTGGGCTTTATCCCAGGGATGCAAGGATTCTTCAATATCCGCAAATCAATCAATGTAATACACCACATTAACAAATTGAAAAATAAAAACCATATGATTATCTCAATAGATGCAGAGAAAGCCTTTGACAAAATTCAACATCCATTTATGATAAAAAACTCTCCAGAAAGCAGGAATAGAAGGAACATACCTCAACATAATAAAAGCTATATATGACAAACCCACAGCAAACATTATCCTCAATGGTGAAAAATTGAAAGCATTTCCTCTAAAGTCAGGAACAAGACAAGGGTGCCCACTTTCACCATTACTATTCAACATAGTTTTGGAAGTTTTGGCCACAGCAATCAGAGCAGAAAAAGAAATAAAAGGAATCCAAATTGGAAAAGAAGAAGTAAAACTCTCACTATTTGCAGATGACATGATCCTCTACATAGAAAACCCTAAAGAGTCCACCAGAAAATTACTAGAAATAATCAATGACTATAGTAAAGTTGCAGGATATAAAATCAACACACAGAAATCCCTTGCATTCCTATACACTAATAATGAGAAAACAGAAAGAGAAATTAAGGAAACAATTCCATTCACCATTGCAACGGAAAGAATAAAATACTTAAGAATATATCTACCTAAAGAAACTAAAGACCTATATATAGAAAACTATAAAACATTGGTGAAAGAAATCAAAGAGGACACTAATCGATGGAGAAATATACCATGTTCATGGATTGGAAGAATCAATATAGTGAAAATGAGTATACTACCCAAAGCAATTTATAGATTCAACGCAATCCCTATCAAGCTACCAACAGTATTCTTCACAGAGCTAGAACAAATAATTTCACAATTT
>NW_011495051.1:10205943-10221387 GCF_000754665.1 Bison bison bison | reverse complement strand
CGAATAGCCAAAGCGATCTTGAGAAAGAAGAATGGAACTGGAGGAATCAACCTACCTGACTTCAGGCTCTACTACAAAGCCACAGTTATCAAGACAGTATGGTACTGGCACAAAGACAGAAATATTGATCAATGGAATAAAATAGAAAGCCCAGAGATAAATCCACGCACATATGGACACCTTATCTTTGACAAAGGAGGCAAGAATATACAATGGATTAAAGACAATCTCTTTAACAAGTGGTGCTGGGAAATCTGGTCAACCACTTGTAAAAGAATGAAACTAGACCACTTTCTAACACCATACACAAAAATAAACTCAAAATGGATTAAAGATCTAAACGTAAGACCGGAAGTTAACTTTTAAAAACCACATAGCTGGGAGATAGGTGGAGTGGGTCTATATAAAAACAGGACCAAGGCAGATTCTTTCTCCTGTCTAAGACATGGGGTATGCTGTGTGCATTCTCTAAGCACTCTCCCTGCATTAATTCATTCAATCATCACAAGAATCCTACGAAGTAAATACCATCATCATCCAGGTTTTACAGATGATGAATTCAAATTTTAATTTTCCTTCTGAAGATTTTTATACTGTTCAAACATGTGTCATCTACCCCTGCCTGTAGGAGGATTATATGCTCAAGCATGGCTATGTGACCTGCTTTGTCGTCTGAAAACTAAGACATGGGGTGTGTCATCTCCAAAGCTTGAAGAACACTGGTTTTGCCTTCTTTTCCCTTGGTCCTGTGAACAGCCTCTGTCCTAACACCCTGGGTCCCAAAGAGGACATGTAACGGAAATGCAGCTGACCACTGTGGCCAAAGAGCATAAGCAAGAAATACACCTCCATTTTTGCAAGCCACTGAGATTTGGGGGTCATTTGTTACCTTCACACACCTCGGCTTAAACTGACTAATGAACTCCACACACCTGGACAAAAGTTTACATGTTCCCACATTGGTAAAGGAGATTAACATCCATCTATCCGCATAAACTATAAATCGGGAATTTACCTCTGATACCTCTTCCCCTTGCTCTCCTTCCTAAAAAAATGTTTCAAGTTCTATCAACCTGCTTCCTGAATTTCCTGGGAATGGAATGTCTTCATTTTTCCCTTCATTTAATACCACCGTCTCAGGTCAGGCCACCATCATTCTCTCCCCATGTTCTCTATCTTATCACCTGAAAAGATGTATCTGAACTTTTCATCCCCACCTATTCCTCCCTCCAACTACTGTCCACAGGTGCTCTGCTGAAAGGACAGTGTTGATCACATCACCATGGGGCTTGGAAACCTCCAAAGCCTCCCCTGGTTCTCGGGAGATGAGCAATATCCTTAACCTAGAGACAAGTCCCTCCCCACCTGGCTCCCCAGTCTCAGCTTATCCCTCCTTCCCACTTAATCTCAATGGTCCAGCCACTCTGCCCTTCTTTCTACTCTTGGACAAGCACGTTGTCTTCAACCTTCAGAACTTGCATATGCTATTCCCTTACCTGGAGTTTTCCCTCCATTTCAGCCATCATTTTCCATCTTCCATGTTCAAATATCACTTCCTTGGGGAAGCCGCCCAGGGCCCCCAGAGTTTGAGTGAAGACCCTTTATTAAGTGCTTTCACTGGACCATGTAACTTCCCTTTCATACAATTTTTTTCACAGTGGCAATTTTAGATGTATTTATAGGACTGTTTTCTGAAGCTTCCTCCCCACCTAGACCAGAAGCTTCATATTAATGAGCATCATGCCACATTCACCTTTTAATCTGGACACCCAACAGTTTCTGAAACACAGAAGATGCTCAAATAACATCTGATGAGTGATGGAATGATTGAATATGGGAAATGGAGACCCTTTCCATTTAGACATTCTAGGGTTCCCTGTCATGCTTGAAAAATACATGGGCTTGTAACCCCCCTTAAGCAGGAAAAAACCCTTCCTATTCAATTTGTTGGGTCAGAAAATCCCAGATACTACAGCAGTAATATTTTTGTCTATGTTTCCGATGGTACTTCTTATGTAATCTCATCCCCTCAGCCCTCTGGCCATGAAGATAAGAACTTAAATTCAGGACCGCTCTGGACACTGGCTCTGGACCTAAAGCAAACAGATGAATGTGAGTCATGACAAGTAGGGTTGTGGATCTGCAGTCTCGAAGTTGACTTGGTCATGAGCTAAAATGGAGTGCTCGTTTTTGGAATGGGTACAGATGGTAACCAGAAATGGAGCACTAGCTGATATTTTCCCTCAACAAGCGGCCAGAGCTCGGGGCACCACAGGGGCATGGATGGAACAGTTTCATGTAAACACTGTAAACAGTTTCATGTAAACAGCAGGGCCCCTGTGTTTTTCTAGCCACCGGCGGTGACATTCGCTGAGCCACTGCTCTTACTAACAGTGGTCAGAGGGAGAAGGGCTGAGCCAGCTGCCAGAAGATGCTCTGTATCTGGCAAGGCTCTATTTATCTCACAGGGTTCCAACTTGAGTTCTATTAAACAGTCCCGTTGAAGTTCACACAACAGGGGAGCCCAAGCATGAGCAGCATGGTACAGCAAAGAGAACCAAGTTTTGCTCATGTGCTTGAGTTCAAATCCCAGGACAGACACTTATCATGATGTAAAACTGGGCAGGTCACTGCATTTCTCTGAGCCTTGGTATCTTCATCTGTTGGACGAGAAGCAGGGCAAGGATAATTCTTTCTACCTCTAGGACAATTTAATGCATGTGACGCACAAAGCACTTAGTATGTACTCAATAAACATCCACATCTTCTCTCCATCCCTAATCCTTCTACCAAGTATATAAGCAAAGTCAAATCTTCAGCTTTTGTATATCAATAAATAATTAAGAGAGTAGTTCTTTGTGCCTCACACTCTCATTGTCAGTGGAAAGAATGAACTTATAGTTCCTTTAGAAGTATGACAATCGGGGGTGATTTTATGAAAACCAGTGGAACATTATAGAAATGACTGACTATTAAGTATTTCTCCCTCAGTCACAGAAGCAATTAATATCAATGTGTATATCTTCTTGAGTGTTTCCCAGGGGCCAGGCACTAAACTGAGCAATTTGCATCCTTACCAGAGGTATAACCTTGAGCAAGTTACCCATCTATGCCTTGATGGAATTTATTGTAAAACAAAGATCACAGTGATGCCTTCATCATGAAGCTGCTTTGAAGATTAAGTGAAGTATTCTCTTTCACTTGATATTGGCTTTGATCTGCATGCATGTCAGTGTTAGTCACTCGGTCATGTCCAAGTCTTTGTGCCTACATGGACTGCAGCCTGCCAGGCTCCTTTGTGCACATGGATTCTCGAGGCAAGAATACCGGAGTAGATTGCCATTTCCTTCTCCAGGGGTTCTTCCCAACCCAAGGATCAAACCCAGTTCTCCCACATGACAGGCAGATTCTTTACCATCTGAGCCACCAGGGAAGCCCATGCATGTTAAGCGATCAGTAAATGGCAGGCAGTGCTTTCAATCAGAAGCAGGAGCAGACGCGCTGGCCCAAGAGCAGGCCATTTACATTTCCCACCACCTCTGCTCTTCGTGCCATCACACAGACAGCTTCAGGCCCACTGCCCGGGATGCATTTACTCCAAAGTAATCAGCCAACTACAAACAGAAGCTCTTTATTAGCCAAGAGCTTGTCATCAGCCATTTATTGGAACACCTCTCTAATTATCCTTTCTCTTTTTCCAGTGAAGGAAACAATGCTCTGAAGTGAAGTTACTTACCCAAGGTCACATAGTCTGTAAATGGCAGGGTTTGGGGATTCAATCAATGCCATTTGACACCAAATCTCACATTTTTTTCCTATTAATATGGTGACATTTACATTAAAGGAAGAAAAATCACCCTGCATTTTTAATAGTCTCCTTCTATATCCTGAGGGTCTTAAAGACAATGGCAATGTCTGACTTGCTTTTAATTTAGCTAACACCTTTATAGCATTTCCTTTTACTCTGAAACAGTGCTTCACAAGTGTGAATGTGTTAAATCCAAAGAAATTGGTTTTATTATACTCCCACTTTACTGATGAGATAACCAAGGTAGAGGGAAACTAAGCAAGTAGTTCAGAGTGATGCAGCAGAACAGGGACTTTACCCAGACATTCTCACTCTAGACTCTGAGCCCGTGGCCATGAATGGACACTGTGTTTCTGCGTTAACAGGAAGCACTGTAGCACACAGTCTGCTTCCCTCCTTTGCCCTGGGAACTTGGTGGCCCTTTCTCTTCTCTTCCTTGAAGCAGAGGGAAAATATTTATGGATGCCCCACAGCCACACCACAGGGGCAGAAGTCAGTTTGCACAACCGCCTAGCATGTGGAATTCTTCAGTCAGTGAAGTTCTAATTACTTTGTGAGTCTCCATGTTGGAGCAAGCCCTCCTGTGGCTGAAAATGGATGCTGGAACCTTCGACGGGACAGCTGGAGTGGGACATGGGAAAGGCCTCCATCACCTCCTCAACTCATCCCGGAAATGTGCAAACATTCACGAAACTGAAGAAATTGATCATCTTCAATTTGAGGACTAATTTCGTTACCAACTAAATGACCAGAGTGTGTTCAACTCACATGTTTCAGAGGTAAATGAAGCAACAAAGACATTCCAGCTCCCATCAGTTCTCCCAAGTCCACTGCTGGGACCTCAGCCCAAGGTAATGGTCTCACTGCCTGGAAAACTGCAGTTGACTCCAGATGGGCTGGTCCTTCAGTCTCCCTTGTCTGCTGCCCTAAACTCTGTTCTCTTTAAAGCAACCACACTGAACGCCATCAAACAAATTACAGTACATGACACCCCTATTGAAGCCCTCCAGTGGCTGCCCATCACACAAGAATCAAATCCAAACCTTTTTCGTACCCCTGTAGACTCCACAAGATCAGCCCACAGCCAATATCCTCAACTTCATGTCCCTCCAGCTCCAGCCAATGGGCTTTCCCTTTCAGCTGCTCAAACATGTCAAGTTCCTCTGAACCACAGGGCCTTTTGCACTTGCTCTTTCCCTACCTTAATTTGTTTTTTTTCCTCCAAATGATGATATGGGTGGCTCCTTGTCATCATTCAAGGCTCAACTCAAACACCACTTGCTGGATAACACCTTGTTTCATTACCCCCATTTAAAGTATTCCTCTGGCACGTTCCAGCCACATTTTATGTCCTTCACAACACTTGTCACTTACTTATACATTTTTGTTTATTGTTTCTCTCCACTACTGAAGCAAAAACTGCATGAGAACAGAGACCCTCTCAAGTTCATAACTGTTTCCCCAGTGCCTGAAACATTGCCCAGGATCTGATAGGTGTTCCGTCAGTATTTGTTGAAGGGGGGTGAATGGGATGCATTGGAAGATTGAGATTGACATGCACACATTATTGATACTATGTATAAAATAGATAACTAATGAGAACCTGCTGTACAGCACGGGGAACTCTACTCCATGCTCCGCGGTGACCCAAATGGACAGGAAATCCAAACAAGGGGGGATACCTGTATACACATAACTGACTCACTTGGCTGTACAGCAGAAACACAACATTGGAAAGCAACTATACTCCAATAAAAATTTTTTAAAAACATAAAAAAAATGCTATGAGTTCATTTGTTGAATGAACTAAAAACACATGATGAAAACAAAACCTGCAGGGACGGTGGGCTGTCACCCTACACAGCATCATGTGAGACTCTGCCTTGGCCGACCAGAGTGAAAGAAGTCTGTCCTCTGCTGTTGGCCGTCGTGTTGTGAGACAGACGATGGTCAGGGCCAGGTGGCAAAGGGTCCTGAGAGTGGTCAGGAGCTGAGAGAGTTCCTCCAGTGACAGCCAGAGGGAAAACAGGGATCTTGGTACTACAACCCCAGCAGATGGGCTCTGCCAACTACCCAAGGGAGCTCACAGGTGATTCTTTCCGCAGTTGAGCTGATGAGCCTACAGCCCTGGCTGACTCCTGGACGGCTGGCAGGTGAGACTGAGAGCAGGACCAGCTAAGTGGTGCTGGGACATCAAACCCACAGTAACTTTGAGGTAATCAACAACTGTCTTGTCCTAAATGACTGAATTTGTGCTAAATGGTTTCACGGCAGTAGAAAACTAATACTGAGAAGACTCAAGTCATTCAATCATTTACAGAAAAAAAGTCACCTCCACTAAAGTTGCCTTCTGCACTCAAGACAAACTGAAAGCAATCAGAATTTATAGGGCCTGCAACCAAGAAAATAAAGAACATGATGCTTTTATTTACTATTTCAGAGACAAAATCTGTAAACCACTGGCCAATGTGACTGTGATGTCCTCTGGTAGTCAGCATTAAACTGACTTTAATGTCCTTTTGGGAATGTGTTCTGGAGCAGCAGGAGGAAGAAAGAGAATTGCTCCACCCCCAGCCAAGTCTGGGAGCCAGAAAGTCCCAAAGGATGATGTGTGTTATGGCCAAGGACATAGCAGACTGAGACCCTGAGGTCTACGGGAAAAAGAAGAAAGAGAATTTTTTGTTGTGCGTGACCCAGGCCCCAGTTATAAAGGGGTGCATAGCCACTAAGGAGCCACTGGTAGGCTCCTGCATAGTAGCTGCCTCCTCTTGTATCTTTCTGTTTCTCTGAGAACCAGCTATTAACATCTCTAGATCACTGACTTGCTCAGATAGGAGCGGAAGGACATGCTGGAGCAACCGTCATCTTGGCCATTATGCACTTCAGCCCAGGAGGTTGAGCTGGGCTTGCTGGGAGTTAATGATGGCGCTGGTGAGTTGGGTTGTGAGCGTGAATTGGGTTGAGGTCCAACCACTTCCCAAAATCCCAGGTAAGTTTCATGACACATTTGTTATGGTCCCATGGGGACCATCTTCATCCCTCAGAAGTCATTATAGTCAAGTGCCTTGTGATGGTTGACACCAGGCACCAAACACATATTTTTTGAAGAGAAAGTACAAATACATGATGTAGCACAGATGCAAAAAAAAAAAAAAAAAACTGTCATAACAGAACCAAGGGACCTATATACTCCTTGGGATATTTATTATCTCTGTATTGAATAGTTATCTCCATCCAAAACATGGAGTGTTTTCCTCCAGGAGGTTGTGACTCAGCTGCCAAGCTGTGTCTCGTGTGTGTGGCAGGCACACTCCAGCCACACACACTCTGGGTTCTAGTGTCTTCTAGGGGAAAGGAAAAGGGGAACACATGTCAAGGAGTTAGGGAGAAGGAGAATGATTGGACAGCACTCGGGAAAGAAAAGGGGGCACAGAATCAAGAGGGAGATGAGTGGGAATGAAAGAAACAGGACTGGCATAGAATCCAGGGGGAGAGGAAAGGCCATCAGCCACACCCATATCCCTTGGGCAGTGGCTCTCACAATGTAGCTCCTGAATGAAGAGCATAAACATTACCTAGGAATTTGTTGAAAGTACAAACTCTGTGCTCCCAGAAATTCTGGAAGGACAGTGTAAAGGTCTGTGTTAACAAGCTCTCCAGGTTAATACACGCTGAAGTTTGAGAACACAGCTCCTAGTTATCCAATGGCCTCACATTGTCTTCAGGCCCCACATCTCTGCCACATCTCGAGGACATACAGGCTTTATTTATGTTCTTCTCACCTCCCCTCATGGAACTGTATGAGACCTACCTGCCAGGTTCTCCTGCTCTTCTTGGCCTAAGCTACCTAATTCACACTCAGGTGTTATTGGCAGTCACAAACTGAATTATCAGCCCCAATTCTTCACTCCTCCCTGCATTTCGTGCCCCTTGCCATGCAGCCATGAAGTTCCTCCACAATTAGGCAAGTTGTATGACCCTTCCCCTTCTCCTTGGGTTTGGTCATGTGACTTTATTTGGCCAACAGGATGTTAGCAGATTCAATACAAGTAGCAGCTTGAACTGTGCTTCTGCAGTTATGCTTATCCGCTGACATTGCCATCCCCATGAAATGGGTTCCCCCAGGGACACACAGACTCCTCCACTTAGCCCCAGAATGAAGCCCTGTGGAACAAAGCCAACCCAGTACAACCTAAGTCAATGCACAGAGCTATGAGCAAAACACTCCTTGTTCTAAGATTCTGGGATTATTTGTTATCCAGCAATAGCTGAACAGCACATTGGGCATCAGTGGATTTTGGTACTAATCTCCTGGGTAATCGATTTTTCCTACAATACGGACCTTCTGAAATTCCAGTGTCACGTGGCCGAGTAAGACTTTCAGGCCCTTGCAAGGAGACATTGGGTAATACATTTTAAGGGGATCACTTGGGCAGATGGAGAGCTCTCCACTTCTCTCAAGCTGACTGTGAGTGGGGCTGCCCTGCAAGACACTGTTGGGTCAGACGATAAGAAAGACACAGAAGGCAGAGTTGGAAACATATTGGAAGGGAAGACAGGAATGAGTTTAAACAGAAAAGAGACAGCAGGTTAGGGAGAGAAAAAAGCGACCAGCAACAAGCATCAGTGTACATCCTCACTATGTCCCACTGTCGAGGGCCCCCAAAGGGAATCTGTAAGTCTCCCAGCTCCAGGCAAATCCATCCCTGTGTATTCCTGCTTCTGATCGGACCTGCCTGTCATCCGGCTCCTGCTCAGCGAGCCCGGCTACAGCAGTGCCAGGACGAGAAACAGTGTTCTCTTGGCAGGAGGCAGCCTGGGATGGTTTGTCTTCAGAGAATTATTCACTCTGGAAGCCAAGCACTCCCACCCAGATTCTTACACCACAATTAATTGTTCCCAAAGCATTCTCCAGTTGGGGTCATAGCAGTAAAATGCCACACGGTTCTTTGCACTCAGGCCGCATGTGTAACAGGCTAGCTACCAGGGGACAACCCTGCCCACACACAAACAGCTGAGGTTCCCCCTGGTCATCGGACCGTGCTTCCCCATGTCCCGAATGATGTTTGCCACGCACACAGCAATGGCAGTTGTTCTATAAGTCAAACCCTGTAAAAGGGGAAGTGACATAATGAGCACTCCCTGAGTACCCAGAGGTGGGGATCTGGCAGTTCTCCACACTGGACTGCCAGTGTCTGAGACAGGCTATGAACACTCTCTCTTCTCAACCCCGCTGAATTCAGCTGGTCTGTGCTATAACAACATTAGCCACCCTGCTCTCACTGCAGGGACAGGGGCTGGCTCCAGCTTCTCAGAAAGAAAAGGGGAAGGGTAACACTGCTGGCTGGGAGAAGGCAATGGCACCCCACTCCAGTAGTCTTGCCTGGAAAATCCCAAGGATAGAGGGCCCTGGTAGGCTGCAGTCCATGGGGTCACTAAGAGTCGGACACGACTGAGCGATTTCACTTTAATTTTTCACTTTCATGCCTTGGAGAAGGAAATGGCAACCCACTCCAATGTTCTTGCCTGGAGAATCCCAGGGACGGGGGAGCCTGGTGGGCTGCCGTCTATGGGGTCACACAGAGTTGGACACGACTGAAGCGACTTAGCAGCAGCAGCAGTAGCAACACTGCTGGCTGAGCACTAGCTTTGTGCCGGGCATCACACCAAGTGGTTTACTGAAACTGCTTTAACTCACATCCTCATCCCGTGAGGTGGTATCCTCACCCTCATTTTACAAACAAGAATGGTAAATAAAACTCAGGGAGGTAAGGTCGCATAGCTGTTAAGTGGCTAGCCACGGCTGGATCCAGACTGAGCTAGAAGCCGGCATCGGCATTCCTGCTGTAACGCACAACAGGGACTTGTCTACTGTATTAATAATCATTTTACTATTAACTTCTTAAGAACAAAGACAGGGTCTGTTCTCTCCCTGACCTAAGTTTTACATACACTGTCTCATCTAGTCTTCTCAACACCAGTGTTAGCCTCATTTGACAGATGAAAAGGTAAGGCTCAGAGAGGTTAAGCAACTTATCTGAGATCACACAGCTAAAAAGGGGTAGAGCCAGGATCTGGACACAAGTCTTACTGCAAGTCTAAATCCCTAACCAGGTGCCTGTTCCTTGGGTTGTGGGTGTCTGTTTGCTATGGTCCAGCCCTGCCCATTGAGAAATGGTTTCAGTCGGGAAAAGAATTCTCTAAAGAATGTAGATTTCTCAAAGCCACAAGAGACACCCCAGACCTCTTCGAGACATGTAACCTTGCTAACATCTGCAACTATGGCAACCCTGAAGCTTCAATAATATTTTGGGAATGAACTTTACCCTCTCTCGCAAATGTCCTGACCCAGTCTCTGGAACTCACCTTTGGCAACTGCAAGAATGAAAACAATGACAGCCGTAGGTTTGCATGAGCAGCTATAAAAGCAAGGGCCTTCTTGGATGAGAAACAATATTAAAAATGTATTCCAAAGGGTCACATTTCCCAGGCTGAAAATATCCAAAAATGGAGATAAAAGAGATAAACTGGAAGAAACACAAAGAGCCAGGTTCTAGAACTGTTTTCCCCTCGTTAATCCCAGGTCTTTATGAGTTTGGAGAGACATACAGGAGGTTTCCACATGGACATGTTAGGGGCTCCCTGCCTGAGCTCATATGATAATAAATGGAACCATTTTTATTTCTAAAAACTTGCCTTTTAGGTTTGGTTTGGTTTTGCCTGCCTAGCATTGCTCCTCTCTCCTGGGAGCACCAGTCTCATTTTCTTGGAAGGGAATGACCATCTCCCACTTGGGTTCCCGGAGTCTGGGAGCGGAGAATCCACTCTCAGTTACAAGGGCACCTGATGGAGCCAGGTCTCATCTACTGGCATATTCCGTGGTACTGACTACAAGCACTGGATCAGGACCTGAAGCTCAGTCTGGCCACTCAGAGGGAGCCCAAGGCTGGTAGGGAAGCTGCCAGAGGAGCGTCCTCCTCGCCTGCCAGTGCAGCTGTGGTGGGTGGTGGGTGGGGATGGTGAAGGGGAGGGTGAGGGGTTGGGGGGTAGGGGGAGATGGTGCATGGGAAGTCTGAGTCCTGAATCTGTGAGCCCATTCTGCCAAATGAGAGGCAACCTCAAGTTCTCCTTGTGTAAAGAGAAACAGAGACACAGGTGAAGAGAACACAGGTTTGCATACTAGAGGGGTAGGGGGGTGGGGGGTGAATTCGGAGATTGGGACTCACACACATACATATGCTACTGACACTATGTAGAGCCCCCCGTACAGCTCAGGGAAACTCTCCTCAGTGCTCTGTCACGACCTAGAGATGGAATATATGTAACATCCCGTGGCTTTACTTTGCTGTACAGTGGAAACTAACAACACTGTAAAGCAACCATGCTGCTGTTCGTCGCCCAGTCGTGTCCGACTCTCTGTGACGCCGTGGACCATAGCATGCCAGGGCTCCTTGTCCCTCATTAACGCCCGGAGGTTGCCCAAGTTCGTGTAAAGCAACTCCACTCCATTTAAAAAAAAAAAAAAATGTTTAAAAAGTTCTCACAGCACGGCCAGGTTTGTATGTGAAAAACACACAGCTTGGTTTCTTGTAAGTAGCTACCAGAAACCCCAACTCACAGAATAATGAGATTCTCCTCCGTTGCTGATAAGTGTGTAAATGGACAGAGCCACTTTGGAAAACCGAGACACAGCAGAATGTTAAGAGGCCACACTGTTAAAAAGAACAAAAGTCTGCTGATCACCCAAAACCTAGGAGCACATGAGTGAAACAATCAGCCATGGATACTCCCCCGGTGGGATCTGCTACGGCCGTCATTATGGATACACCAGGAGAAGGGCGCAATACAGATGACCTCAGCCAGGTATCATGTGGAAACACCAAGCCCCTCACATTATACAGCGTGTGAGAGCCTGTGATACAAAGGAAAAGAAACTAAAATGAAATACTCATTTGTGTGTATATATATATATATACGGAATGTACATAGAGGCCACACAATTGTATAAACAGACAAAGCTCAGGGTGGTGGGAATGGGGTTCAAAACAATGTTTGTCTCCAAGGGACAGCACAGGTGCCAGGAGGAGGGACTGCCGCACTGAGGTGTGAGTTAGTGTCTGCGCGTCTTTAAGTTCAGGACATGAGTGGTCCCTGCATTGTTAAAATGTGTAAGCTTTCGCATGTTTCGTGAACTCAGAGTCACTGTTAGTCCAATCCTGAGGTGCCGAGGACCGATGGCAAGGATGACAATGGTCCCTTCCAGCGGGGACACGGTGAGGACCCAGCACACAGGCATCCTCTGTGGGGTGGTGGTTGGCGCACGCTCATGGTGTGCATTGGCTGGAAAACAGCTTTAAGTGAGCTAAAGAAAATAAAATTCCTTCCACTCCAACTCCCTCTGCCTCACGGCTCCACCGACTCTGTGAATCAATGCAGCCTTTCCACTCCACTGGGCCTGGTGCTTTTAAACACCACCCAGCTCTTGTCCAGTAGATGATGAGACCGTTACTTTCAAAATCTTCAGCTGACATTTTTTTGGGTAAAAACACTTTTAAAGGGCTGTGACCTGCCTGCACTACTTTCCCTTCTGAAAGAACTCTCCTGGTTGAGTCTCTGGCTCTCTCCTTTTGAAGGATTTCACCCAGCCTGGACATTGGGTTAAAAAGAAAACTGGCTTTCAGCAGGAAAGAGGTGGAGGGGGGTTGGGGGAGCTTGTTGACACCGCTCTCCCAGCCCGCTGTAGGTAAGAGTTTTTCCTCCCACACAACACAAGGAACAGAGAAGTCATTTAAGCTTTTATAAATACCGGCAGGCTTAAAAAGCAAGTCGCCAGCCTTAAAAACATGTCTCTGTTTCCTTTGGCTAATCTGCAAATCCAGTCATATTTTCAGATAAGAAGGTAAACAGAGGGTGGAGGAGATTAAGGAGGCCTATCCCAGGCCAGTATCTTTATGGAGAGACTAGGAGAAGAAACGTTACTGGAGTCTTTCCCTTTCAGGGAAAATGACGGTAGTCAAGCCCATAAAAGCCCCCAAACCCAGAAGGGTTAGTAGAAGTAAAAATCAGGACACTGGTGATTAAGGTGGCAGATCTCAGTCTCGGGGGAGAAGGCAATGGCACCCCACTCCAGTACTCTTGCCTGGAAAATCCCAGGGAGGGGGAGCCTGGTGGGCTGCCGTCTCTGGGGTCGCACAGAGTCGGACACTACTGAAGCGACTTAGCAGCAGCAGCAGCAGCTCAGTCTCGGGGCTTGGAGGCAGAGAACATGGTGAAAGAAGAAACTGGTTCATGGGCTACACAGTTCTAAAATGAAATGAGCTGCCTGGAAAGGCAGCAAGTTCCCATCTCTTAAAAAATACACACACACACACACACACACACACACACACACACACTTTGTGCTAAGTCCCTCTTAGCAAAGATGCTGAGGAATGTTCTGGTGGAACCAGATCAGAAGCTGGAAGTTGGGGAGGAAGAGAGGATGGAATAAAACTTTCTGAAACTCTAGATGTCCATCAGCAGATGAATGGATAAGAAAGCTGTGGTACATATACACAATGGAGTATTACTCAGCCATTAAAAAGAATACATTTGAATCAGTTCTAATGAGGTGGATGAAACTGGAGCCTATTATACAGAGTGAAGTAAGCCAGAAGGAAAAACATAAATACAGTATACTAACGCATATATATGGAATTCAGAAAGATGGTAACAATAACCCGGTGTACGAGACAGCAAAAGAGACACTGATGTATAGAACAGTCTTATGGACTCTGTGGGAGAGGGAGAGGGTGGGAAGATTTGGGAGAATGACATTGAAACATGTAAAATATCATGTAAGAAACAAGTTGCCAGTCCAGGTTCGATGCATGATACTGGATGCTTGGGGCTGGTGCACTGGGATGACCCAGAGGGAGGGTATGGGGAGGGAGGAGGGAGGAGGGTTCAGGATGGGGAACACATGTATACCTGTGGCGGATTCATTTTGATATTTGGCAAAACTAATACAATTATGTAAAGTTTAAAAAGAAAATAAAATTTAAAAAAAAAAACTTTCTGAAACTGAAGACAGAAGTTTTCAGGACTGGAACGCAGGCTCACAGCTTCTTAATATTCTCATAGAAGTATGCAACTCAAGATGGCCATTCTCTTGCTCTCTGAACATCGCCTGCTGGACCAGTGCCTGCTTCACTTATACCCGACTCACCTGACTGACATTCCTACATACTTGCCCCAGGCTAGTGACTGGTCTAAGGTTAGCCACCATGATGGCTTAACAAAGGGATGCTGAGGGGTATGCTCCTCTGCTCATTTCCTTAGTAACCTATGAGCCAACCTGACATCAATTCCCCTTATAACTGGTAACCTTCCCCTCCCTGACGCCAGAGCAAAGACTGGCACCACATCCTGCCTGCTCTCCACCGCACAGCAGTGTCGCTATGGGACCTTGCTTCAGGCATGTAAGCTCCCCCATCCATTAAACCGTGGATGCCTCTGTTGCTGACTCTGGACTCTTTCTTTGCTCCTGAAGATGGTCACTCCACAGGGTTTGTTGGCCTGTGGGGTGCAGCTCAAGAGACTCTAAGAAAGATAAGGCACCGATAGACGAGATAATCTTTGCTCTCCCAACCAAACCCAGGTTCTGAAATCCTTGATGTCTCTGAATTCAGGCTGAAGCAAACAGATATTTTCTAAGACTTAAACATGTACCGAAGGCAGGCTCCGTGAAGCCCAGGATTTCTGCATTTCCTTCACAGCTGTACCACCACCTCTCCACCAGCCACTGACGTGTACCAGGTACTTGAGGAACATCTGGTGATGCATGTAGGTGAATGAAACCCAGCCAAAGCCTCTATTTCTTCTCCATCAGTGGCCCATGGACAACAATGTCTACTCTGGCTGGCTGTGGAGGAGGCAGGGCTCCAGCCAATGCTCATCTTGGGGCCTCAACTGCACTGATTCAGAGAGTCTCTTCCAAACATCTAGGGAAGACCGTACATTAAACCTAATGTCACCTCCTCATTATTTAATATGATGGGGCAACCCTGAAATGTCTCCACCTCCCCATCTAGGAAGGAAGGCATTAACCCTGGTCCCAGATACTAGATTTTTAAAAGACTTCCACTGTCCTTGACCGCAAACCTTTCCTTGTTGCTGACATTTAAACCTAATTGTGTTGCTGTTGGTCTCTAAGGTAAACAAAGCTGTACAGGGGAAATGTTTGGACCTAGAGATTCCTGTTTGTTTCAAGTCTGGACTAATGGCCGGAATTGTCAGTACTTCCCTTCATTTCCTTTTAAAGGGCTGTGGCCAGCCCAGTGGAGTGGGTAGCCCCAAACCATGCCCACGGGGCAATTTTAAAAAAAAAAAAAAAAATGGTCTCTGGAATACAATCAATTCTTCCTACCTCAGGAATTTCACCTGGAGGACATGCTGAAGATTGTACCTCAACTAAAGGCTCAAAATCCTAAGCGTCAGGAGAGAAGGGGCGATGATGGCCAGGTTAGGAGAGTAGAGGGAAGAACAAACAGCAGTGGCTAATCTGAACTGCCATTATAACGTGCCCATTGCAGAATAAAGCCTGTTAATTTTAAAAGTGCATCAGCTCATTGACTGTTTACAACAACAACCCTGAG
>NW_011495051.1:10195027-10205843 GCF_000754665.1 Bison bison bison | reverse complement strand
AATCAAGTTTTATTTCCCCCATTTTATTGACTGGAAAACTCAGGCCCCAACAATGTCCCAAGTCACCCAGATGAGGTACAACCAAGCTGGGATTTATACTGAGATAAATCTACCCTCTTAGCCACCAGTTTGCACTCTCTCTCTTCAGGCCCAGATCCTACTCCTCTCTCTCATCACCACAGATATCCTTCTCCATCGTATGAGGATGGCTTCTGAGTTAAACTGTGACCGCTAAGGCCTAGAGAGAAGAAGTGAACAGAGGAAGCGAGGGATTAATATCCGGCGGGGTTGTAGAGGCTGGAGATAGGAGTGGAACTTGACGGGGAAACCAGTGAGCAGGGCAGGGTCTGAAGTAAGGAGGAAGCATGGCCAGGACTGTGCATGACAAACAGTAAGCTGAGGACTGCGAGCCAGCCCTCACGGGGCCCCAGGCAAGACGGACAGCACCGGGCTGAGGCAGTCGTCTGGCCCTGGCTCTTCTGGAAGGGGTGAGCCTGGCAGACCTCAGCCTCACAGCCCAGTCCAGGAAGCTGGTCCCTGTTGGGTTTGGCAGGGAGCCTCTGTGAGCTCAGCAGGAGAGAACACCAAGTGCCCCTGGTTTTCAGAAGAGAAGGGGTGGCACCCCCATCACAGCTGGGCCCTTGCACAACAGGGCTCATCATGCGTCCAGCTACCTTTGTTTCTGCTACACGCAGCTTCACATCCAAACTGGAGTCAGGCTCATCCTTAACATGTGGGGCTTACAGATCTGAGAGTGACCCCTACATCATGCTATTTTAAGTGTGGTCCAGAGGCCAGCAGCATCAGCATCACTTGGGAACTCTGATGCAGAATCTCGGGCTGCCCCCAGACTAGCCGAATCAGAACCTTTAAAGTCTGAGAAGCACTGCCCTGCATGGTACCCCAGCCTGGGGTCAGAATCTCTGCAGCCTCACCTCTCCAATCTGTTTCATGGAGAAACCTCCCAGGTGAATCGGACACATGCCAGAATGTGAACCAGGATGGGGGGCCTCTGAAATGTCATAAGGACATCATCATTGTGGCATTCAGAGCAGATCTTTCAGATGCCTCCCCTACCCAGAAGCATCACAAAAATTTCCTTTGAGACGACAAGGAAGGTGTCACTGGTTGATGTGCAGCCCATCTATTTCTGGAAAAAGACTGGTGACAGCTTATGAACAGGTCAGCTACGCCAAGTGACACAATGGACTGCAGGCTGAGTTCCCAAGCCCACCACCCACTAAGCGCTTTCTCCACATCTGTACTGTCACACAGAACTTAAAATCCCACCACTGCGTTATCCTTCCGCTTCTTTTTAAAATCAGAAGCTTTCCTCTGAAGAAAGAGCACATCGACATTCAGATCAGCTGCTGATGAGCCCGTTCACAGCCTGCCTTATCCCACGGCAATCTGTCAGCACGTCTCGTCACTCAACCTCCAGAGCATAAAGTCTTGACAGTCCCCCTCTCCACCTCCATTGCCGCATCGCAGCTCTGCCAACAGCTTCCCAGCTGGTCTCTCTGCTTCCACTTCTGCCTGCCTCTGCTCTCTGCTCCACAAAGCTCTCAGCGTGGTCACCAAAAGATGCAAAACCCATCAAATCGCACTCCAGCCTAAAGTTAAGCAGTGCCTGTATCCACTTCCTTTGGCTGTTGTAACAGATCACCATAAACATGGTGGTTTATAGAAAAACTCTCCTGCCCCACAGTTCTGAAGGCCGGAAGTCCAAACCGGTGTTCCTGGGCTGCAGTCATCGTGGCTCCCTCCAGGTGCTCCAGAGGAGAATCTGCTCATTGCCTCTTCCAGCCTCAGCAGGCTGTCAGCACTCCCTGTTTGGGACTCCATCACTCCACCACTCCCTGATAGACCACACTGCTTCTCTTCTCCTGTGACAAGGCTCCCTCTGCCTCCACCTCCTCAGGGAGACGTGGAGTGGCACTCAGGGCCCACCCAGACAATCCAGGGTCATCTTCCCACCTGAAGATCCTTAACTTTGCCACATCTGCAAAGTCCGTTTCTGTCTGCGACAGATTCCAGGGCCAGGATGTGGATCTCTTTGGGGGACTCGCAATTCAGCCTACCACGCTGTGCTTCCACCACCCTTGTTAAAATCTGACACATTTACTGCGGCTCTTAGCTCCTAGGTGACCTGGCCCCTCCCCTCCCCTAAGATCCCATCTTGCCCCATAGTTCCCCTCTGCCAGCCCACCCCTCTCGTCTGCTTTTAGATTTTCAAGTAAGTATGTTCCTGCTGCAGAGCCTTGGCTCTTGCAGTTCCTCTTGCTTGGAAAGCTACCCCTGTTGGCCTCATTCAATAAATGAAAGGATGTCTTATTCCCAGGAACTCAGGAAAAGTAGAAGCAGCAATCTGAGTAGAGACGAGCTTCGTCTACCTCTAAATACTGCCTAGAGAGTTGTCTGGTTAAAGATGCTCCCGTCTAGTCTTCTTTCAGGTGCCAAACACCCCAATATGTCCACAGTCCTTGGTTACCTGTAGGCTCTCTCTGGCATGGAGTCATTTTAGACATCACAGTCAGAAATGGGATAGGAATGATGCTGGTGGAACCAGTCCAGTCTCCTTGTTCGTGGAGAAAATAAGACCATCCCAGATATAAAAAACCTATTTTGATTTCCTTCTTATGACGTTTCTTCTTTCAGCAGTCACTGAACACTTGTTGATGATTTGGGTGGCACTTTCACGAAGGCCACGGCTAATGGCAGCATCCTGCCTGGAGACAGGAGGCCTGCCTGTGGTTAAATGACCTTTAATTTTCTCCTGACTCTGTGAACAGGTCTATCATTAAATAGAATTTCTAGTGTGCTATTATGATGAAAATGTAAATAGAAGCTCTTTCTTGCCCCCGAAAGAAGTCTTGAGTTTTGTTTAGTTAAACAAACCAAGAACAGTCAGTATATTACAGATAGTGAGTTTCTCAAGAGATCAACTCACTTTTTGCCTAGGTCTTTCTCCATTAGCAGTTTCAATCTGGCATTCTGGGAAACCCCTTTATCCCAGATAAAATAGAACAAATGATCACCCTAGGGGTAGCTAAAGGCCTATTCCTAATATTTGAAGAACCCAGGGGAAAGGGTACCAGCAGAGGCTTACATAGTATATGTCTGAATATATAGAAGTTATAAACCCAGATAACACACTGTTCAATAAAAATATGGTTTATCTTCCTACCATGATAAATGTCTGTAAAACTACCTGGAAGGCTAGGTTTGGATTCCAAACTCTTAGATTCCCCTCTGGCTTCTAGTATGTTTCCATCTTCCTTTTCCACCCCACACTCTAAGCTGTCTCAACTCACACATGTGCAGATTCTCAAACTTGATCCACACCCTATAAGCAGCCACCTCCTGGTTCCCTCCACCATTCTCCGTGGAGGAGAATGGCCCCAGAGAAGAGACCTGCTCTGCTCTGAAAATGGGATTAAGCTCCTTCGAGCAGGGAATTCTGGGGCCCAAGGAACCTAAACCTGGCCTGGAAGGACTGGGTGACCAGGAAGCCAGGGTGGAGTCCCCAGGACAGGAGCCACTCTTGTCTATGGGAGTAACCCCTCCACCTTGAAATTAGAAGCCATGGAATGCTTTCCAGTGTCCAAACACACCATCAAGTCCTCCTGAGTGGAGATCAGAGTCAAACAATCCAGGAAAACACAGTTTGCACAAAACCTTTTAGACGACCTTAGACTATTCCTACAAAGAACAAGCTAAAATCCTCAGGAGAGGAAACAAAATTGTAATAATAGTGTGATAAGGGGAAAAAAGTCTATGAGGCAAAAAGAAAGTACTTTGAGAATGGCTCTCTTGCCTGGATATTGATAAGAAAAGTGTCACAGAGAGGCTCAACAAGCTCTTCCTGCAGAATCCGTGCTAATCCAGGTTTCTGCTTTCCTTCCGGGGATCTTCTTTGATGGATGAGGCAGACTGTAGTTGAAGTATCAGTAGGTTAAAAGCTGTGAGCTCTGGAAATGACTCTGCTGCTCTTGCCACCTTGTTCCTCTGAGTATGGCAAGTGCCAAGCCACCACTACCACATAAACAACAGCACAGAGGTGACTGGATATGAGATGGTGAAAAAGATCAGGAAGGTAGAAAGCACCGATGAGGTGGTTACAGTACAGTGTCAGTTAATCGGGTTTACAAAATACCTCTGCCATTGACCCATGGCTAACACTCAGGTGAATTCCTTTGCTTATCTGACCCTGCATTTTGCTTCTTCAGCAGAAGACGGGGGATCCAGATAGCACCCTCTGAAGGCGAATGGTACAAGGATGAATAGAGACACAGCATATAAAGAATTCAACCAGCGGCTGTAACTCATAAGTGTTACACTGTATTACCTGCTGGTACTAACAGGAGTGCAGATGGTGGTAATAGTCATAATACTGCGCTAGCAGAGACAGTACCATTGTAGTTAGATGGCGTTTAGGCCGACTAGTTGGATTCTGATGCTCACTGTTTGCGACTCTGGAAAGGAAGGAACTGTCTTTTTTTTTTTTTTTTTTTTTAAAGTTTAGCTGATTTATAATGTGTTAGTTTCAGTGGTATACCAAAGTGATTCAGTTATATATGTGTGTGTATATACCTATAAACGTGTGTGTGTATATATGTGTGTGAATATGTGTGTGTGTGTGAATATGTGTGTGTGTGTGTGTGTATTTGTTGTTTAGTTTCTAAATTGTGTCTGACTTTTGTGACCCCATGGACTATAGGCTCCTTTGTCCATGGGATTTCCCAGACAAGAATACTGGAGTGGGTGGCCATTTACATACATATATTCTTTTTCAGATTCTTCTCCATTATAGGCTATTACAAGATATTACATATAGTTCACTGTGCTATACCAAAGGTCTTTATCTGTTTTATATACAATAGTGTGTATCTGTTAATCCCCAACTCCTAGTTTATTCCTCTTTAATGATGTGGCTTCCCCGGAAGTTCAGTGGTAAAGAATCTGTCTGCCAATGCAGGAGACACAGGTTTGACCCCTGGGCTGGGAAGATCCCCTGCAGAATGATATGGCAATCCACTCCAGTGTTCTTGCCTGGAAAATCCCACGGTCAGAGGAGCCTGGCAGGCTACAGTCCATGGGGTCGCAAAGAGTTGGACATGACTGAGCACACACAGTCTTTAAGGATAGTAAGACATCAGGTAAAAGAATCCCTTTGGGGAAGGGATGATGGATGAACGAAGCCTGTGGTAACTGCAGATACCAAGCCAAATGGACAGAGAGATATGAGGAAACATGACCCACTCACATCTCCATTGAGAACACGTGCCCATTAGCAGAGAATCAACTCACACCACGTGGCGGACACTAAAAGAAGCTGCTGAGCAGGCTCACCATTATGTTCACAGTTGTAGAGACTCAAGCTGAGTCACCATAGTGATTCAGTCACATCTCAAGTGATAGAAGGCTGACCTCTCACTGGCAAGCCTGAATCACATCACTACAACTATCTCTATCTCTGGCCAAACTCAGATACTACTCAGTGTGTATGTGAATCACTTCTAAATTAAGCACGAAGACTTCCAAATTAGTTCAAAGTCATCTAACATCTGGACAGGAGATACATATTACTGAATGGGAGGAGGGGACATAGGAATGGGGAAAAAATAGAAAGAAGGCTGTGTTCTCTAAGAAAACTATTTTCTTTTGAAACATAGGACTTATTTCTGCAGAAATGACTGACTCACTTTCTTTTTCTGATCATCGAAAAAACAAACAAGTGTGTGTAATAGAGTGTTTTACAACCAAATAAAGATGTCATGTGGGCAGTAGGTTCTTAATTCAGTTTGTATTACCCTAGCTACATTTAAAATGCATGCGTGAGCATAAGATTGATTTATTTCTGGGCTGGATTGCCTAAGGTCTTTCTGCTGTTACAAACAGCTTCCTGTAAAGACTTCTCAGTTTCTCTGGGATGCAGGAACACAGCTCACCCGAAGATGTTCTCTGACTTGTCACCCCAAGTCCTTGCTCTTATTTCCATGGGCTGCCAGCCTCACTGCAGAGCACTTGGCTCTTTGGGAGTAAGCTAGGAAGTGTCCTCTTTGCCTTGGGTTCTCTTTGAGGTTCTCTTTGCCTTGGGTTCTCTCCCTGTTACAGGATTCCCAGGTACTGGGCACGAGTAGGAAAAAAGCATCTGTGGTTAGCACCACGTGCTCTGGAAGCAGAGAGAACAGGGTTCAATCCTGGCTCTGCCACTTCACTCTTTGCAACTACAGACAAGTTGCTAATGCTCTTTGAGCCTCAGCTTCTTCATCTGTGAAATGGGGATACTTAAGAGTCCCTAACCTATAGTTATTGCGAGGATTAACTATGACCATCTTTGTGCATCTTAGTTCATCTTAGTTCAGGGCCTGACCACATATCAAAAGCTTCACAAATATGAGCTCTAATTCTTTCTAGTGGAGGGCTGTCTGGAGTTATTTATTTAGATACCCTAGAAGTTAAGTCAAGGGAATCTGATGTTTTAGATGACAGAGAACTGTAATATCCAGCCAAACTGGTCATCCTTTCCCTCAGGGTCCTTGCTTTTCCTATCACAGTGCTCCTCATTCATCACCTTTGGCTTTAATTTCTTGTTTAACGTCTGCCTTTCCCAGCAGAAGATCCTGTTAATTTTTTTTTAATCACTGTGGGATGCCCCACACCCACAGAGCTCTTGATACAGAGTTCTGCAATGGCTGTTTGTTGAACGACTGAAAGACTGAAAAATCAATGGACCAATGGAATGAGACCAAATGAACAACTGAACCATAGACCAAATGACTGAACGATCCATTGACTGAATGAATTAATAGACAAATGACTGAAATTCATCATCTACATTCAACTGGATGATCTGAAAATACTTCCTAGCATGACAAAAGACAAGACTGCTAAATACAGGATTTTAACTTGGAAAATCAGAGTCTTTGGGGACGATACAGAAAAGCTGGTTTTGAGTATTTTAAGGAGTTCAGTTCTATCCCCCCCATCAGTGATGGGACGGGTGATAATACCCTACTGGAAAACATTACTCACGTAGCCTTCAAACTGCACATCCCTCCCACCCTCCATCATAACCCAGGACCTGCTTGACAGCTTCTGGCTGTGGCATGTCTATCCATGTCAGATGACATCATGGCCAAACCATGTGTCTTGGGCTGTGAGAACAACTGGGAAAATCAACAGAAAACCCCAGATCTTTCACTGTCTAATTTCTGACAAGGAAGACTCCTCCTTGAAAACACCCCCAATCCCTTTTTTTCTGAGCGAACTCATCCCATCTTTCCAGAAAGGCCAGACAGGGGCAAGGCCTTGCTAGACTCACTCGGGGGGATTTAGTGTCTTCATACCTTGTTCATCAGCCACAGGACAGGCTCATCTTTCAGAAGCTCTGGAATTCTGCCCACAGACGTCTGGACATCGTGTTGCATTCTCAGGGAGCCTCTTAGGACATATGCAGCCAAAGAAGATGCAAACTGTTCTTAAATGATAACCTGCCTCAAACTAAGGTACTTAACATGACCATCAGACGGTATTTTGATGATCCTATCCTACCAAGAATCTGTAAGTATAAAGAAAATAACAGAAACACTTACTTAAGGTCGTTTTCCTGTTGTAAGGGAGGAAAGGACACCCACATCCAGACTGGGCAAAATCTTAAGTGTCCCTGGGAAGACTTTCTAAGAGAACCAAACATGATGACTACCTACCTGCAATGGAACAAACAATAACTGCCTAATAATTAAATAATAATTACACAGCCACCAGGTATCAAACACCTTCTCCATTCCATGCACCAGACTGCACACTTTCTAGACAGCAGAGCATTTAACCTGCATGGTAGTTCTATGACATTGGTATTACTGTTTCCACTTTACAGACAGGTAAACTGAGGCTTCCAGTACGTGTCAACACATATATGAACCAGACCTAATTTCAAAGCTGGTGCTCCTACCCCTGCAGAGGCTGAACCACAGCCCATTGAGATAGGAGGGAAAGGTGACTGCCGACAAAGTGGAACAGAAGAGTTGAGTGTAACTTAAGAAGGATAAAGTGGTGCCTAAAATCTAAAGGGGAGAAGGCGGAGAAGACCTCGTGAACACATGACCAGTTTGTTAGCTGGTCTATTGCCATCATGTGAGTAAAGGAGAGCCTTCCAAAGAGATTCCAAAAGCTGGAAAGAATAGATGAGTGACAGCCCAGAAGGCAGATGGCAGCCCAAGGTAGCAAGACACCTTGTAACAATGAGTGTTGTCCCCAACTGCTGGGTCTGGTCAGAGAATGGGCTCTCAGACACAGAAAGAGTCCTTGCAGATGGCAGCAAATATCCTGTGGGTGCCAAAGAGGAGGGGATGGGAGATAGCTCAGAGGTCCTGTCCAACTCCCTCTGTTAACTTTAGGGAGATGCTTAGTAACCATCTGACAAACTTACCCTTGCAGTTATCTGCCACAGGCACGCAACTAAAACAGCCTATGCAGAACTGGTCCATTGTGACATTTTAATCTCCTGCAGGAGAAAGGAAGCAATGATGGGGAACTGTTATTCTGAATCTATTTGTGATAAACAAAGAAGAGGGTGGGCATTAGAAGGGACAAAATTATTGGGAGAGGAAGGAAACTGGGGGTATTACTGTATTGCTTGCAATAGATTGGCTGCTGCTGCTGCTGCTAAGTCGCTTCAGTCGTGTCCGACTCTGTGCGACCCCATAGACGGCAGCCCACCAGGCTCCCCCGTCCCTGGGATTCTCCAGGCAAGAACACTGGAGCGGGTTGCCATTTCCTTCTCCAATGCATGAAAGTGAAAAGTGAAAGGGAAGTCGCTCAGTCGTGTCTGACTCTTCGCGACCCCATGGACTGCAGCCTACCAGGCTCCTCCGTCCATGGGATTTTCCAGGCAAGAGTACTGGAGTGGGGTGCCATTGCTCCATTCCTTTATTAAAGGCAGGTACCACCCTCTTAAAGTAGGGTCATCATGATTATCTCACAGCTAGACCAATCTAAGAGTTAATTTGCCCATGGCTGCACAGCTCATAATTGGTTCAAACTCAGATATGCCTTATTTCAAAACCATCTCTCTTTTCTCCAAAGTTTTTTTTTTTTTTCATATTGTGCATGGGAATAACTAAAACTTTATTATTTTATTTATTTATTATAACTAAAACTATATTAATAACTTATTAATATGGTTTCCAATAACAATGTGAAAATTGGAATTATCAATTCAATATGTACTCAAAGTACATACTGAACTCAGGGAAGGGGGGGATTGGGCAGAGCTCTGAAAGCATAGTTCTCAGGACAGGTAGGTTGTGACGAACAGAAAAGGAAAGATAAGGCTGCTGTATAGAGTAAGACATGGGGAGTAGGTCAGAATGGGCTGTTCAGACAGGCCAACTTAATCACTGAAGAAAGACAAGAAACAGGAAATGGATCAAACCAGACATCACCTCCTTCACAATTCAGTCTCATTTTGGCCTTGAGACCAAGCTATACAACTGGTTCCAAACTGCCCATAACACAGGTTCACAGACGGGACCTCAGACACTTCAATCTGAATGAAGCCTGCATGTGTCAACTTTGCTCCTAAAGATAACATATAAAAGCACAGTTACCTTTTTTTTTTTTTTTTTTTTAGAGTACAGAATGATTTCAACATGTCAAGAGAAAATATTAACAGGAAATAGGGTCACAAGGCTTTGGAAAATTAAAATGCCAATATGGCAAACTGAATGGAAAACATGATGATGGGAAAAGATGTTAATGACAGCTTTAACTATACTGATCTTTATCTCCTCTCTGCTTCTTAAGTTCTCCTGGGAAACTTGGGTACTACAAGGCACCCACCCAATCTCTTGTTCATTAGACACTTCCTGATGGGCTGAACAGGGCCGAATTTCCCCATTATCCCTAGTGTGTAAAAGTTATTCTAAAATAGATTTTAGGGACTTCCCTGGTGGTCCAGTGGCTAAAACTCTCCACTCCCAATGCAGGGGGCCCAGGTTCGATCCCTGGCCAGGGAACTAGATGCTGCGTGGGACAACAAAGCGCAAAGATTCCACGTGGAATTACAACTAGGACCCAGCACAGTCAAATGAATATTTTTTTAAATGGCTGAGTCACTCTGCTGTACACCTGAAACTATCACAACATTGTTAATCAGCTGTCAGTTCAGTTCAGTCGCTCAGTCATGTCTGACTCTTTGCGACCCCATGAACGGCAGCATGCCAGGCCTCCCTATCCATCACCAACTGTCGGAGTCTACCCAAACCCACATCCATTGAGTCAGTGATGCCATCCAACCATCTCATCCTCTGTCATCCCCTTCTCCTCCTGCCCTAAATCCTTCCCAGCATCAGGGTCTTCTCAAATGAGTCTGCTCTCCGTATCAGGTAGCCAAAGTATTGGAGTTTCAGCTTCAATATCAGTCCTTCCAATGAACACCCAGGACTGATCTCCTTTAGGATGGACTGGTTGGATCTCCTTGTAGTCCAAGGGACTCTCAAGAGTCTTCTCCAACACCACAGTTCAAAAGCATCAATTTTTTAGCACTCAGCTTTCTTTATAGTCCAACTCTCACATCCATACATGACCACAGGAAAAACCATAGCCTCGACTAGACGGACATCTGTTGGCAAAGTAATATCTCTGCTTTTGAATATGCTGTCTAGGTTGGTCATAACTTTCCTTCCAAGAAGTAAGCGTCTTTTAATTTCATGGCTGCAATCACCATATGCAGTGATTTTGGAGCCCCCCAAAATAAAGTTTGACACTGTTTCCCCATCTATTTGCCATGAAGTGATGGGACTGGATGCCA
>NW_011495051.1:10194456-10194927 GCF_000754665.1 Bison bison bison | reverse complement strand
GAGATGGCAAGAATACACAGAAGAACTGTACAAAAAAGAATCTTCACGACACAGATAATCACGATGGTGTGATCACTGACCTAGAGCCAGACATCCTGGAATGTGAAGTCAAGTGGGCCTTAGAAAGCATCACTACGAACAAAGCTAGCGGAGGTGATGGAATTCCAGTTGAGCTATTTCAAATCCTGAAAGATGATGCTGTGAAAGCGCTGCACTCAATATGCCAGCAAATTTGGAAAACTCAGCAGTGGCCACAGGACTGGAAAAGGTCAGTTTTCATTCCAATCCCAAAGAAAGGCAATGCCAAGGAATGCTCGAACTACCGCACAATTGCACTCATCTCACACACTAGTTAAGTAATGCTCAAAATTCTCCAAGCCAGGCTTCAGCAATATGTGAACCGTGAACTTCCTGATGTTCAAGCTGGTTTTAGAAAAGGCAGAGGAACCAGAGATCAAATTGCCAACATCC
>NW_011495051.1:10192773-10194356 GCF_000754665.1 Bison bison bison | reverse complement strand
CAGGGTGACAATATACAGCCTTGATGTACTCCTTTTCCTATTTGGAACCAGTCTGTTGTTCCATGTCCAGTTCTAACTGTTGCTTCCTGACCTGCATACAGATTTCTCAAGAGGCAGGTCAGGTGGTCTGGTATTTCCATCTCCTTCAGAATTTCCCACAGTTTATTGTGATCCACATAGTCAGCTGTAGTCCAATATAAAATAAAAAGTTTTCAAAAAATTTAAAAACAGATTTTATTCTAAATAGTTGTCATTAGATCACGAGGGTTACTTACAATTAGACAACCACCAGTGTTAAGTGTGTGTTGGGGGTCGGGGGCTGAAATGCTTTTTACATCTATGCTAGGGATCGAGATGCTACACCGCAGAGTACTTAAACATGATGAAATTTAGCTTGACATATGGGGAACAGTCCAAGAAATGGTTGCTGGTGCTTTAGTTGTTGTTTTGTAGTTTCTATTCCTACCATCTTTGGAGTTTGATATATGTGGGTCCAATTTAAGACTCTGCAACCTGCTACATGACCTTGGCAAAATTATATAACATCCCTGGGACTCAGTTTGCTCTTCGGTCAAAGGTTGACAAGACCACCACCTCAGGAAAGTGTTGTGAGGATGCTGTGGAATGGCTCAGGGACAGAGTCTGGCAGAGTCTTGTTGATGGGAGCTCAAAAAGGGTACTTGGGTTCCATTATCCTGAGCACCTCCCTTGAAGCTGAGCAGCTCCTCCTTGGGTAGGCCATGGTAAACCCTCCACTGCACCACCTCCAAGTCCAGCCCTCACCCAAAGATCAAAATCATTCTCAGGCTAGGAACTCGGAACTGCAAGTTTGTCTCTTCATCGCATTCAACAGCCATTCTCTGGAGTGAGTCATACCAACACCTCCCTCCCAGTGGGCCCGGCAGAATACAAGTATTTTGCTACCGAGTGGTTACAAATTCCATCCGGGTCAGAGAATTACAGGGATTTCATCTTAGGAAGAGGGCCCAGCTCCGCAAACTGCTCCGGGTTCCCCAGCATCTCCCGAAAAGAACCTCATCTCCAAAAACTCAAGGCTAGAGTCACGTGAATGCAGAGTTCCAAAGAATAGCAAGAAGAGATAAGAAAGCCTTCTTCAGCGATCAATGCAAAGAAATAGAGGAAAACAACAGAATGGGAATGACTAGAGATCTCTTCAAGAAAATTAGAGATACCAAGGGAACATTTCATGCAAAGATGAACTCGATAAAGGACAGAAATGGTATGGACCTAACAGAAGCAGAAGATATTAAAAAGAGATGGCAAGAATACACAGAAGAACTGTACAAAAAAGATCTTCACGACACAGATAATCACGATGGTGTGATCACTGACCTAGAGCCAGACATCCTGGAATGTGAAGTCAAGTGGGCCTTAGAAAGCATCACTACGAACAAAGCTAGCGGAGGTGATGGAATTCCAGTTGAGCTATTTCAAATCCTGAAAGATGATGCTGTGAAAGCGCTGCACTCAATATGCCAGCAAATTTGGAAAACTCAGCAGTGGCCACAGGACTGGAAAAGGTCAGTTTTCATTCCAATCCCAAAGAAAGGCAATGCCAAGGA
>NW_011495051.1:10192398-10192669 GCF_000754665.1 Bison bison bison | reverse complement strand
ACTCATCTCACACACTAGTTAAGTAATGCTCAAAATTCTCCAAGCCAGGCTTCAGCAATATGTGAACCGTGAACTTCCTGATGTTCAAGCTGGTTTTAGAAAAGGCAGAGGAACCAGAGATCAAATTGCCAACATCCACTGGATCATGGAAAAAGCAAGACAGTTCCAGAAAAATACCTATTTCAGCTTTATTGACTATGCCAAAGCCTTTGACTGTGTGGATCACAACAAACTGTGGAAAATTCTGAAAGAGATGGGAATACCAGACCAC
>NW_011495051.1:10189618-10192298 GCF_000754665.1 Bison bison bison | reverse complement strand
TAGATGGGGAAACAGTGGATCAGCGTCAGACTTTATTTTGGGGGGCTCCAAAATCACTGCAGATGGTGACTGCAGCCATGAAATTAAAAGACGCTTACTTCTTGGAAGGAAAGTTATGACCAACCTAGATAGCATATTCAAAAGCAGAGACATTACTTTGCCAACAAATGTCCGTCTAGTCAAGGCTATGGTTTTTCCTGCGGTCATGTATGGATGTGAGAGTTGGACTGTGAAGAAGGCTGAGCACCAAAGAATTGATGCTTTTGAACTGTGGTGTTGGAGAAGACTCTTGAGAGTCCCTTGGACTACAAGGAGGTCCAACCAGTCCGTTCTGAAGATCAGCCCTGGGATTTCTTTGGAAGGAATGATGCTAAAGCTGAAACTCCAGTACTTTGGCCACCTCATGCGAAGAGTTGACTCATTGGAAAAGACTCTGATGCTGGGAGGGATTGGGGGCAGGAGGAGAAGGGGACAACAGAGGATGAGATGGCTGGATGGCATCACTGACTCAATGGATGAGTCTGAATGAACTCCGGGAGTTGGTGATGGACAGGGAGGCCTGGCATGCTGCGATTCATGGGGTCGCAAAGAGTCGGACACGACTGAGCGACTGAACTAAACTGAACTGAGAGTCACGTGAGCTGGGCAGGCATGGGAACAAGGCCCCTTTGGAAAGGCAGTGCAGGCCGCAGCCCCGCATCCACGCCTCACGGCCGCCGTCTCCACACACCAGGTACCGGAGGCACAGGAGAGTGACGGACCGCGCGAGTCACTGTCACCCGCCAAAGGAGTCCTGCACGCTCAGTCTTCTCCTCAAGACTCAAGAGCGGCCGGGAGACGTTCCCGCGAGAGGGTCGCCAGCTTCCTGTCCTGCTTTCCCAGCTCCTCTCTCTAGGTTTCCCATCCTAATGAACTGCCAAGCCTCGGCGCCTTTTAACTCACTCACACGCCAAGAGCCAAAAACACGACGTGAGAAATCGCAGGGCAACGCACATCTCCACAACCAGGGGAGGAGTCCTCCCTAAAGCCCACTTTTGCTCCCGGACGCGTCAGGGTCCTGACTGGAAACACTCGAAGGAGTAACTGAAGAGAGTTTAACGAAAGGGCAACCAACGAATGAGGAAACAGCAGCGGCCTGAACCCATTCGGGAGGGGAGGAGGGATCACTCCCGGGCTAGCGACCGCGGGATTCCCGGACACCCCGCCACCCCCGGCCTGAAGGGGCCGAGGGAGACAGCGGCCCTCGGGCTGACAGGACGTGTGGCGACAGGTGGAGGAAAACGACCATCCAACACCCTGGCCCACCGGGAGGAAGCCAGGAGATTAAAGACACCCACCTCAGGTCTCAGCCACTGCCTCCCAGGCCCAGAGCAGGAGGGGTCACCGGGAACATCCAGAACCATCTCTGACGGCCGGGAGTCCTGTGCCTCCGCCATCGTCCGGGCTGAGCCCTCTCTCCAAAGCCAGGCCTCTCCCGAGGGACCCCACTTGTGTGTGGATCCCAACTAGCTCTGAAGCTTGAGCAGCTCACGTTACACAGCAGAGCTTCACTTTCTCATCTGCAGATAGGATTAACAACACCTGCTACCTGGGGGTGGTCTTAAGGCTTATCCACGTGAAATGCAGACGGCACAGAGCAAATCCCGCGCACCTGTTCTCATCTTTCCCCGCTATTCTGACATATGCGCGCATGCACGTGTGCAGAAGTGCACATGCCTGCAGAGAAAGGCACGTGTGCTCAGAGAAAGCCACGTGCGCACCTGGAATCGCATGCACGCGTCCAGAAACGCACGTGGGTGCGAACATACACACACGCACACGCACACGCACACACCGAGGATAGCAGTAAATAGTACACCTACAGGAATTAAATGTGGATATGGTTCAGTCCTCCAGGACGGTAACTAGACACTTGTCCATGGTAAAGGCTGCTTCCCAAAGGACTCACCCAACTCCTGTAACTTAATGCTCCAAGAAGCGCTAAGAACTGAGGGGAGCAGAAGTATTTCTTTTTGAAAAGGGATACCAAACATCTTCACCCCCAAGAAATGGCAGAGAAGTAAATCTTTTTTTTTTTTTTAATATATTTATAATTGTTATATCTTCTTCTTGGATTGATCCTTTGATCATTATGTAGTGACCTTCTTTGTCTCTTTTCACAGCCTTTGTTTTAAAGTCTAATTTATCTGATACAAGTATTGTGACTCCTGCTTTCTTTTGGTCCCAATTTGCATGGAAAATCTTTTTCCAGCCCTTCACTTTCAGTCTGTATGTGTCCCCTGTTTTGAGGTGGGTCTCTTGTAGACAACATATGTAGGGGTCTTGTTTTTGTATCCATTCAGCCAGTCTTTGTCTTTTGCTTGGGGCATTCAACCCATTTACGTTCAAGGTAATTACTAATAAGTATGATCCCGTTGCCATTTACTTTATTGTTTTGGGTTCGAGTTTATACACCATTTTTGTGTTTCCTGTCTAGAGAATATCCTTTAGTATTTGTTGGAGAGCTGGTTTGGTGGTGCAGAATTCTCTCAGCTTTTGCTTGTCTGAAAAGCTTTTGATTTCTCCTTCATACTTGAATGAGATCCTTGCTGGGTACAATAATCTGGGCTGTAGGTTATTTTCTTTCATCATTTTAAGTATGTCTTGCCATTCCCTCCTGGCTTGAAGAGTTTCTATTGAA
>NW_011495051.1:10137624-10189518 GCF_000754665.1 Bison bison bison | reverse complement strand
GGGACTCTCTGGGTTTCTTGGACTTGGGTGATTATTTCCTTCCCCATTTTAGGGAAGTTTTCAACTATTATCTCCTCAAGTATTTTCTCATGGTCTTTCTTTTTGTCTTCTTCTTCTGGAACCCCTATGATTCGAATGTTGTAGCGTTTAATATTGTCCTGGAGGTCTCTGAGATTGTCCTCATTTCTTTTAATTCGTTTTTCTTTTATCCTCTCAGATTCATTTATTTCTACCATTCTATCTTCTAATTCACTAATCCTATCTTCTGCCTCTGTTATTCTACTATTTGTTGGCTCCAGAGTGTTTTTAATTTCAAAGTAAATCTTTTAAACAGATCCAAGGATGAGGATGACAGAATGTAGTTTGTCAATACACTGCATGATAAATTACCACAAGCTTAGCAACTTAGAACAATCCTTATTTATCATCCTGCCACGTGGTTGTTGGCAGAATTCACTTCCTTACAGATATCGAACTCGTGGCAGCTCACTTTTTGAAAGCTAGTGGCTCAGAGGTAGAGATTTCCTGACTGCTGGCTCTGCCTGCGAAGGGCTCACCTGATTAGGTCAGGCCCACCCAGGAGACTCTCCCTATTAGAGACCTTAATTCCACCTGTAAAATCGCTTCACTTTGGCCACAAGACTCAGCAGAATCACAGGAGCAGAATCCCACAATCTTTGCCACATTCTGTTGGTTAGAAGGAAGTTACAAGCACCACCCACATTCACGGGGAGGGGACTATACATGGGCCAGGTAACCTGGCAGTAATTTAGAATTCTGCCCAGTACAGACATATATAAATGAATGTAAGGATATGCTTTGTAAGGTAAGAGGAATAAAGATGGTTAACCTCATTTTTGCAGGGACTCAGAGACTCTTAAATATATTACCCAAATCATAAGCTCGCCTCTGTGACGAAGCTGAAAGACACAGTGAGATTTTCATATTCTCTCTCCTCCACTTTTCAAACTGGCAAAGAAGGGAAGGCTCTGTTGCACCATTAAGTAGGACACATAGCTGATGTTCAGAGCTTATTGATCACTTGATCCCAGTAAATGATAAATGAGTTGCAAGTGGCCTTGTGCATGATGGCAGCCACATGGCTTTTAGCAGAGCTAGAATCAAATGCAGGGCTCTGGACTCCTGACTCAGTGCTCCTTCACAATGGACAGATCTCATTGTGCCCTTCACTGTCCCTGTCAAAGACAGCCTTGAAGGCAAGAGAATTGCTGGGTCCAGGAATCATGTTTTCTTCTCATCCAAATGATTTGACCTCATAGGCAAAGCCTTTCTTGATCTAGGAGTCCATCCAAAAATCTGGAGAAAATTAGTTATTCTAAAATTAAAGTTACTATAAGAATGGCAGGAAAGAAATAAAAAAATTCAAGTTGTAAACAATCCACATATATATTGTACAAATGATGGGCCAAGCTGATACAATTAAAAGGTATTATGTGGCTCATGGTATGTTTATATCAATTAATACATATTAAAATATACTATGTGGTTCAGGGATTATTGATATCTACCTACTCTTAAGTGTTGGTTGTTTTTGATGAAAACAGTATGCTGAGAACAATCATAACCAAATAGAAGCCGTCACTCATGTACGTATATTAAAACAACTACAACTAAGCCGCGCTTGCAACACAGTAAAAACATCATCTTCCTGAGCCATGATGATTGTGGACTTTCTAAATTGGCATGAAACAAAGAGATCTGGGTTCAGGGTTTTGCTTGGCCTAATTTCTAGCTCTATGATCTTGAGGAAAGCACTCTCCCCTCCCAGCTCACTGCTTGAAACACACGTAGGATAGCAGACACTCAGCTGTGGGTCCCCCGCCCCTCGGCCTTGTTAGTTACCAACTGGATTTCTCTTAGAACCTCCTGGGTGTCCTTCTTGTGAGTTAACTAGTAAATCAGGTACTCGCACGCCCCTGCTTAAAACTCTGTGTAATACTCTGTCATATATGGTAGCCAGAGTCCACACAGAGCTTTTTTTTTTTTCTCCTTTTTAACAGTTACTTTTATTTTTTTTTAATTTATTTATTTTAATTGGAGGCTAACTACTTTACAATATTGTAGTGGTTTTTGCCATACATTGACATGAATCAGCCATGGGTGTACATGTGTTTCCCATCTTGAACCCCCCTCCCCACACAGAGCTATTAAGCATCTGCTGTGTGACTGACCTCAGCTGAGATGTCCTGTAAGTATAAAACACACACCAGGTTTCAAAGATGTAGCATGAAAAAAAGAATGGAAAACATCTCAATAATATTTTATAGGGGCTTCCCTGATAGCTCAGTTGGTAAAGAATCCACCTGCAATGCAGGAGATTTGATTTCTGGGCCGGGAAGATCCTTTGGAGAAGGGATAGGCTACCCACTCCAGTATTCTAGGGCTTCCCTTGTAGCTCAGCTGGTAAAGAATCCACCTGCAATGTGGGTAGACCTGGGTTAGATCTTTGGGTTGGGAAGATCCCCTGGAGAAGGGAATGTTTTATAGCATGCACAGATGGATATGATACCACTTCAGATATACTGGGTTAAATAAAATATAAACAGATTACCTTTCTGTAAATGTTTTTAATGTGACTATTAGAAACTTTTAAATAGCATATGTGGCTCACGTTATATCTCAGAGGGAAAGCACTGATCTACAGTTTCTCACTGTCCTCAGAAAAGAATTTAAACTCCTTAGCAGTATCCAAGGTGATTTGGTCCCCCCGGGTTTCCTCACAAATTCTCCTCGTCCCTCATTATTCTCCAACTGCAGTGGCCCTATGATCCCTCAGACACATCAAGCCCATGCCCACCTTAGGGTCTTTTCATGTATGACATCATCCTTCTGGAATGCTCCTTCCATGGTGCTCTACTCATTGCAATGCTGACTCAAACTCCCTGTTTCTATTTCATCTCACACATCACCTCAGCCAGGCCTTTCTGGACCACCTGATCTCAAGGAGT
The DNA here is from genome assembly GCF_000754665.1 of Bison bison bison. Lineage (NCBI taxonomy): Eukaryota > Metazoa > Chordata > Mammalia > Artiodactyla > Bovidae > Bison > Bison bison. The sequence continues at coordinate 10,186,549 of NW_011495051.1, read as the reverse complement.
CACACATTCAGTGACTTACTCCTCATTTCCTCCAAGGCCCTCACCACCATTCTTAGCTACCTCATATGATGATCTGTCTGTTCCGTGTCAGCCTCCCCCCAGGGGAACAGCAGCTGTGTGAGGGAAGGACGCTTTCTGGTCTCACTCAGTCAGTGTCGCATCTTCAGCTCAGGGCTCCACCAGTTATAGTTCTCAGCTCAGTGTTTGCTGAATGCATGAATGAACAGGGAAAAGAGCAAGAAACTCAGAGACAAAAATTCCACTTAGGACAAACCCAGTGACGTGGAGGATGACACCACCATCTCGCTCTGATTGCTGACTCTTATCCTGTAATCAATCCTCTACAGTCACTATAGGAGGCAGTGTAATAACTAAAAGGACACAGTCTGGAGCTAAAAGCCCTGAGTTTGAATTTCAACTCTGCTACTTGCTGGAGTGGGACCCTGCATGAAGCCCTTGACTGTCCTAAATCTCTATTTTCTCCCACAGGTATAATTAGAATTATTAAGAAATAATTAGAATCATATCATGGTTGTCTTGAAGATCAAGTAAGATGACAGTTGTCAGTCTAAGAGTTCCAGTGATATTTATCAGACCAAGACGTTCTTGAAGGGGAAGCATTCTTTTATTTACGTGGGTGTCCTAAGCACCTAGAACAAGGACTGGTTTAAGGCAGACGCCCCAAAACTACTTGATGGATGAATAAAGTTTCTAAAAATCCCCAGCATCACAAAGCAATGACCTTGGGGAAATCAGATCTTTCCATTGTTCCAACCTGGAAAAGATACCCTATTTTCAGATACCCCATTTTCCTCCAAACAGAAGCAAAAGGATCCTAGCCATGGAGTGAGGCTTAAGATGTAATGGGTCGGCTCTGGCCATATCAGCCTGAAGGTGCCCGATCTCGTCTGATCTCGGAAGATGTAATGGGTCCTATTTCCTCCATCTTCCAGAAGAATCCCAATTATAAGAGTCTGTCCAGGTGTCCAGACAAAACTGACTATAGATCCCCTGAAACCTTTGGCTTGAGAGTAGGATTTAAAAAGTCAGAGTCAGCCTCTTCAGCTGGGGACAGAACAAGTTCCAGAGGAGCAGGGAGCAGCTTTCTGCCCATGACAGGTTCTTTACTAGGAAAAAGGAAAAAAAGACAAGGCCAGAGGGCTTCACAGATAAAGAATCCACCTGTCAACGCAGGAGACATAAGAGATAGGAGTTTGATTCCTGGGTTGGGAAGATCCCCTGGTAGAAGGCATGGCAATCCACTCCAGTATTCTTGCCTGGAGAATCCCATGGACAAAGGAACCTGGTGGGCTTTGGTCTATAGGGTTGCAAAGAATCAGACACGACTGAAGCAACTTAGCAGGTACAAAAGACAAGGCCATCCAAGCAGTAGCTTTTGATTCTTACATTCTCAGAAACAGCCACAATATCTGCCTCCTTGATTGAAACTGGGGCCAAGGATAAAAATAAGGAGAGGGGAAGAGGGTCTTATTTGGATTCGTTTTTAAAGCTCATAAAAGTCAAATTTTTCCATGAAATGATAATTTTTCAAGATGGGGCAAGGAGTGTGGCTGGGAAGAGAGTGGGAAATGACTTCACTGGGCAGGCTTCTGCCTAGTTTGCAAAGGATAAAGCTTGCCTTTGTTGTTCTCCTGGCTTCTGTTCCCCGTAGCTCTGAAGTATAAAGGCTTCTGGCAGAACATCCCAGTTTCAACACCATTGTTCCTAGGATTTGCCACTGAAAGGGCTATTCACATGGAAACCTCTCCCAGGCCAGGCTTCCGTTGGCTACCATTTACTTACACCCTGGCTTAATCATGCAGCCCACCTAGGAAGTTTGGACAAACCAGACCAGGGATGGCCCTTCGCCATCTCTCCTAGTCCCACCTTGCCAACTGACTGCTGATTAAAAGCCAGAAGCCAACCTCCATTCATTCCACTGACATGTTCTGAGCATTGCTCGTGTGCTAGGTGTCAGAGCTACAGGTAGGGGCAAGTGAGACAAACATTGACAATAGCAGAAATCCATGAAAGAAGAAAAAGATCATTCTTCATGTTGTAAAAGAGGAGTAATAAATAGAAAGCCCTTTCCAGAATGTGAAAAAGGAGCCACAATTAGGGATCATGGGATCCCAAAATCAGATTTGGGATCACTGAAGATGATGATGTGTTAAGATCCAATTAGAGGGCTTCCCTATTGGCTCAGTGGTAAAGAATTCGCCTGCCAATGCAGAAGATACAAGTTCCATCCCTGATTCGGGAAGATCCTACATGCCAATGAGCAACTAAGCCCATGAGCCACAACTATTGATAGAGCCTGTGCTCTGGAGTCTGGGAGCTGCAACTACAGAATTTCAAGTGCCTTAGAGTCCATACTCCCCAACAAGAGAAGCCATCACAGAGAACAGCCCCCGCTCACCACAACTAGAGAAAAACCCATGCAGCAGTGAAGACCCAGCACAGCCAAAAGAGAAAAAAAAGAAAAAGAAAAGAACCAGTGGAAGGTGTCTTTAAGGAAAGCACCTCCAAGAAGAGAAAAAGCCCTACGTAGTGACCTGCAGCTCCCCATTCCCTTCACATCAGGCCACACCATGCCTGTGAAGCCACTCTGCAGTCTCCTTGCTGCTGCTGCTGCTAAGTCGCTTCAGTCATGTCCGACTCTGTACGACCCCAGAGACGGCAGCCCACCAGGCTCCCCTGTCCCTGGGATTCTCCAGGCAAGAACACTGGAGTGGGTTGCCATTGCCTTCTCCAATGCATGAAAGTGAAAAGTGAAAGTGAAGTCACTCAGTCGTGTCCGACTCCTAGCGACCCCATGGACTGCAGCCCACCAGGCTCCTCCATCCATGGGATTTTCCAGGCAGTCTCCTTACAACCCAGGTTTTAGTCCACTTGAGCCCTGGTTTCCAGCAAAGGGTGACAGGAAGAAAACTTCATGACAAACAGTATTCTGTCTGTGAAAAAAGGTGAAAAGGGACTGTGTTTAATCCTCTGTCTAGGCTAGGATAATGGCTCTAGGAACCCAGGTCTGTGGAACTGGCTTAATATCTGTGGGTTTATAGGCAGACAGCGTGGCACAGTGAGTCCTGGTAGATTTTGACTTATAGGACTTGTGAGATGTTGCAAGAGACTTCATCCCAAGGATATGAGAAAACTTGCTTGTCCAGACCTGCATGACCCAATTAATCTGCAAAAAAAAATTAATTTCTTAGTTTATGGCTCATTATCCTGAACACCTTCTACCCAGGTGAAATCTCAGCCTCCCTCTCCCTGGTTAAAGCCTCACTGAGAAGTCCAGCTTTGAAGCACTGACCCTCTCTGATCATATTCCCTCATCTCTTAAATGGGAGTGATCATCATCAACATCATCATGTTATAATAACACTTGTGATAATTATGAGATTGTCATGAGAAAATAGGACTCCAGGAGTGAAGATGTATATGTTGGCATTTATAAAATCAGGACAGTGTTCTCTCCCTCCCTGAATCGGGACGATTTACACGAAAGCAAGTTATAAAAGGCAGATGAATATTTTACAAACATTAATTTTAAAGAAATCATGATTCCTTAAAAAACTGGAAATAGAACTGCCTTATGATCCAGCAATCCCACTGCTGGGCATACACACTGAGGAAACCAGAAGGGAAAGAGACACGTGTACCCCAATGTTCATCGCAGCACTGTTTATAATAGCCAGGACATGGAAGCAACCTAGATGCCCATCAGCAGATGAATGGATAAGAAAGCAGCGGTACATATACACAATGGAGTATTACTCAGCCATTAAAAAGAATACATTTGAATCAGTTCTAATGAGATGGATGAAACTGGAACCTATTATACAGAGTGAAGTAAGCCAGAAAGAAAAACACCAATACAGTATACTAACGCACATATATGGAATTTAGAAAGATGGTAACAATAACCCTGTGTACAAGACAGCAAAAGAGACACTGATGTATAGATCAGTCTTACGGACTCTGTGGGAGAGGGAGAGGGTGGGGAGATTTGGGAGAATAGCATTGAAACATGTATAATATCATGTATGAAACGAGTCGCCAGTCCAGGTTCGATGCAGGATACTGGATGCTTGGGGCTGGTGTACTGGGACTACCCAGAGGGAGGGTATGGGGAGGGAGGAGGGAGGAGGGTTCAGGAAGGGGAACACAGGTATACCTGTGGCGGATTCATTTCGATATTTGGCAAAACTAATACAATATTGTAAAGTTTAAAAATAAAATAAAATTTAAAAAAATAAAGAAATCACGACTCACTGGAATCTCACCTCCTCTCCGGTGATTGGCAAACTTGCCCAGGTTTGGGAAAAGCTAACCAGCTGAGTCAAGCTGCCGCCTACACCACCTGCCCACCCCCGCTCCCCTCACACCCTCCAGACGACAAGGCAGAAAGGGTGGGCAGGAGAACACAGCTCAGCATTTATTTTTGGACCGAGTTCACTAAAAATACCCCAAGCCTCCCTGTTTGATCACTCTCCCTTTTGACCTGAATGGATCGCAGGGCCCCGGCGGCCCGCCCCACCCTCAACCCGTTGTCCTTTAAAGGAGAAGGGCGTGGGGGAAGGATTCCTGCCGCTCAGGGACAGATGTGCGCCACCCGGACAGGCAGGGGCCGCGGCCTCACTGACGTCAGGGAAGCGCTCAATCAGCCGCAGCCTCCCGGCCGGGCCCGAACACCCGAAGGGTTGGGGGGGTACCCGCGAGCTGGGATTGGCTGGCCAAGTGCAAGCGCCCGCGCCGATTGGCTGGCGAGGTTTTAGAGGGAGTCCCGCTCTCCAATTAAAGGGCCCCGCCGCACCCGGCTGCTCACAGAGCTCTCCCTGGGCCAGCGATCTTAGCCATTCAAGCACAGCTGTCCCCACTGCACGCCCTCGCGCCTAAGCCTGAGCAGCCAGGCGCTGTCTGTCCGAAGAGGATGGCAAAGGTGGCCAAGGACCTCAACCCGAGAGTTCAGAAGGTGAGCTGAGATCTGTCTGTACTTGGGCAGATCCTTATTTTCCCATTTCCCTCTCCTGTTTGAAGAGGCTTTCGTAGATGAATGGAGAAAAAAGTTCACTAAATTCCAAGACTTTATAGAAAATAGAATCGTTGGGAATACAGGTTTGAGCTAACAGGCACATACCCCAAATGCTACTCTTAAAAGCCTTTGTGTAAAGTATTTGCAACAGATCTTGGTTCTTTGATGATGCTAATTAAAATTTAAATAAGGTAAAACTTTTTTCTTAAATGTTAACTCTGTGCTTTTGGAGGAGTGGGCAAGGAACCCTACCCTCCTCCTCCAGTGATTGAGGTGAAGGTGGGAAGGGGTGATATTTACTCACAAGGAATCTACCCCTGTGCTCTCATCCCAACATTTTCTGTTTTTCACACACACATACAAAGAAACCAGTTTCTTTAGTTGGTGTTGGCAGTGGCGACAGTTCCAGCACACGGGAACTAATTTCTGTCCCCAGGGTCTTCACTTTTCCCTTTCAAGAAGGGCTGGCTGGGAGCCCAGAAGGTCATGGGTGAATGACTGCCCGAGGGGCCTGCAGCTGTGCCCTTAGCTCCAATCCCTGATGGTTACTTACCTGCAAACCGTGGGGGGCGGGGGCGTGGAGGGGGGAGGTTGTCACAGGCTAGGGGCTAAGAGGACCTGTGAACTGGAAGGAAGCCCAGAGACAGCCTAGACCAGTGAAGAAACTGAGTCTCAGGGTCACAGAGAGTTGGTTCAGGGAGGCAGTGGAGCCTATGGGAAAGCCTTAGGCATGGAAACCCCAGTTGTGCCACTTTCTAGCTGTGCAACTTTCTAGCTGCACCACAATGACCAACCACGTCCATCACCTTTCTGAGCCTCAGTTCCCTTGTCTCCCATAGAGGGATGTTAGGCCCCGCCTCCCTCACAGCAGCAATAATAGCTATGGTACCCCGTAGTGTTCTCTCCCAAAGTAGTTATTTTTAAACTTAAACTCTGATTTCAGGGAAAATCAGAGTTTTGGTCTTTCAAGGCAAAGTCCCCTGTAAACATTTGCTATTACCTGGGCAAGGCGGGATAGAATGAGAGGGGGAAAGAAAAAGAAAAACTATGTCAGAATCAAAATGCAAGTCAGCCACTTAGAGGTGCAGGATTTACGTATCTAATTTACGACTGTACCCCTGCAAGGCTGACCTGCCCCAGACTCCCACACAGAGTCCATCAGACCTTCTGAATGTGTACACCAGGGCAGACTTCATCCAGAGAGCATCTCTCTGGAATGTTCCTGCCCCCCACCCCCACCCCCGCTTCACAGTTGCCAGACTGTTTGCAGAATCCAGTCATCTCTCCTCCTCTGGAATTCTCACAACATGTTAGACCTTGGTAAGCTACCTGTCCTGTTAATTTCTACCTACTAATGAGTCAGGCACACACTGCTCTTACTTTTCTGCCCATCTTTCTAAATCCCTTGAGGGACAAACCTTTCTTGCTCATCTCTGTTCCGACGCAGGCTGCCACGCACAGCATGACTCAATAAACTATGAGTGAACCAGCTAAGACCATAGTGTTCGCAGACAGTACAGTCTGTGTGTTACTGTTTTCTAACTTGTGGCAGCTCCAACATATTTGTGTGTCTGAACTGCCTCCCCAGATTCAGCCAAAGTAAAAGAGTTCAGAGCGAAAGGGGCAGTGTCTCATTGTCCAGTGGCACATCAGATGATTCAGGGTGGTTTTATTACAAGCTGATGGACAGTTAATGTGTGAAGGGAGACAGGAGACACGGAACCTCTCTCCTCAGCACAGCCCGGGTCCCCACTCGGAGGAAGCCTTGTTTTTATTTTCCTTTGCATGGGAGAGTGTGATTATCCGGATTAGAGGTGGAACACAGTCTCCTACTTGTCACCCTCTAGTGCCAACTTCCTTGCCCTGCAAAGGGTTTATTTTCCATTTAGATCCAATTACAGGCTTAGTGAAAGAATGTGGTGGGTATAGATGAAAGGGCGGATATTTTTTACCCCTTGGGACTGTGACAATCAGGAGGAGGATCACCACATGGGTGATGAACCCAGGTCCTCCACTCAGAAAGCCGAGGGAAGGGAAGGGAATGGGGGGAAATCTCTCCTTGCTGAGGTGTGTATCGGCGGTTAAATGCTGGGTTGTATCAACAGCGTGCTGCAGAGCTTTTATGGCATATTTACTTTTTAAATCTGCAACAGTGGTGGATTTGCTAACATTTGGCTTCAGGAGGCATAATCACACATAGGCATTTTGAAGCAATTTCATAGACTCTTAGAGCTGCAAGGGACCGATTTACAAAATGAGAAATGGTTTCAAATGGCCTCCATGAGGACTCCGCTGCCCTGCACCCAAAGGGAGGGGGGCCACAGGGAATCCCAAGAGCTGGGAAGCCAGAAACAGTCTTTGAGAGAGAGAACATTAAAATCTCCAAGTTGGGGCAGCCTTTGAGATCATCTCCCCAATTCCAGGCAGACAGGGGGACTGGCCATGGGTCCCATCCTTAGTTCATGGCAGGGTATAGAAACAGTCCCTTCCCTCCTCCTATCTGCACTGAGCCAAATGCTCCCATTGGCTACTCTTGAGCCCTGGTTTGTTTTTCGACTGGGAAAAAAGTTTCCTAGCATGGAGATCTTGTTCCCTGAGAATCAGGAACTAGCCAACATTCCCTGGTAACAAAAAGCCTGGAAGATCAAATGCCATTTCTCTTGGTGGAATCAACCACCACTGTGGGTGTGTTCTTCTCTGGTTTATTAAGTCATCAATATTCTTGTAACCAGCCTGGGGTTCAAATCCCAGCTCCACCACCTACTAGCTATGTGCCCCTGTGCAAGCTGATTAACTTCTGAGTCTGTGCCCTCATCTGAAAACTGAGGAGACACTAAAAGCATCTCTCTCCCAGTTCAGTTCAGTTTCTCAGTCGTGTCCAACTCTTTGCGACCCCATGAATCACAGCATGCCAGGCCTCCCTGTCCATCACCAATTCCCGGAGTTCACTCAAACTCAGGTCCATCGAGTCGGTGATGCCATCCAGCCATCTCATCCTCTGTCTTCCCCTTTTCCTCTTGCCCCCAATCCCTCCCAGCATCAGAGTCTTTTCCAATGAGTCAACTCTTCGCATGAGGTGGCCAAAGTACTTAACTTTCCTTCCAAGGGGCCCATAATCATTAAATGAGCTGATGTATACAAAGGGCTCAGCCCCTTAGTGCAAGTAGACTTGGCCGTTATTATTGTCGGTGGTGGTAGTTGTATATTTCAGTGAGCGTGTGATTGCTGAATGGAGTCTTTTGGTGAATGAGGACATACTTTTCTTCTTCAGATGACTGGCCCATCTGAAGAGCAACTAATTTTCACTCAACTGAACGAAAGCCAGCGGCCTTGATAACCTAGAACAAGGACTGATGACCTTGTCTTCATTCTAGCCTAACACATACAAAATCTGCTTACACAACAGAGATCATCAGTCAGTGAGCATTTCACTCTGGAGTCCTGGAATAGTTAGGCCTAGAAGGAGACATGGAGCTCTTCTCACTTTATAGATATAGGAACCGAGACCCAGAGTAGTCAGGTCCTTTCTCTGAGACTGCTAAGAAGGTGGGCCGGGGCCCAGTAGGCTCTGCAAGAATACAGGCTCTTGGCTGCCAAAGAACCATTTGCAGGAATTTAGAAAGGACTAGAACAAAGAGATCTGAGAGCATGTTCACTGCTGCCTGTGTGCCTGCCAGTGGACCGGCTCCAGAGGGTTCTATTTCTCACCCCTCAGCACAATGTCCGAGGAGCATGAAAGGATGGTTCGTCCAAGTGCATTGCCAGGGTCAGCTGGGCGTCTCCCTCCACCCCTTCTCCACATCACGTCCCTCTTGGCTTTCCTGTCCTCCAGCTTCGCCCTCCCCCCTGTACTCAGCCCTTCCTGCTTTCACCTCCAGTTCCTGCCGTGTGCAAAACTGCTGGCACGCCGCCTGGGTGAGCCGATCCAATGTCAACACGGCTCCTCGAGAATTGTCCTTGGCTCCCTCCATCTTAGAAATATATTAAGCTGTCATTTAAAGACTTTAATAGCCAAATCATTGGAGACATGCCCATAGGTGTATAAGCAACTTGGCCCAAAGAGAACCATATTAAAAAAGAAAGAAAGAAATTATCCAAGTCCTTAAAGTTCTCCCCAGACAGATGGCTAAAGCCATTACTTGTACACTGAGGATGTTTGTCATGTCGCACAGACGTATTCGAATATGTGGGGTTAGGGTTGACAATTGATTTGCACCAATACATCTGCCCCCTGAGGTGGTTGGGGGCAGGGAAAGGTATCTCGCAGGTCAGCTCTAGGCTTTATTCTAGCCATCTCAGCTCCAAGACCTTCTCCTGGCCCAGAGCTGACCAACAGTTCTACAAGCAGGACATGGAGTGACTTTGGCATTCCCCTCTGAAGATCCCACAGTTTGATCTCCTCTCCATGTTAACTGGCCAGAGGTGACGAGGGAGAAAAAGAATGAGCTGGATTCAGCAAAGGCTGGGGACCAGGACGAGGGGCAAATGTGCAGACTCACATGAGCATCTTCCTTTCCCTCCGCTGCCCTGGCCACTTCCAGGGAGGGTTAGATCAGGAGCAAAGAAGTCAGGGAATAGTACCTCTTGTAACCCACCCTCTAGGGTCAGCTGGGCTCCAACAGAGAGATGCCATTTGCCTTTGCAAGGGAGAATCTTTCAACTTCCACATTCAAAATAGTGTGTTTATAATAAAGTGGAAATCAGTCCTGAAAGCACAGACCTTGGCAGTCCTTATCTCCCCCATGTTCATCCAACACCACTGAAATATGTATGATAAGCAGAGTTTTCTGGCAAAGGGCCAAGCTGTCACAGTAACTGCAAGCATTTACTGGTGACTTTGGACAGGTCGCTTTTCCTCAGAAGGGGCTGACTTTGAATGACGGCTGGAAACTTCATTCCTCCTGCCGTCCACTGACCTTTTCTGGACCCCAGACTGTCTCCTAAATAACACATGATTATGGGAAAACAGGACACAAACGCCATTCCATTGAGAGCAGAACTGGGGAAGAGCTTTTTGAGACCTCCACAAGGAAGAGACAGCTGCTGCTCTCTACGTGCCTTCATTTGGAAATAGTTCCCTCTTCCCCTTCATTTGCTGATTAGGAAGATTTGGCTGGCAGCTGCTGCTGTGATCTCACCAGGTGCAGGGCCACCAACCACTTCCACTGGAGACCCTCAAGGTCATACCATTTCCTTCATTTCCCATGCAACTTTCAGTCCTGAACCCATTCTTGGAGCTCTGTTGTTCAGTCCCTAAGTCATGTCCGATTCCTTGTGACCCCATGAACTGTAGCACGCCAGGCTTCCCTGTCCTTCACTATCTCCCTGAGTTTGCTCAAACTCATGTCCATTGAGTCAGTGATGCCATCCAACCATCTCATCCTCTGTTGCCCCCTTCTCCTCTTGCCCTCAGTTTTTCCCAGCATTAGTGTCTTCTCCAGTGAGTCAACTCTTCTCATCAGGTAGCCAAAGTATTGGAGCTTCAGCATCAGTCCTTCCAATGAATATTCAGGGTTTATTTCTTTTAGAATTGACTAGTTTGACCTCGTTGTTGTCCAAGGGACTCTCAACATCTTCTCCAGCACCACAGTTCAAAAGTGTCAATTCTTTGGCGCTCAGCCTTTTATATAATCCAACTCTCACATCCATACATGACTACTGAAAAAAACCATAGCTTTGACTATATGGACCTTTGCCGGCAAAGTGATGTCTCTGCTTTTTAATACACTGTCTAGGTTTGTCATAGCTATTCTTCCAAGAAGGAAGCATCTTTAAATCTCAGAGCTTAGAGTATATCAATGGCCCAGATCTGCAGAAGCTCCAAAACTGCCTTCTATAAAGCTTTTCAAGAAACAGCGAAATAAGAAGTCTGGTCTCCTATGTGGACCTAGACTGTTTTAGTGGCCTAAACTTGTTTTTGGTATTTAGGCCTAAATATTTGATGTGGAATTTCAGTTGGGCTTTCACAAAAGCAGAAATACTAGTACAATCACAAAGCTTTGGAAAAGCCCTAAATCAAGCCTTTGTTCACTGTCTGCTCTTCCATATGAGAAGTGCTTACCTGTGTTCTCAGGTTGTGTTGGTCTTACTTTCATGATCCATTTGGACTCTGGTGCCCCCAAGGATCTGCACAAAAATTCATCTGTTCTCTGCTAGGATGGACAAGTTTGGGGAAAGGCAAGGGAAAGGAAAAAAGAGAGACATCTTTTGAGTACACTCAGGATGCCTGATGTTTTCTCTCGCTTGTTTCATTTAGTCTTTAGGACTACATTGCAAACATAATGATGTCCTTTTTACACATGAGTAAATGAAGACTGAGGGTTTCAATGACTCACCTAAGATCTTATAATGACAGATTAAGAACTCACACCCATTTTTCTCTGACTCTAAAACTGAAGCCCTTTCCACTGCAGGAAGACACCAGAAGGCTTTTGTCAGAAGCAGAAGTCTGGTAGAGAAGGACTAGGATTACTACCTCAGGCTTCACACACAGATGAAGGTCAGCCCACTGCTGACGGTGATTCAGGGATGGCCCAGCATTTGCCAAAGGTTATCAGGCCTCTGTACCTCTCTGATGTTTCTTGGCCACAACCAGGTATATGCTGTCATCCACACCAAGTCAAAGCCATTTCCCAGGTAGAAAAGAAAGACTTCCTAGATCTGTTCCTTTGGTTTTCTAGAAGTCTGCTAGAACTGTCTAGAGAGGAGGCTGGTAGAGAGACAATCTAAGGGATCATATAATAGTATCCAAAAATTACTGAAGAAGCAAGGACACTGGACGAAAAAAAAAAAAAAATCCTAGAGATCCAAGCTCCAGAGCTTCCAGGAAATTCTATCCTGGGGATAAGCTTGGCCTCTGGAATGCGTATTCTCTACATGCCTGGTCAGCCTGACTCACGGTCTACCCAATAACACAGGAATCAGGACCAAGCAAAACACAGCCCGAGCCCCCACCAGGACATGCTTTAAAAGGAAATAAGATTGCTGAGGGAGAAGAAACCAAAGGCTCTATTTGGCAAGTCACTCTTTTTGTAGGACAAAGTTGGCGCCAGGGTCCAACCCATGGCAGTTGTTTTAAATCCATATGATATGTGTATGTATTGATTTTTTTTCCCCTCCTCCTATTTTAAAATATGGGTTCCTTTGTAAAATAAATCTTTGGAGAAAATGTGAAGGAATCATTAGATAAAAGAGCTGAGAAGAATCTACTGATCTGCTTGGTCAGTCCCTTCAGGTGGCAGAGGGGACATGGGGGCAAAATGTTATATCCAAAATTTGCATGTGACGTAGCAGAGAGGCACTGGCTCACAGCATCTTGAAAGAATGAAGAAAAGGGTATCTTCTCTGTTTCATCACTTCCATGCCCAGGGTCCCCTGACTTCATGTCACCCTCATACCCTCAAAGCTCAGAAGGTCAGGTGAACATTTTGGCTGTGAATGTAGCTTTGGCCACACAGTTTAAAGGCCATTTTGAGAAGCAGTTAAACATGCAACCTTTGCAAGCATGGAGATCTAGATGTGATGTGTAGTTCTGCCTTTTCATGGGTCTGCAACCCAGTTGCTTACTCCTCTCTGGACCTCTAGTTCCTCATCTGAGGAAGAGAGTTAATAATAGTTCTATATTTAAGCAATAGTCTAATGAGAAAGCATGTAAAGCACCTGGATGCATAGTATGTTCTCGAAATAACATTTCCTCCTGCTGCTATTAGTATCCTCTTCTCATCAGCCCCAGCACAGAAATCCTATAGGAAGTTAAGTGCTAGAACATGGAAGACCAAGTTCATCTTACTGACATCACCGGTGGCTTCTGAGATATCAGATTGCAGGACCTTCTCTTTGTAGCTAAACTTAGACCTGGCCATAAATAGACCTGGGTCACAGCATCTGCAAAAATCAGGACAATGGCAACAATGTGCCTTGGGTGTCCGGTTGCTACACTTCTAAAAAGTAGTCCTCTTCATGGAGACCATTCGTTGGTCCCAGCTAGGTGATTTTACCCAGGCACTTAGACACGCCAAGCCTCGGATGTCTTGCTTTTTAAAACAGCTTAATAGTCACCATTTCTTGATTTAGCAGATATTTGTTTAATACCTATTATATGCCAGGCACTCTGCTGAGCGCTCAATACAAGACAATGAAAAAGAAAGTTCTAGTCCCTGCCTTGCAGACTTGAGTCCAGTGGACTGTGTTTCACATGAAAGTATGAGAAGAGGGAAGATCTCTGGAAAAGGGCATGGTAACCCCCTCCAGTATTCTTGCCTGGAGAATCCCCATGGACTGAGGAGCCTGGTGGGCTGCAGGCCATGGGCTCACAAAGAATCAGACACGACTGAAGCAACTTGGCACACATGGGAGGGAAGAGCCAAATAATGTCAGGTTCTATTACTCTGTGTTTTCCTTGACCTCCTGCATCTCAAAGACACAAAGACACACAGACACACCACTCTTTTTCTCCTCTTTTACTGTCTGCCCTCAGATTTGAGCGTTGCACACATCTGAGCCACTCCCAACCCCAGTTATCTCTACAGTATCACAGTGATGTACGTATGACAATTCTGCTCCCGGTTGTTGCATTTTAACAGGGCATTGAGTGAAAAGAAGTCTGGGAAAGGCAATGACCAGTGAACAGTGGCCTCTTCAGCCCCACTGCAGACACACGGTGGTAGACCAGTTGTCTGTGTACAGCCCATGTCCTCCAAGGCAGCTCAGCACCCCAGGCTCTGTCCTTTCAGATGCTGGTGTCAGGGGCACCAAAGGGCAGGAACACAGGGTGAGAGCTCTTGGCTGACTAATGCCCCATAAGAAACCTGCCTTAGGAAGGTAGCAGCTATTTGGGTGGTGTGACTAAGAGGCATTTCCACGTACTGATTCACGGCTGACCACCAAGGTGACTGACCCAGCTAGTCCTCTGGCTAGAAGAGTTGGAGGGGAATGGAGCCCAGCCCTGCCCTCATCCTGGAGGACAGCCACCCACCTGCCAAGGGATACCTGTGCTCCCCACTCCCACTTTGGCCCTGTGGTCACCAGTGTCCTTGTTAAGGGGTCTGGCTCTGATGGGGGGAGGGGTCAGCATTTGAGGCTTATTTTAGAGAAAGTGTGGGAGGGAGATTTTGTTTTTACTCTTGTTATATCAACAGACAGAGGAGAGGGGTTTTTTAAAACAGGGATCTGTGGATAGAATTGATATTATCAAGGAACAGAAATGAAGAAAAATAGTGCATCCTTATATACCTAACCTCTAACCAAAATGAAACATTTCTTTTTTTTCATTATAAATGAAAACAAAAGCCCTGGCAGTGTAGCATCCTCTGTGCCTTTTTTTTTTTTTAAAGCAAATAAAGCTATTGAATGTGACATTTAAGTTAGAAAAAGATAACTGGCTATAGGCCCTGTGTCCTTCATACTGACTGAAATCTGATATTTTCATATCCTATTACAGTCAAGAGAGATGCCAGGCATACTGCTCATACTCATCCTTGTTCTGAAATAACAGTAATTAAATCCATGACTGGTGTTGTTAATTAATTTAACAAAGGCATGTTATGTTACTAAATTACAGATTAGCTTTTACATATTGATATTATTTCAGTAATATTCATTTTCTTTGTAATCCTACATATTTTCATTTGTGCTTTTAGAACATGGTTCTGAGAAGGGACACTTTCATATCAGACAAAAGGACACAAACAGATTAAGACTTCAGTCAAAAAAAAGCTCTAACAATACATACACACACACAAATATTTGCATACATGCATATGTATACACACACGCACATGTGGGTTGAGTTCTGAGGCTCTGGGATGGAGTAGACACACTGAGTTCAAATCCCAGCTCTGTCACCTGCTTCCTATCTGGGGAATCCCATTACCTCTGAGCCTCAGTTTTTTCATCTATAGAATGGGCCTAAAAGTTGTCCTCATGACAATAACCTATAAAGTTCCTAACACAGCATTTGACAGCTCCTGAGTGTGTGTTTTTGAACTATGGTGTTGGAGAAGACTATTGAGAGTCCCTTGGACTGCAAGGAGATCCAACCAGTCCATTCTGAAGGAGATCAGCCCTGGGATTTCTTTGGAAAGAATGATGCTAAAGCTGAAACTCCAGTACTTTGGCCACCTCATGCGAAGAGTTGACTCATTGGAAAAGACTCTGATGCTGGGAGGGATTGGGGGCAGGAGGAGAAGGGGACGACAGAGGATGAGATGGCTGGATGGTATCACTGACTCGATGGACATGAGTCTCAGTGAACTCCGGGAGTTGGTGATGGACAGGGAGGCCTGGCGTGCTGCGATTCATGAGGTCGCAAAGAGTCGGACACGACTGAGCAACTGAACTGAACTGAGTGTGTGTTACACATGAGTTATCATCACTATTGAAAGACCCAATGAAAGTAAAATGTGCAAACATTATTCTGGTGAAACTCATCACCTCCCTCTGATTTGGCCAACTTTAAGAATTCATTCTGTGCAAACACATATTCCATGTAATTATTATAAGTCAGGGGCTGAGCTGGGAAGCAGAGAAGTAAAAAGGAAAGAAGTCCCAGAAGCTGATAGTTCGAGAGATGGAACAGACAGCCTGGCCACCAGAGAATCAAAGCCTTGATCAGAGGTTCAAATGAGGGAGTGAGGGAGATCAGAGAGGAAGTACTTAACCCGACCTGGGGAGGTCAGGGAACGCTCACCAAGGAGGCGACATCTGAGCTGAATGTTGAAAGACAAGGATGAATGAATATTATGCTTGGGTCACAGGCCAGTGTTATGAGTTCCAAGTCTTGACACACATGTTCTCAGTTTTAGTTGACTTCTAACTTGAGAAATATCATCCAGCTTCAACTACAGAGATACACACCTACATATCCATCCATCCATTAGGCACGTCTTGTAACTTTCTCATCTGAGAACTTGTCCCTCTCGCCTCTCAACCAACACCCTTGGGATGATAGGATAGCACAGCCTGCCAAGCTGGCATGCTTGAGACTCCCAAGCTCAGCAGAGAAGTTACAGCAAGCTCACCCCCACTCAGTTTGAATTTTTACAGGAAGATGTAGATTTGTGATTGAAGGGAAAAAAAATAATAACTGAGGATATGCAACATATATGGAAAGAAAGAAACAGAGAGAGAGAAACACACACTCACACACACACACACTCACACACCCTCTGTGAAATACAGCATGCTCTGCCTGTGAGCAGAATGTGAAAACACAATTGTGAGGACCACAGGATGGCGTGTGCACCCCAAGGTTTATCCACCTTCCAATTCTGAAGTCATTTAGCTAGTAATTAGAGGAAAAGAAATTCCACAGAGAATTCCTTGGTAAACTGTGAGAAGGAAAATCAGGAAACCTGAGTAAGAATGATCCCTTGCATGAGAACAATTCCTTCAGGTTTCTGACTTGGTCTGAGACTGTGGGGCCCCTTCCTGCCATGATTCTGAGCAGGTGACGCAGCACAGTGAAAACCACATGGTTTGTATATCGAAATGCCACTGGAATAATTGTTGGCAGTTGATTTGTGTCAGTTGCAGATGGTATGTTAAACAGGTTGGGGTTGGAGGAAGACAAATGATTCCCTGCCAATTATCTGGAAAATGAAATTATGGGGACCGTCCCTGGGTTTGCAAGGATCTGACAAAGAGGTGAGGTTTGATGGAAAAGCTGGGTTTCCTCAAGTCTGCCCTCTTTCACAGCCCATAGGCGCAAACAGCCCACTGGGAGAACACACTCTGACCAAGATTCACACTAATCAGAAGGGCTGTTGCCACCTGCCCGGTACCTCCCTTGAACCCTACTAGGTCTCCCAGCAGGTAGGAAGTCACCCGAGAAACAGATGCTCTGACCTCAATCTTGACCAGTATGTAGGACTTGGACAGTGAACCAGATATGAGAAAAAAGTGGCCACTGCATGCCTGAACTAAGGAAACAGAACCAATGGGCGAGAGGGAGGTGAGGTTCAGAGAGAGAGATTTTAGCTCGAAATAAGAAAGAGCTGTCTAATAATTAAAGGAATTAAAAAAAAAAAAAACTTGATCTTTTGACGAGGTCTCAGTGCTTATAAGTGGTTCTCACAGCATCTGGCCACGTGTTCCATCTCCCATTTAAGGTTGTGGGTGGGGTACTTGGACAAAATCATTTTTAAGTCTTTTTGAATCTGAAATGCTAAGACACCCTGAGTTCTAATCCTAGCTCTTCTACCAACGAGCTCTTTCCTGGCCATTTAACTCCTATCCCATGGCATCTTTCTTGTGTCTACATCCTCCATTTGTGAGCTCCTTGAGAGCAGAGACCAGGCCTTACTTCTCTTTTGTGTTGCCCCGGAAAGCCAGGCATACAGGAAGGGCTCAAAAATATGAATGGACTGAGAAGGAAATGAGATGGAATTGGGATACAGGAGAGAGGAGGAGAGGCATCAAAAGAAGTAAGAGCAAGTGGGTTTTCCTTCCTGGCAGAGACAAGGAATCCTGAGGGGTAGACAGGGAGACGGAGGAGCAGGGCAGAGGACACGGAGAGACATGGAGTAGAGTAGGCTGGACCAGCAACCTCTCCCAGAGCCCTACACACGCTGCTTAATCTAAAACCTTCTGATTCGTGGACCACGGTCAGAACTGGCAAGATGGGAAAGGGGCCAGAAGAGTGGGAGGAAGACTCCTAGAGAGTATTTAGGAAGGATCCTAAGATGAAAAGGAACTGAAAGTGAGGGGGGAAGCAGAAAGGCACCCTTCCAGAGCAGCCTGAATTTTCCATGTCTGGTGCCGAATTGTATCATCCTCCTTCAAACTCATCTACACAAGGGTGGACTTCAAGGTGGCAGATGAGCCAAGCCTTGACTTGCTTCCTGCCTTCAGACAGCTAACACAGACCTCCGTCTGAACCTTGAAGCGGGCCCCCTGTTTCTGGCGGGAAGCCTCTTGAGAACAAACTCCCATGATTTCCCTGGTCCGGGGAGACAGATTGGCTGGGATCTCTAAACAACAGCAGCCACATCTCAGAAGGGTTGGCCCTCCTGAGAGATAAGATACAGCAGGACGACTGAAAACCGGCTGAAATTTAGTCCAAAGCACGCATAGCTCACACTGATATCTACTTAAAGTTTCTAGTCCTTGATGAATATTTATACCAAAATAGGGCTAGTGGAAATGTTCCATCTGTGTGGATTTTTAAGAGTTTTGCCTTTCCTCAGCCACGTTGACCAAACTCAGGAAAGTGGTGGAATCGATGCCAAGTACATGCTCTTTGAAGTGCAAGAATAATTCTGAAAAGGCCCTGGACCCATCATATTTCTTCTTATCCTGCAGACTCAGAGTTGGCACTCCCTTCTTTAAAAATGCATAATATCAACACCTCTCAGTGCTTTATAATTTTGGCCAGTCTTTGACACCCTGCTGACCATGACCACTTTTTTGAAAGAGCGGATAAGCCTATTCAAAGTCCTGCTGGGTGAGATTGTTTTGTTGGTTGACATTTTCCCCATCTTTTGAAAATCTGAATGGCCCAGTTCATCACTTTAATTCTCCTTTTTACTTTGCTCGCAGAGAAATGGCCCCAGATTTTCTCCTCAGTATTTTTAGTCATTCCATGCTCCTCAGAACCAAAACACCAGAAACTTGAACCAGTTATGCTCTTGGTATGAGGAGCAAAAATAGAAGCCTGCTGTACTTGGCATATGACCTGTACTTACCACAAATGGGCTGTGTGTCAGACATTGTGCTACATAGGGTTTTTCCCCTCCTCTTTACATAAATCCCATTTTACAGATGAGTAAACTAAGGTTCAGAGGGATGAAGTAAATTGTTACTGTGACAGAGCTAATGTGATGAATGGGAATTAAATGTAGACAGTTTAGTCCTCAGCAACCCCCTTCCCTCTAAACCATTTCTCATCTATACCAAACATGTTTCTAGGGTTCCACAATGTTGGGCCATGAACTTGTTGGTCACAAGATGAATGAAGTTGGTACCCAGACATGCATTAACAGTGTTGAACCATGTTAGTCAGAATTTGTCTCCATTTTCAGTTCTTGCACCTTTTGGATTATAACCAGGAGAAAGTCTCCACCTGGTGCTCATAGGGCCTTAACACCTGCATCACTTGCCCAGCATCACTTGGAACAGATAGAGAGCAGTCCTCAGGCTCAGAGCTTTAAAACAAGAGATTAGCTAGAATTTAATGGTGTTGGTTCATATTTATTGTATTTTTATCATTACCTCTTATTTTTTTCAAAACAAGCAGCTTTTTAATGAAATATAGTTGATTTATAATGTATTAGTTTTGGGTGTACAGTGGTTCAGTTATACAATGTGTATGTGTGTGTGTGTGTGTATACTTTTCAGATTCTTCTCCATTATAGGGTATTACCATATTTTGAATATAGTTCCTTGTGCTATACAGTAGGTACTTGTTGTTTATCTCTTTTATATATAATGGTGTGCATGTGTTATTTCCAAACTCCTAATTTATCCCTCCCTGCCTTTGTTAACCAGAAGTTTGTTTTCTATGTCTGTGGCTTACCTCCTATTTTTCTAAAGTGTAAGGAAAAAGGGTTTTTCAAGAAATATGTTTTTAAAAAGTGATTTCTTTGAAGAAAAATTAAAAGTAAATAACCACAGAGATGGTATACTGAGGATAGGACTCAGGAAAGAGGAACGTGCTGCTGCTGCTAAGTCGCTTCAGTCATGTCCGACTCTGTGTGACCCCATAGACGGCAGCCCACTAGGCTCCCCTGTCCCTGGAATTCCCCAGGCAAGAACACTAGAGTGGGTTGCCATTTCCTTCTCCAATGCATGAAAGTGAAAAGTGAAAGTGAAGTCACTCAGTCGTATCTGAGTCTTCGCGACCCCATGGACCACAGCCTACCAGGCTCCTCCGTCCACGGGATTTTCCAGGCAAGAGTACTGGAGTGGGGTGCCATTGCCTTCTCCAAAAGAGGAACGTAGGGCTTCATAAACTTCTAATACTTGATAATCCCTGATCTCTACAGCGCTTTACAATTTGCAACATCTCTTATATAAATGGCCCCCACTGGATTCTTACCACAACCCCATGAAGCTGTTAGGGATTATGATCCATTTCAAAGATGAGCCATTTAAAATATCAAGGTTCAGAGAGCAGAAATGGCTCCCCATGGTCACACAGACAGTGAAGAAGCACCCAGGGCTCAGGGTCAAGTCCAAGATCCATGGTGCCTCCTCCAGTGTTCTGCCAGCACATCGTGTCAGGGCAGGAGGAAATAAAGGGGTACTCCAAGGCAAGTAACCAAGGCCCAAAATGCCAGAGAACATCTGTAGAACTTGATGACCCCCTTGACTGTCCTGAGTTTTATAAAGTTCCCAGTGATTGTGTACATTCTATTTCATGGACAAGCCTACAGTTGCTCCATTCTAGTTTTGCTAGAGAAGCCTGACTTTCTTTTGCTAGGGACTCACTTTTTAGATGGTTCCAAAGCTGGTTCTCCTGTCAGGAGAACATATCCAACTTTCTGGGGTACACTAAGGAAGGGATGACACAAACTATAAAAGAGGAAAAGCCAGCTTCTGCCCAGGAAGAAGGACATTTCTTCCAGCAGGTGACCAGGGTTCAGACTGCAGAGCCAGGTGACTGGATGGGCAGGGAGTCCATAAATGTGGGACAACCAGTGGGGTTGGATGACCAAGGAGGTGAGTTGGCATTTCCATCAGTCTATCCAGGAAGAGCTTGCAGGAGCGGAACACACTCCTGAGGATGATGCTGCGAGCCAGAGGGAAGAGTTTGAGCAGATTGATGCCTAAGACAGAAGCATTCTGAGAACCAAAGAGAGACCAGAGCCCAGCACTAGAACCTAGGAAAGGGGAGGGCAGCAAGTGACGGAAGCACACAAGGGCTGGCCAGGCAGGTGGGGTGATCAGGGGAGGCTAGAATTCTGGAAACAACAGGAAACCAAGGTCGATCTTTCTTCTTCCAACTCAAACTACAGACATCAGCTTCAGGTGGAAGATCACTATTATGTGTTAGCTTTTAATGCACCAAAAAGCATTGTGCTGTGCATAGTTGCTCAGTCATGTCCAACTCTTTATGACCCCACGGACTGTAGCCCACCAGGCTTCTCTGTCCGTGGAGATTCTTCAGGCAAGTATACTGGAGTGGGTTGCCATGCCCTCCTCCAGGGGATCTTCCCAACCCAGGGATTGGACCCAGGTCTCCCACATTGCAGGCAGAGTCTTTACTGTCTGAACCACCAGGGAAGCCCAAGAATACTGGAGTGGGTAGCCTATCCCTTCTCCAGGGGATCTTCCCGACCTAGGAATTGAACCAGGGTCTCCTGCATTGCCGGCAGGTTCTTTACCAGCTGAGCCACCTGGAAAGCACTGAAAAGCAGTGCTCAAAGGCAAAGCTGAAATTGTTGCAGAGGAAGCTATTGATACCCATGTTTACAGAGGCAATACCAGGCGCAAGGCACTACCGTAGGCACTGGTGATGGAGCATGAACTAGACACACAGGGACCTTGCCCCCAGAGAACTGACAGCCCAGCAGGAAAAAATGACATCAGAGTGTATATAATCATGGGTATACCATGATTAAATAATGATAATCACAGTAGATACAACAAAGAAGTGCAAGATGCAGGCTTTTCTAAGACCCTAAATACCTGCCAGACAAGTAGAAGTTTGTTAGGTGAAGGGAGGAGAGAAGGAAGATGGTCCAAGCAGAGGGAAGTGCCTATGGGCTGGCTTAGAGGTATAGAGGAATTTAGCATCTTTTCTAGGGCATACAGTTACATGAGTAATTCTAAATTTACTCCAGAGATAATTTGCTGGCAGGGCACTTGGTTTCTGTATCTCTAATCCTACATTTTCATTCTGTTCCATGAGCTTCAAAGGTGGGACCTGGAAAGTGAATGACTTGCAAAATGAATGACATCTGCTCATTTCTGTTTCATAAACATGAAAAACTTGGCCTACCTCCCCTTTATGGTGTTTTCCTTTCTCAGAATCTGTGATTTTCTTGCCTCAGGTTTTCTTAAATGCTGCATTCAACTCTACAGAGTATGGACAACGAGTGCATTATGCAGGGTTGGAAAATCAAGGAAAGGATGAAATATTTGAAAGTGCATTGAATGTTAGTTTTAGAAACATATGATAGCAATAAAGACAGGAGAGGGAAGTCGTTTATAAGAAGGATCTTGTTTTAAACCAAGAAAATGTCCTGTGAAAGACACCACCCTAAAACACAAGTGCTTTTTTCCATCAAGGCCCCAGTGTTGGCTGAAGGAAACGTTTGTATCTCAATGCTTCCCTTGTCTTATACATTAACCGAGAGATTCCCGGCAGGAATCACTTATATAAGTAAAGCCTTCAGACTTTTAATAGCAGGGCTATACCTTTACACCACGTATTTCCTTTCAAGATATTAAGATTCACATAGGCAAGATAAAAAAAATTCTCCAATATGAGTTGCTAAGTCCCCACCACCACATACACACATTTCCAAAATGAACTCCAATAAAAGTGTATTATCCTTGAAAAGCTCAGTGATGCTGCCATTTCAGGATTCAGATGCACACAATCACACACCCCAAGTTACATCCTTATAGAAGGCTGTTCTTTTTGATTTATTTTTGGCTGCCCAAGCAGCATAAGTGAAGTTAGTTCCCCCGCCAGGGATCAAACCCATGCCCCCTGCACTGGAAGCATGGAGTCTTAACCACTGGACTGCCAGGGAAGTCCTGGAATCTGTTCTTAAGACACCAGGCCTCTAAAATGAGGAGTGCTTTAGTAAAACGGAGGAGAGATAATAAGTAAACATTGCCAGCCTCAAGCTTACAGTTTTATACTTGAGAAGGAGTCTTTTAAGGGTCCAAACCTAAGAACCATGTAACCAATGAGATCTTTACTTCCAAGTGTAACCTCAGGACACCAGGCTTGTTCTCCTTTAGAAGAGGGGAGTTGGTAGGGGGGTAAATACTCATTCAGGGACTTCATTTTCTTTGATTTTGACTCCATAAGCTACTTGGTAAACCTCTAGATAAGATTCCCAGGAGGACTGGATAACTCCTGGCTCTGAGCGAGACTGGTGGCTTTACTTCCATCTCCCCCAGAGCAGGCAGGGCCTTTCCAAGAAGGAAAAAAAGACAACTGCAAGGGGAAAAAAAAAAATTGTTGGAGCTTCTGGAAACACTTAGTTGGAAAAGAAATGCCAGGTCAGCTCCTGCCCTGTGGAAATCCCTTTCACAGTGGATGAAATGGTGCCCATGTTCTGGGAACCTGAGTGTCTCAGAAGATCCATAAAAGTCTGGGGGTGGCAGAGCAGGAAGGCAGGAGGAACCTCTCCCCTCCACACACACTGATTAAGCAGGCGAGCAAGCTGCTCAGATGATGGGCAGGCTTTTCTAAAAGTGGGTGATTCTCAAAAACAGGAGAGAAGGGCTGTGCCCCCGGGCTGGTTTGACCTCTCTGTGCTTTGCGGTGCGCTCTTCACGGTCTCCCAGGCAGGTTCTGCAGTTGGTGCGAAGCGAGCCAGTGTCAAGGGGAAATAAGAATTCAGTCCAAAACAAACACCTATCACTTGAGTCCAGCTGGGTGCCTCATACTGGGTTGGCCAAAAAGTTCGTTCAGCTTTTTCCATAAGATGCTACAGATGGAAAAACCCAAATGAACTTTTTGGCCGACCTAATACAAAGACTTGTGGACCTGCGTTGGATACAACGTCAGCTATCGACAAAAAGCTGGCCGCCCAAGAGGCTGGTTTGCTTTCCTCCCCGATCGTCATCATTGTCTCTCTGCCAACGGAATGTTAAACAAAGGAGTCAGAATCCTGGGTGGGGGCTGACAATGCCCTAGGTTTTCTGTAGCCATTAAGTAGATCCAGCTACCTAGCCATCGGTGGTTCAGTTTAGGAGATGGGACTTTTTGTCCCAGTGAGTACTCCTTTTTCTCAAAATGACCCCAAGCTCCATCTCCTTTGAAAGGTAAAAGATACTCTTCAAGTATTTCGAGGCTGCCCCCTTACCAGGGCTCTGGCAGTACCAGCTTGGAGAGGAGCCCGGCCACGCCAATTGCTTCTTAGCACTGCTTCAGCCATTCCATCCAAACGGCCCTCCTGTCAGGCCCTTCCATGAGCTGCCAACCCTTGGGAAAAAAATGTCCTAATTTCAGTCTTGTGGCCTCTCAGCTTCTTTTTTGACGAAAGTGCTAAAAATACAAAAGAGTCAATGTATGGAAAAGGCAGACAGAAAGAAGGAAAAGAAAAAAGGGGTAGATAATCCGCCACCATGGCTGTCTGAGCACTTGGTGTCCACTCTGTGCTGCCAAGTGATGATGTGGGACAGGCAGACGTTACACACAGACTCGGCCGAGCAGGCCAGATACCAGGCACCCACGGTGGCAATGTGTGCGTGTGTGCTCAGTCGCTCAGTTGTGTCCAACTCTGCGACCCCGTGGACTGTGGCCTGCCAGACTCCTCTGTTGGTGGAATTTTCCAGGCAAGGATACTGGAGTGGGTTGCCATTTCCTTCTCCACCGTGAAGGCAATAAGACATTTTCAATCAGGGGAAAGCTCCAGGATGCAGCCAGTTAAGCATGGGGTCAGCTGGGGTGCAGGGGCAGCGGGGCGGCTGCCGTATCATCAATAGAACCAGCCGCCCCAAAGGCAGGCGGTCTGGGCATTCCTGCTTTTCTGGAACCAACCTCAAATCAATGAGGCTTGTCTGACAAGGGTTGGGGCAGGGGAGGCAAAGGCTGGGCCTTAAACAGAGAAGGCTTTCATTTTATATTTCCCTGGCCACATATGGATTTGCTTTCCAACTTGGTTTTCCTAGACAGATTAACCCTTGTTCACATGTGATGTAAACCTTGGGAATCTCAAATCATGTCTTCCCCTGGAGGGGAACAGAACCATATAAGTTATTACAACTATTAAAAATGTGCCATAAAGGGTTATGTATGGTGGTTAGGAACTTAAGGGGGGCAGGAGGGAGGACCCAGTCTAGGAAAATCAAGAACCTCCCTGAGGAAGCGATAGGAGGAAATGGATGGTGGTTTCTAGAACTTTCTAGCTCATCGAGGAGCCTGAACAGATGACTGGGACGCACTTCAGGGACAGCTTGTGGGGGAGACGCAGAAGCGACAGGCCCCTTCACCCCACAAAGGGTCTGGACCCACCAGGCTTTCTGCCTACCTTTCACGTACTTTAGAGCAGGGGTCCCCAACCTCCAGGCCTCAGACCGGTACCTCCTGTCAGATCAGCAGCAGCATTAGACAAGAAACAAAGTGCACAGTAAGTGTAATGCACTTAAATCATCCCCAACCAAGCCCCCCATGCCCCTGGTCTGTGGAAAGACTGTCTTCCACAGAACTGGTCCCCGGTGCCAGGAAGGTTGGGGACTGCAGCTCTGGAGCATCTGTGAATTCAATTCTCCTTCCTGGCCACCCCGAGTTAAACTTAATTTTACCTGTTAAGCATGATGTATTGAGAGAGAAAGGACAGTTCCAGAGCATATATCCACAGAAAACTCTAATGCAGAAAGATACATGGACCCCGATGTTTACAGAGCACTGGTTACAACAGCCAGGACATGGAAGCAACCTAAGTGTCCACTGACAGATGAATGGATAAGGAAGATGTGGCACATTTATGTGATGGAATATTACTCAGCCATAAAAAAGAAGGAAATAATGTCATTTGCAACAATGTGAATGGACCTAGAGATGGTCATACTAAGTGAAGCAAATCAGAAAGATGTGATATCACTTATATAGGCAATCTAAAAATGATGCAAGTGAACTTATTTATAAAACAGAAACAGACTCACACATATAGAAAACAAACTGACCGTTACCAAAGGGGAAAGGGGAGGGGGATAAATTAGGAGTTTTGTTCCAGCAGATAAAAACTACTGTTTATAAAACAGATAACAACAAGGTACTTCTGTATAGCACAGGGAACTATATTCAGCTTTTTTAAAAAGAGGACAATAAAGGACAACATGGTATATTTTGCCCCAAACCCAAATTCTCCTAGAGCTGAACCCATACAAAATATCTGAATGGACAAAACCCAAATGAAACACCATTTCTCATAGAGAGTGAAAAGTACTCTTTAGGGGCATCTGTAAAACTATCTTTGGGACGCCAGACACTCCTAACATCCTAAACTAAAGCCATCAGACGAACTCTCCCAACCACAGCCAGTCCAAGGAATCAATTTCAACACACATATGTAATAGGAAAAATAATTGAGTCTTACCCCAGAATGCAAACTACTCAGCCACTTCTGCAATCAGCTCGTCACCCACCCAATGCTTCCCTTTACTGTCACTTTAAATAGGATTGCTCTTTATAATCAGAAAGAAAAAAGTTTTCCATGCACAGAATTCTAAGCACTAGATCAGTAGGGCTCATCTCAATTTGTTTAGTCTGTACATTTTTAGCCTCATTACACAATTTAGGAAAAGAGGGTCTAAACTCAAGAGATTTCTTCACATTTGTGCTTGTCCAGAGGAAGAGAAATTCTCAAGGAGCAAATGTGGGGGAGAAACAGTAGATTTCAATACACACATCCCCCTGGAGAACATCTCTGCCCTGAGATATGACCTCTAACGTAGACAAGGATGTTGCTTTAGCCTGGGGGGACTTTCTGTGGTTTTAGAAGGCACTTTATCCAAAGTTGTCTCCACGGTTGATACACACGTCATCGTAGAGAGTATGGGTGGGACGGCACAGGATGGAAATTTGGAAAAGGGAGCGGCTGCCAGCACTTGGTTCTGCACACTCTCTGCTGCTACCAAGGCGGAGGAGGGGATAAAAGACCCTGCCAGGGTCTGGGCTCCACATGCCCTGCCTTTCCTCTCCTATTTGGGGAAACAGGGTTCTCATGGCCAAGATCTGAAGCCACAGCCAGGCTGGGCTCCTCCATCTGGCACCGTCACCCGCTCCCCGCTTTGGCCCCAGGGTGGGGTAAGGGGAGGACCACCCCTGACCTCAGGCCTGGCAGAGGGTCTCAGGATCCCTAAGAGCCCCTGAGGGGCGTTGGGCCGCCAGTGAAATTTAAAGGAAGAGGAAGGGTGTGGTTTCCCTTCTGTCTGGCTGTTAAGAATGTTACCACTTTTGGCACAGAAGTCTGTGAGGCAGGCCTGTACCGGGGCAGATGGGACCAAAATGAAGGGACAACAAAAGTCAGGCAGCCCGTAAAACCTCACCCTGGAGGAGTGGTGGTCTGCAAGGGGAGTACTGGATAAGAATACATTAAGCCAAGGAGCTGAGAGCCTTCAAGTCCAAGTTGGAATGGCCGAGGGCCCAGTCCTGAGGCCCGGTTGTTCCCAACTTGTCTTCATGTTAAAATCCCCTGGGGAACCCTCCAAAATGTCTACAGCCTGTGGCCCATCCCCCAAGATTGGAGCTAAGTTGCTCTGGGATTCAGCCTAGGCTTCAGAAGTTTGAAAAGATCTCTAGGTGATTCTAGGGGCTTCCTTGGTGGCTCAGATGGAAAGAATCCACGGTGCAGGAGACACGGATTTGATCCCTGGGCTGGGAAGATCCACTGGAAGAGGAAATGGCAACCCACTCCAATATTCTTGCCTGGAAAATCCCATGGACAGAGGAGCCTGGTGGGCTACAGTCCAAGGGGTCACAAAGAATCAGACACAACTGAGCAACTAACACTTTCATTTCATTACTAGGTGATTGTAATATGCACTCAGGTTTGGGAACCACTGATGTGGCCCCTGGCTACTCAAAGTGTGGCCCCCAGACCAGCAGCACTGGCTTCCTCTGGGAGGTTGGGAGTACCATGGAATATCAGGCTCACTCCAGATCTGCTAGACAAGAATCTGCACACTGGCCAGATCTCAGGGGATCTTTGTGCTAATCAGAGAGTCGGGTAACTTGAGAAGCGCTGGTCCACGAGACAAAGCCAAATCGTCTTCCTCGAGTACAATCTTGTGGCACATGCCTTTCCTCCTTCCTGGCGTTGACTGCACTTGTAATTGTAGCAGTGTAGTCAGGTGAGTTATTACAGAAGTCAGTGTCATCGTTCAGTCACTAAGTCGTGTCCAACTTTTTGGGACCTCCATGGGCTGCAGCACACAAGGCTTCCCTGTCCTTCACTTTCACCCAGAGTTTGCTCAAACTCATGTCCATTGAGTCAGTGATGCATCCAACCATCTCACCCTCTTTTGTCCCCTTGTCCTCCTGCCCTCAATCTCTCCCAGCATCAGGGTCTTTTCCAATGAGTCGGCTCTTCACAGCAGGTGGCCAAAGTATTGGAGCTTCAGCTCATGTGTGTGAGTTATTACCAGTCAGTGTAAGGGCCCCAGAATACCTAGAGATAGTTTCTTGACACTGCCTAGAGTGTATGGGTTAAATTGAAATGTAAAGTAGAGTCACAGCATAAGCACCAGCTCCCTGGCCTGGTCCTATCCATTTGTGACCTGTAGTCATTTCAGGCTTCCAGGACAGGGCAGATAAACTGGGGGAAGCCAGTGCCCAGTGCTTCACTCACACAGGCACTGCCCATGGTTCTCATCCAGTTTCTCCTCTGGCTGCCACCTCTTCCACTGAAGCCTGTCTGATACCCTGAGCATCTACACTTTATTTCGCAGAACAAGGTTGGCTGGTAGAAATCCTGGGACCAGGGTGATCATGACCTTGTCCTACCACCCCCCGCCCCAACCCTTCCAGGACATCCCACCCCTACAGAAATGCTGTCCACCTCTCTGGACCCACATAGTCCAAGGCCCTGAGTCAAGGCGAGACTCGCGGGAGGCTGTCTGGGGTCTGGAGACACCTGGTGTGGTTGGAAGCCACAGGATCTGAATCCAAAGACATGAGTTTGGATCATGCTCTGAGTGGTGTATCCTAACAGTTCTGGGAGCTTGTTTTGCTCATGAGCCAAATGCTAAATCTTGACATCATAGGCTGGTTGTGAAAACCAAGTGAGAGAAGGGATGTGAATACACTTTGTAACCTGTAAAGTGCTGTGCCTGTGCCATAGAACATGAGATGAGAGCATAGTCAAGAAGTCAGACCTGCCTGGCTTCATGTCCAAGCTCCACCACTTACTGACTGTTGGATTTTGAAGGGGAGGCGAAACCTCTCTTAGCTTGTTTCCTCACCTGAAAACAAGGTTACTCAAAGTGCCTCCTGTGGGTTCATCAAGAAGCTTAAATTAAATATTATGCAAATACTTGGCATATGCCCCCACATAAGGTATACTCAATAAATGCTAGCTATAATCATACTCATTAGGAAATATAAAACAGCTTTTTTTTAAGGTATATATCTTTTTTTTCTTTTTTTTTTTTTTGGCCATGCCACATGGCATGTGAGATCTTAGTTCCCCAACCAGGGATCAAACCCACATCCCCTGCATTGGAAGCACAGAGTCTTAACCACTGGACCACAAGGGGAGTCCCGGAAAAATAAAAGTTTAGCTTAAAGTTGTAATACAAATAAAGATCGACTAAGGACACCCTTCCCCAGAGGGGCATTCTGAATGGGCACGGTGCTTCTCCTCTCAGACTCACGGCCCTACCATCACCTGATGACTGGGAATATGACTATCCCCCACAGGGCTGTCATCATTATTGAGGAAGACAGTGGTTTCATA
The DNA here is from genome assembly GCF_000754665.1 of Bison bison bison. Lineage (NCBI taxonomy): Eukaryota > Metazoa > Chordata > Mammalia > Artiodactyla > Bovidae > Bison > Bison bison. The sequence continues at coordinate 10,156,933 of NW_011495051.1, read as the reverse complement.
GAGAAGTCACTCTGTGGACTGTCGAGCTACTTTTACTTGGGGGTTGTTGAGGGTACTGCAGTAACTCTCTGATCATGTTTCTGTTTATGATCTCAGTTCTCTGGACCTTCTCATAACTTCACCTTTTCCCCACTCATCTCCATCCTCTGTCCACCTCCTGTCCTGGGTCCTGGGACCCTGGGGGAAAGGGATGTTTTTAAGTCACAAAGCACGTTGACCCGTAATGTTTTATAACAACACAGGTATGCTTATAGAGCTTACCTGTAAAAGACAAGTCAGAGGAGTTGCTTTGGAATAGAATTTAGTACCAGTTCAGAACATCCCTGCTCAAAGAGCAAGCCCACAGATAGTCAGGAGGGCATGTGATCGTGTTAAGACATAGTTTTCAAAAAGGTAAGGTCAGCATTCTTGTGCAACTATAAAATGAAACTTAGCAAAGATTATACTCAACTCATGATATAGGGAAGGAACCAGTAAGATATTTAGAGCCGTCCAAAAAGCATTTGAGGAGCTCGGGGTTCATGAGCAATTTAATGTCAGGACAAGATTGATAGGTATAGAACTAGTTGATATCCTACATGACAATGAACCATAACCTTTGGGGTTGTCTTTTTCAAAATGACAAAAACTATCTGCAGGGGTGTCACTACTGGACAAAAATCCACAAGTTAACATGGAACTTGGCCAAGCGTAAGAAGAGCACAGAGGGAACTTCCCCAGACCCTCGCAGGGATGGGATGGAGTGGGGAACACCGTCACACTGCCACATGTGACATGAAGGCTGTGCCACCCCCGTTTCTGCCTTACATCCAAGTTTTGGGTTTCTTTTTTTTTCCAACAATTTCGGTAAATACTTATTTCACTTCACTTACATGATGCTTATAGTGGCCCTGTTGGGGCAAAAAGGTCAAGGAAAACCCGTTTCCAGAGGAGAAAACTGAGTTAGTTCCACAAGGAGAGAGAGAAGCTGGGCTAGGAGGAGAATCCTGCTTCCTACTTCTGAGCCTGGCGCTCGTCCCGAAACTCCATCTCCCACTTGGCCTTCTCAGAGCACTCTCATTCTCAGCCCCGCATTGCTCTCAGTGGCATTTGTCTCTTTTCAGACTTCCCTTGGGCTTCACTAAAGGTAAAGGAGGGAGGGAGGGAGGTACCCGCGGCCCCCACCCTTTACATCCCGGAGGCCTCCTGGTCTCATCCCAGTCCTTTTAAGTTCCCGACACGATTCAGTGGCACAGCATCAGGTGAACCACATCCTGCTATCCTGAGCCAAAGAAAATTGTCCAGACACTTTATCCCCTGCTCCGGAAAAAGGACAGAAAGAAGGCCGCATTCCAAGAACCCATTTTTTTAAGTGGTGGCTCCTTTCAAGCTCTTCTCTTCTCAGCTACTGTGAGCCACTTTGCCATCTTTCATCTGCAACTGCATCCACATCAGAGAAACCTACTGTTTACAAACCAGAATGTCTCATTTGAAACACTTGTTCTGGTTGATGTTTGTCCCCCACGTCAACAAACAGGAGAATCATTTTCTGTGTTGGGGGTGAGCTGGATCTGTCTGGCCCCTGGCTGGATGGCATGCCTGCCCTGGACAAATGACTGCTCATTGTGTGGAACAGGCAGCCAGGAAACTGGCAGTGAGTGTGGTCCAATGGCCCAAATTGGTTTCTTCCTTGCAAGGCCATTTATTTTTCTCACCCACAGATTTCTGTTGCCATAGAAACCATCTCACTAGCAGGACGGAGACGCAGGCCAACCCTGCTTTCTGCACCATCAGAGAGGCAACGTTTATAATCATGAAACAAAGGAGGGAGTAAGAAAGTGTATGGGGTGGGGGCTTCCCTGGCGATCCAGGGGTTAAGACTCCACACTTCCAATACCAGGGGTGTGGGTTTGATCCCTGGTTGGGGAACCGAGATGCCACATGCTACACAGCGAGGCAAAAAAAAAAAAAGGCAACAATACTCCAATAAAAATTAATTTGAGAAAAAGAAACTAGATGAGGTGTGCAGTTTAAAAAGTAGTTCCTCTAAAGTTCCCAAGAACTCTGAAGCAGGTAAAAAAAATTTTTTGAGAATGTCTGATTCAGAGTACGTTTATACAAGGTGTACTGACAACAGCAAACATTCGGAGTATAATAAGTGCATGCTAAGCCCTTGAGTGCACAGCCCATTTAACCCTCTCAGTGACTCCACGCACCTGGGGGGTTCTTACTGTCCCCGTGACACAGACAAAGAAGCAGACTCCGCAATGCAGTCACTGGCCCAAGTCCAGCAGAAGAAAGGGACAGAACTGGGATCAAAACCAGCCCTCTGACCCCAAAGCCTGGACCTCCTGACTTGAAACAGCTGCCTTCCCTTCATCTCTCTTCATGTCTCTGTTGTAGAGACATGTTGTAGCCTTGCTCTTCAAAGGTGCTGGACACCACTGTCCATCCAGCGTCCGCCATTTTTGTTTGATTTTTTAATCCTTTTTGCCTTCAGCCATAAGCCCCTCTCTAACATCCCACACAATGAGGGTTCCACAGAACAGGATACGGGCCACTCCGATCCAGGCCAGTTTTCTCATCTCACAGAGGACTAATGTGGGCTGGGCAGGGAATAAGTCGCCTCTAGCTGCACAGCTAATAAATGTCAGAGTTGGCACCAGAGGGCCAGCCCCTTGCCCTGCAGGCCAGAACCCGGCTGCACTGAGCTGCCTTACACCACTGTTTCTAAACCAGACCCTGAGCCAGCAGTTAGCTCTCCTGGCCAAGCATTAGGACTAATCCCCTTGTAGGATGGCTGTTAAACCAGCCAGAATAACAGCAGTGCTCAAGCGGGCAGGGTAATTCACCAGAGAGGAAACACTCCCACAGAGCTCTCCTGTTTCAGGCTTTGTTGCCTTGGGGGTCGATCTGAAACCATCCAGTGATGAAGCCTGATCCAGAAATTGTTTACCTCTGCCCAAAACTTCGAATGACTTAAATATTAAGTGTAAGGGGACCATTGTATTTCAACTAGTAGAATCCAATGGGTCAGAAATGAGAGGCAAGGTTTTCTATGCCAGCAGCTTTAGGGAGCAAAGTTCCACCCATGAATCAAAGTACCCTGGCTCAGACAATGAGATGGCTGTGAGCATTGTCTTGGTTTTCCATTTTAAGATGAATCTAACACCAAATAGGCACAGACATGAGCATGCAACCCTCCAAATACACGCCACATGACTCTTCCTCCCCAAGTTGTGAAGATCTGTTAGAACAGCATAGCGTGTGAAGACGTGGTGTGTCAAGTCACCAAGCAGGTGGCATGAAGCTGGGTATTATCATGAGACGAACTGGTGGGGGAGCAGAGAAATAATGTGAAGAGTAACTGTTTCTTTCCATGTCCGTCTTTGAATTCCAACACTAGCAATGATGGTAGCCTCACAGCTTGTCTTTTTCCCACTTAGAAGCAGAGAGGGTAGAGGCATCATGCCCTAAAGAGCATGCTCAGACTGTGACACCCTACCATCCAGCCCTTTTGTACCCTTCTGCCCTTTCACACCTCCTCCTTCTGCTAGGAGTTCTCTTCTTTCTCCTGCCTGCATACATTGCACAACCTCAATTCTGAGCCACCTCCTCCGAGAAGCCTCCCTGATTTCCCACTCAGGTTAACCTTCCTCTGCGCTCCTGAAGTCTATGTGCAAAATAATAGCAGCTACCATCTGTAGTGCCTAAGGTGTTTGTGGACATCACATGCATTATCTCTGTACCCATTTGACAGGTAAGGAAACTGAGGCTTAGTTTGTCCAAGGTCACGCAGCTGCTAAATCATGAAGCTGAGTTTGAAATCCAGGTCTCTCAGGCTCCAAAGTCCATGTGTTTCTACCACACAATAGACAGCTGCCCTTGCCTCAGACTTACCCCTTCCAGGAAGTGTGTGTTTCTTCACCTCCCACTAGACTGTGTGTTCCTCCAGGGCACCACAAGTCTCACAATGTATCCCTGTGCCTGGCACATAGCAGATGCTAAATAAATGCTTCAGTGAGTCAACAGTTTGTGGAATGGGCAGCTTATCCCTTTATCTCACTGGTTGATGGAGCTATGCTTCTATAAAATCCTAGTACACATGGTACCCACCCCCAAGGCAGTCCCCATCCCCAGCACAGAATCAAGTCAGTTTCTCAGCTGGCAGATCCATTTGCTAACCCACTGCTTCTCCAAGTTTCACCTCCTGTGAACCTCCTGGAAATCTCCTTCCAATACAGATTCTGATTCAAAAGGGCTAAGACCCTCAGAGGTGGGGCATTTCCTGCAAGCTTCTGGTGATGCAAGATCCCATTTTGGAGTCGAAATGCATCAGCCAATAGCAGTCAATGCACTTTGGTTACCTTTGGCTGATAATGAACAATAAAACCTGTCTCCCACTTTGTTCCCTTTCCAAAGGATAACCAGATTTCAAATGCTTCTGACTGTCCATGATTTAGCAAAATATTTAAGTTATGCTTTGAGCTATAAACATTTGGCAGCTTGAACATTTGTTTGTGCCTGTAGCTTTGGTTTAATCACGCCCTATCAATAAATCACAAATAAATGAGAGAGAAGAAACACTCACTGGAAGATTCCATTCCAGTGACAAGTGGATCAGGGGAGTGGGTGAGGGTGGGAGAAAGAAGCCAATGAACCCCCAGTGCATTTTTATGGGAAGGACTCCACCCTTCCACACCTGCCTACCCTGTGGCCACTTTCCCAGCTGGTCTCCTCTGTTCCTGGTAAACAGTAAAGCCATGGCTTATTCATCTCGAGCCCTTTGAACCCCACACAATTGCTTTACCAGCATGCCAAGTCTTTAGAGGTCAAGCATCTCCGGTCCAAGACGTTTGGAAGGAAAACACCCTCTTTTCTGTCTCCTTTTCCAGATGTCGCTGGGCCAGCAGCAGTCAGCAAGAGGTGTGCCTTGTCTGAGATGCAAGGGGACGTGTTCGGGCTTCGAGCCACATTCATGGAGGTAACGGAGTTTGTCAGGAAAGGCTCTGCCTGCCTTCATTTCTTGGCTGTCCTTTCTGGGAACCCTGGGACTGCTTAGGGTGCATGGGTTGTTGGCTGACTGGCTCGGGAGTGAACGCATTCTTGCTTGGCCTAATTCAGAAATGACAGAAAAGCCCTTGAGGAGCCAAGACGAAGAAGGAGTTCAGGCTTTATAAACCATTTCCAGGTGGAGGCGAGGATGCTTGGGGAAGCGGTGGGCAGTTGTTAGCTGCTGCCTGATCCACGCTGGGTAGACCAGTCTGTCCTGGGGTTTGGTGTGTGGGCTTCATCCTCCCCTCTTGCACCATCAGCCCCCCAGGATTCTGATCTCAAAGTGCCCCAGGGACCAAAATAAAAGTCCCTGTGTCAGCAGCACTTGAAAGCCAGGGCCTGGTTTCACGTCCATGCGGGAGGGCGGTGATATCTGGCTTGGACTTGGATTCGCGGATTGTTCTTTTGTTTTGTTTCATTTTTTTTTTTTTTTCACAACAAGAGGTATTGCTGCCATTCTACACAAGCCTCGGGCACTGTTCACATCAGCATCTGTGTAGCTGGCACCCCTGGAGGTATGCAGGGCACAGTCTGAGGGGGCCGTCCCCCTAGCCCTGGGGGAGAGAGGCTAAGCTCTGTAGGGCATGACAACTTAAAAGGAGGTTTTGTCTCCACTGCCAGAGGGTGGCCTTGGGCACTCAGAGAGGGAACCCATCTCAGGAGGTGTTTGTCTCAGAGAAGTTGATTTCCACCATGAGATGGCAGTAACAAAATTATACACTGAGCTGAGCTAAATCTCTTCTACTTGAATGTTGAAGTAACCCTGAGCAGGAGGTGTTAGTATGTCCATTTTACAGATCAGGAAACTGAGGGTGGGTAACGAGAGCCTGGCAACTATGGAGCAGACTTCAAACTCAGGTCTGTGAGTAAAGCCCCATGCCATGCTGCCAGCCATTCTGCACAGAGTCCTGATGTCCAAGATTGTTCCTGACTCTACTCCCAGACACTCCCCACTTCAGAGGAGCTCATATGGGCTTCCAGATGCCAGGGACCGTCAAGGTCATCCAATCCCAACTCCCATCCCCTGCACCAATTCCCCCCCACAGCTAGGACGTCCTCTCCCCACACATCTGTTTTGGCCATGTGAGCTCTTTCTGGCCTTGAAGAGGATCTGCCTGCCCATCGTCTCACCGTGCCGGTCCTGACACTGCCATCAGGGTGTCAGAGGACGAGACTGGCTCTTCATCAGTTCTCCCTGAAGACAAGAGATGGTGCCTCCCTTTCAGAATTCTTGGGCCCAGGGGATCGTGTTCCCTAAATGTACACATGGAGTCAGTGCCCCAATGCTCCCTTCTCTCAAGGTGCACAGGCCCACGCTGCCTGTTCTTGGGCCTCTGAGAATGGGTGTTTGGTGTATTCTCTCTGGTTTCCTAGTTGTTTATAGCAGGAGGGCAGTTCTGTACACTGTTCCTCTCTGCTGGGAGCGGAAGCCTCTCAGCATCGTTTCCATCCTGACATTTTCTCATCATCCTACCGGTTCCCAGAACATCAAGTGAACTTTAATTGAGAAATACAGACTTCAGCCTGTAGGTCCTGCCTGTCCAGGACACAAGCCACATGGCCTCCCATGACAACTATTTGACTTGGCCCTGGAGACAATCTGTCATGAATGAATGTCATTGTGTTCCAGTAAATCTTTATTGAGGGCCACTGAAATTCAACTTTCTCACCGTGTTCATGTGTCCCCAAGTAATCACCTTCTTCCGAATCTTTTTCAACCATATAAAAACTGTTCATAGGCCATATGGAAGGAGGTGATGGACTGAATTTGCCCAGTGGGCTATACTTTGCCAACCCCTGAGGTAGACAAAGCCTGATTTTACAGATAAGAAGCTTGACAGGAGCCTGTGGTAGGCTTGTGTTCAGGCTGAGATTATATCCCAATGTCATGCCTGTTCCACAATTTCGAGTTGCCTGGGACAGCCTGAAGAAATGGCCACTGTGGCACTACCGAGGATCTCTCTAGATGCGTGTATGTCCTCTGCAATCTGGGTGCCTGGAAAGAGCAGGAATGGGACCGAGGAGGTGTGTTCCTCATCTATAAAGTCCCAGAAATGAGTCTGGCAACAAAAACAGCACAAATAAAGGAGAAATAATGTTGACACAATCAAAGGACATCTCATATTTCTCAGCATTTTCTGTTTCAAAGTATTCTGCATCCCAACACCTCTCATAGCATCCTGAGCATCTACATGAACCAAAACTGCCAAAGGGCAGCTTCCTCCCCCAGATTCAAGTACGGAAGCTTTGCGGATGTCAGAGGACCCCATGGAACTCTGGGCTTCCCTTCCTTTCCTTCCTCTTCCTCTTCTCTCCACTTCCAGCTCTGCTGCCGCCTCACCCCCATAAACCAAAAGTGCCCTCACCAGTCTCCTTAAAGAAGGAGTCTCCGCCATGCCTGGCTCACAGAGAACACCGTTGGTCATGCATGTGCATGTATGCTCAGTCGCTCGTCATGCTCGAGTCTTCATGGCTCCGTGGACTGTAGCCTGCCAGGCTCCTCTGCCCATGGGATTTCCCAGGCAGGAACACTGGCGTGGGTTGCTATTTCCTTCTCCAGGGGATTTTCCTGACTCAGGCATCTAACCCACATCTCCTGCATCACTTGCATTGGCAGGTGGATTCTTTACCACTGAGCCACCTGGGAAGCCCATTGGTCATGAATAAAATGTTCCAATTACATAAAACAAGCAACCCCTTCTCATGAGAATGAAAAGAAAAGCCTTCTTGCATTTGCTACCTACCATCTTTAGGGTGCTAATTTATCTTTAGAGATAATTTCCCTAAAGTTATCATTGAGCGTGTCGATTTTAACATGTCCCAAATGACATGCAAAATCCCGGGCTGGATGAAGCACAAGCTGGAATCAAGATTCCCAGGAGAAATATCAATAACCTCAGATATGCAAATAACACCACTTTAAAGTGAAGAGGAACTAAAGAGCCTCTTGATAAAAGTGAAAGAGGACAGTGAAAAAGCTGGCTTAAAACTCAACATTCAAAAAACGAAGATCATGGCATCTGGTCCCATCACTTCATGGCAAATAGATGGGGAAACAATGGAAAGAGTGACAGACTTTATTTTCTTGGGCTCCAAAATCACTGCAGATGGTGATTGCAGCCATGAAATTAAAAGACACTGGCTCCTTGGAAGAAAAGCTATGACAAACCTAGACAGCATATTAAAAAGCAGAGACGTTACTTTGCTAACAAAGGTCTGTATAGTCAAAGCTATGGTTTTTTTCTGTAGTCATGTATGGATGTGAGAATTGGACCATAAAGAAAGCTGAGCGCCAAAGATGTGTTGCTTTTGAACTGTGGTGTTGGAGAAGACTCTTGAGAGTCCCTTGGACTGCAAGGAAATCAAACCAGTCAATCCTAAAGGAAAACAGTCCTGAATATTCATTGGAAGGACTGATGCTGAAGGTGAAGCTCCAGTACTTTGGCCACCTGATGTGAAGAGTCGAGTCACTGGAAAACACCCTGATGCTGGAAAGACTGAAGGCAGGAGGAGAAGGGGATGACAGAGGATAAGATGGTTGGATGGCATCACTGACTCGATGGACACGAGTCTGAGCAAGGTCCAGGAGTTGGTGATGAACAGGGAAGCCTGGCATGCTACAGTCCATGGGGTTGCAAAGAGTCGGGCATGACTGAGTGACTGAACTGAACTGACTGAAATGGCAGCCCACTGAATGCAAACTGGAAGCTTCTCCCCAAATAATGCTTAAAAGGCTTCCTTCTCTTCTCCTGAACACCACACTGCACACCGTGTGTTAAAAACAAGAAGCAAGCCTTGCACTGAAGAAATGTGTTTAACCTTCTATAGCCCACTGTCCTCCAAACTCATCACCGATGAGCACTTTTCCATGTGCCACATCCTGACTTCTCCGGGGAACTGGTCCAGGCAGCAGAACCACCTCAGAGTGTATGCAACTTGCATGGCCCAACCTGATTCTACCTTACGTTACAGTTTCCACCTGATCTTCTCTCTCTCTCCCATCCCCACTGCAGTCTCCTTGAAGGCTGCGATGGGGCCTCCTTCTCTTCATATCAGGCTAGGGGTTCTCCACCTCAGCACTCCCAACAGTAGGGGCTGGATGGTTGTCTGCTGTGGAGGGAGCTGTCCTGTGTATTGTAAGATGTTTAGCAGTAACCCAGACACCAGAGCCCCCCACTGGGACGATCAAAAATGTCTCCATGGTTTAGTCGCTGAGTCATGTCTGACTCTTCCGACCCCATGGACTGTAGCCTGCCAGGCTCCTCTGTCCACAGGATTCTCCAGGCAAGAACACTGGAGTGGGTTACCATTTCCTTCTCCAGAATGTCTCCATGCTCAGCCATAAAAAAGAACAAAATAATGCCATCTGCAGCAACATGGACGGACCTAGAGATTGTTGTACTGAATGAAGTAAACCAGACAGAGAAAGGCAAATATCATATGATGTTGCTTATATGTGGAACCTAAAGAAAAAGGTACAAATGAACTTATTTACAAAACAGAAATAGAGTCACGGATGTAGAAAACAAACTATGATTACCTGGGGATAAGGTTGGGGGAGGGATAAATTGGGATACTAGGACTGATATATACACACTATGATGTATAAAATAAATAACTAATAAGAACCTGCTGTATAGCACAGGGAACTCTACTCAGTACTCTGTAATGGCCTATATGAGAAAAGAATCTAAAAGAATCTTTAAAAAAAAAAAAGAGAGTGGATATATGCCCATCCATATGTATAACTGATTCACTTTGCCATACAGCAGAAACACAGCAGTGTAAATTAACTATACTCCAATAATTAAAAAAAAAAAAAGTGTCTCCAGATATTGCCAAATGCCCCCTGGGGACAGTTCTGACCGTGGTTGCAGTCAGATGCTGATGTAGAGCATCAAGGTAAGCTTCCCAGAGCCCCACAATCAAAATTTGTGCTAACTGATTAAATACATCAATCTCCTATATTTCGAAGAGAAAGGGAGGCTTCCTCTGAGCACACCTGGCTGTGAAGCGCTCAGGCAACTGCCCTGACATCTCCCCACTGAGCCCCGCCCCGCCCCACCGAGGTTGTGATGCAGCTCACTTGACCTAACAAGCTCTACATCGCGTGTGTTCCGGCATCTGAGATGCAGCCTGCCTAAGGGGACCCGGCCAGGAAGGGAGGGGAGCGCTTTTCCTCTCACTCTGGGAATTCTGGATAGCTAAACCTTAACAGCATGACACAAAGCTGCCAACTGCTTTTGTTTTTAATTGTCAGAGGGAAGCATCAGGCTTTCAAGTCAGCCTATGAAGCCTCCCCAGGACGCTTTTCTTCTTCCAACCCCAAGACGAAGCCTTGCCAATAGATGTCAATCTCTCCAGCCCGAGGGGTTTAAGCTCATCCTCTTTCCCCCCAAGTCCTGTCCACCAGTTTCTTGAAGAAAACTTCCAGCTGTATTTTAACTTCAGGATGAGTGCTAAAGTGTTTACAAATTGCTGAAGCTCTGAGACTCATGAATCTTGGGAGACAATTTCAATAATTCTTTACAGCAAGAATCAGCAGACTTTTTAAAATAAAGAGCCAGATAGCAGATATTTTAGGCTCTGCCGGCCTCTGATCTCTTTTGTAATTACTCACTTGCTGCTGCCACCCAAACACAGCCACAGACCACAGTAAATGAATAGGCATGGCTGTGTTCCAATAAAACTTTATTTACAGAAGCAAGTTGTGGGCCAGGTTCAGCCCACAGGCTGTGAAGATTCCTGACCTAGAACATCTCCAATGATGAACCAGCCTTTGCCACCCCAATGTGGTGGAAAATTTCTCAAGAGAAAAATTGTGCTGTTCTTTTTACCAACAAAAGTCATACCAAATTCCCCAGAGACAGATTGAGGCACTGATTCCAAAGGCCTTTTGGTCTCCGGTTACCATTTGTCTGCTGCTAACCTTTTCAAGTTACTAAAGTTAAACTTTGCGCTTGCTTTCCAAAGCGTAGATGCTGCCAGCGGGAGACTCTGCCTCTCTTTTCTGGAGGTTGATCTCACTTGTCCCCATCCCACCCCTCAGGAAAATATGCAAGTCATGCAAATGCAGCCAAGAGGACCACTGCTTGAGCTCTGACCTGGAAGACGATCGGAAAATTGGCCGCTTGCTGATGGACTCCAAGTATTCCACACTCACAGCCCGGGTGAAAGGCGGGGACGGCATCCGGATTTACAAGAGGAACCGGATGATCATGACCAACCCCATTGCCACAGGGAAAGATCCCACCTTTGACACCATCACCTACGAGTGGGCTCCCCCTGGAGTCACCCAGAAACTGGTAAGACAGCTTCCTGCAACCAAGTGGTTATTTCCCTTCTCTTGTAAATAGGAGTCATGCCATGGGTTCCTGAATGTCAAAGACAAGGGAACACAGGTGCAAGGTTATAAGAATGGTAGGAATAGCTATGGTTTCATAGCTGCTCCTACCTCTGGGATCTTGAAGTGAAAACTATCTGGGCCTCATTTTTCCTCATCCATGAAATGGGTAGAGGTGTTCATGGGAATTCCAGCTGCAGTACACAGTTGCTTATGGTTCCCTTTGGGCTCTCTGCTTCTGAATAGAGGATGCTTTATCCTTCAGAATTCTCAGAGTGCTTTTCTTCATCCACAAGTTGTTCATTTTCCCTCAAAGTGATCTGGGATGTGCCTTTTGCAAGCCTAGGGGAGAACACAGGAACCCTCCTCTCTTCTCCCTAACTCCTGGGCTTAGAAGGGAGTTATACCAGTTTACTTTACATAACTCTGGGGAAATGGCACCCAGAGAAGGACAAAGCCGAGAGAGAGCAGGTGATTTGCACAAGTCACCCCCCTTCAGCTTCCAACTAAAAGGACCCAAGGAAGGTCCCCGTGAACAAGCCTTACCCCAGACAATTAAGTTGGGAAGCTCCAGACAGCAGGGTCAGAATCATCAGACGTGAGAATTTAAATGAAGCCCCAGGTAGCATCCCATGCAGGCCCCTTCAAGACCCAGAGCAGTGGACTAGCGCCCCTCAAATTTCCACAAGTGCAGAAACTATCTGGAGAGCTTGCACAAACACACCCAGCAGGCTCAGGGCTGGCGTGCCAAGCTCCCAGGTCATGCTGAGGCTGCCAGCTCCTAGACCACATCTGAAATAGCAAGGACCTAGGTGATTTCTACAGGTTAATGAGATTTTAAAAAGCCCTACAAGGTTAGCAGACCTGCCATTGAATCCCATCCCTCCTGGGAGAAAAGAAGTGCCTTTCCAGTCCTGTGCGGCCCTGGCCCTGCAGGCTCCTCCCGCAGCTCCTGCCTTGCACCCTCACTCAGGACCGGGCAGTGCGCTGACCTCCTGCCTTCCTGCCCTGGACCACTCTAGGCTCTTGCCCTCCTCAGGGTTTGCACATGCTGTTTCCTCTACTTGAAACATCCTTTCCTGGCTCTCTGTATAGCTGGGTCCTTCTGTCAATCAAGCCTCAGACGGGCCTCACCACACTACCCCATCTACAGTTGACGTCACTCATCCCACTAGAATTTTTTCTCTCTCCATTCTCCATGGTCTCCTTAGAAGCTCTTTTATTTATTTATTTTTTATTGAGGGATAATTGCTTTACAGAATTTTGCTGTTTCTGTCAAACCTCAACATGAACAGCCATAGGTATATCCTTAGAAGCTCTTATTTCAAGCTGTCCTTGCCTCATGCAAGCCTGTGCTTCATTATCACCCAGAGCATGCACACACGTGTCCTGTGCATGGTGCATCCTTCGCCTCACACCGCGCAGAGCGTGCAGCGGGCTTGATGAGTGTTTGTGCCCACGTGACCTCCCAGCCAGTGACCCACCACGTGTGGTCAGTGAGCGGGCTGGACCTGCTCCATAAAAACCCTTGTGACTGGCCCACAAACAGAAGCGCAGGAATTGAGAATAAATATCGGGAACCTCTGTGGCAACTGACACCCAAGTGCATGATGGCCAAACAAAGCTCTCGTGTGCACAGCCTCCCGTGGCCTGAGAACCATCTCACCAGGCACAGTGAGCCCACAGATTGTCCTGCAATCCAAACCACCCAACAGAACCCCAAAACAAACCTTGATTCTTTACCATAGAAGGTTCAAGCCTGGAGTTTAAGGGAGGAGGGGTGCAGAAATCCCTTCTAGATAAAGCAAAGAGAGACAAAGTTTTGTTTTGTTTTTTTAAGCTTTGCTTTTTGAGAAGCATACTTTCAAAGAACATTTCAGCATGCATGAGGTGCCTGAGCTTAGCCACCCGGTGAGGTAGAGGTCAGTTTACCTGTGAGGGGACACAGAATGGTTCACTGCCCTTTGCCAGCATGAGGGGGTAGGCAGGGGCAGGTCAGGGGCCACAGAGGGAGGCATTGAACAACAGCAGTGCCGGGTTCCGGTGGTTCCGAAAACAGATCTGCCTCCAGCGCCTGGGCCTGGGTGAACCATCACTGGGTCTTCAAGATGTTAGTGGAAACTAAAGCAAGAAGCTCATAAAAGAGCCGGCTGTGGGCGACAGGAACTGGCTGCTGAAAACCTCAAATGCTTCAGCCCCAGCCTAATCAGAGGAAGGCATCGTCGGGCCGTGATTAATGCCGGCTCATAAAACCGCACGGGATAAAGGCCCTTCTGTCTGCCCTGTGTCTGGCCTGCCTGAGCAAGTCACATTTCTGAGATTGGATGACTTTCCTCCCACTCACCCTTCCGACTTTTCCTTAAATTACCAAGTGATCGGGACAGATTACATTTTGGAAATGGCCTGAATCTTGCTCTTTATCACCCTTCCCAACCAGAATAAAAACCAGAGAAATGCTTGAGCTTTTAAAGACTAAAGTCATGATAAACCTAATTGCTAGTATTTATTGAGTACATACTGTGAGCCAGGCGCTATGCTAAGAGCTATACATGCACGGAAAGTGTTAGTCGCTCAGTTGTGTCTGACTCTTTGCAACCCCATGGACTGTGGCCCGCCAGGGTCCTCTGTCCACGAGATTTCCCAGGCAAGGATACTGAAGTGGGTTGCCATTTCCTACTCCAGGGGATCTTCCCGACCCAGGGATAGAAGAACCCGGGTCTCCAGCATTGGCAGGCGGATTCCTTACCATCTGAGCCATCTGGGGGAGGGGGTGCATTACTGCTCGCATTTTACAGAGGAGCAAACAGAGCCTGGGGGGGAGTCCATGCAGGCCTGGCAGTCTCGTGTGCATCGTCTGCCCCTGAACCCAGGGCAGACACCACTGCTCAGCCTCCCACTGATCCGTTTCCCACTGAGCCCTATTGGACCTCAGCATCCTTCTCAACACCGCACTCTAGGCTGCCAGGACTGACCAGGATTTGCATGGAATGTGAAGCCCATTTACTGTCCTTGTCTGACAGCTGGAGAAGATCAGGAAAAGCAAAATTGGGACTGGGCCTTCTGACCTCAGAGTCCGTGTGTCTCCTCCTGCCCAACCCTGGGAAAGAGCACCTTTATCCTCCACTTTTCTCTCTGATCTTGGATTTGTCTCCTGGTAAAGCCTGATTCTGGGAACCTCTTCCCCAAGAATTCTCCACCAGAGGGCAAAGCACCAAATGATTCAGAAAAGTCATCCAGTCTTACACCAAAGATTGGTTTAGGACCTAAAGCAGTCTTCCCAACTGATCTGAGAAAAGGCCTCTTGCTAAAGGTTTTGGGAACATGACCTTGGTTGGCTTCCTAGAGAGATTGCTGATTCTGACCCAATCTCTCTTTCCATCGCCCCCTTCCCAAGTCCATGCCAATGATGGCAACTGTCTGAGAGCTATGCTGAGGTGGGTTCTGACACCCTCATTGGGGTTGATTATTAATGTCTGCCATGTGTGAGTGAGTAGGGAGTGGTAGCATAGGCCTCAAGCCAGCCAGGATCACAAAACACACACCAGCAGCAACCAGAGGCTGGGGCCTTGTCAGTGCAAAGGCAGAGAGCTGGTACCCAGCTGGGGCTTTAAGCTGCAACAGGAAAAGTAGGTCTCTGTCTCCAGGATGCCAGCCAGGCACCCCTTAGCTCTGCAGGTCACACACACGGTCTCAACCAGAGGGTTGATTTATAAAGTCAAGCAGGGAGGGGTGCAGGCCCTAGAAGGTGGGAGCCACACAGAAATCCAGGGCCTGGGCATCCTGGCACCAGTCAATGCTTCCACAGAAGGCAGCAGCCACAGGCCATGGGCATCAGGCCATCCGGCGGGGAGGGTTAGGGTCAGGGTTGGGCACAGAGGTGGGAAACAGTAGCAGAGTATAAACAATTTGCATTTCACACTTTCTCAAGCTGTGTGGCCTTGACCTTTATCTCCCCATACCTGGGACCCACCTGAGTGTAAGATTTCTACTCATTTTAAAGAAAAGCAAGCCAGCAAACTAATGAAAGGCCAATCGGACGGTTATCCATGGCCATATTTATAGTCAGATGGTCTACCATCTATCCCAGCCGTATCAGTGTGGAAATGTTATTGACCTGAGACCTTGTCGATTCTACTATTAGAAGGGGCCTTTGCATATTTTAAAATTAATAAACCATGAAATGCCTTCTGCCTATAAGGATTTAATTATACTTTGCTAAGAAAAGCGATTTTAAATGAGATTTTTTTTTTTTAATGAGAAGAATTGCCATGAGGTAAACAAGGTAAAAATCTTCAGTTTTTAAGGAAACAAAATCCATGTTGCAGAGCCGGCAGATCTAAAATGAAAGTCTACTGAAATTATCCCATTCTCATCAAGCATGTGAAGCTGTGGTTATGACTTGGGGGAGAGTGGAAGCTTGTTCAGGCCTCCCTTGGGTGTTCCCCAAAGATTCACCCCTTTTCTTCCTTGAGACTAATCCTTGGGTTTTCCAGAAACCTGCAGGAAACCACAGGTCTTGCCAGGGCTTAGATCTCCCATGCCCGGGTGCATGAGAATCACGGTGCTGGGTCTCCCCCTCCCCAGGGCCTGCAGTACATGGAGCTCATCCCCAAGGAGAAGCAGCCGGTGACCGGCACCGAGGGTGCCCTCTACCGCCGGCGCCAGCTCATGCACCAGCTCCCCATCTACGACCAGGACCCCTCTCGCTGCCGCGGACTTTTGGAGAACGAGCTGAAAGTGATGGAAGAGTTTGTGAAGCAATATAAGAGTGAGGCCCTCGGTGTGGGCGAGGTGGCCCTCCCCGGGCAGGGCGGCTTGCCCAAGGAGGAGGGGAAGCAGCAGGAGAAGCCTGAGGGAGCCGAGACCGCGCCCCCGACCACCAACGGCAGCATCGGTGACCCGTCCAAGGAATACGTAAGTCTCTCCCACCCCTCCGTCCATCCATCCATTCATGCCTCGGGTCTGGATGAAAATGCCCAGGTCAGGGCTGCAGGGTTAGGGCCCCAGCTCCAGGCCCTGTTCCTTCATTTCTGCATCCATCTATGGTCATGGTCCAGAGGCGGTCACAGACAAGCAGACCCCACCAGCTCAGAGAAAGGGCATCTCTCCTTGCTCAATGGTGAGGGTGGGCTTGGGGGAGGAGGGGAGGCCCCCTCTGGCCTTGCAAGAGTCACTAGGAGTCCCCCAGGCCTTTGGGCTCTTCAGGGGATGCCTGTGTTGCCTTCAAGAGGTGAGCATGCCCTAAAAGAGGTGAGAGTCTCAGAGCACAGCACAGTCAAAGGACTGAATGAAGTGCCAGGTGGCTGATGGTGGTGGTACTGGGGGGCTGGCAAGATCAGCAGAGGCACATTTCCTGAAGAGTCATGCACTCCATCCATCCATCACTCAAGGATCCATTAGCCTGTACTGTCTGCTGAGATCCAGGAAATTAAACAAGCAGAGGACCCTGTCCCCATACTGGGATGTCATAGACTTAGGACTTTACTCCAAGGGCCATAGAGAACAGTGGTGGGCTTGAGACTGGGGGCCACGTGGGGCTATCTGCTAAGTTTCATGGGACCCCCAACCCCAACCCCCATCAGTCAAGAGGCCCTGTGACTCTACGTGACATTTGGAAATATGAGTCCCAATCCATCAAGCAAATCACCTGCCTTGCTGGCAACAGGCAAGAGTCACCCACGTTAGCCAGGAACCCCAGGGAAATGCCCACCCAAATGATGCTGTCACTACATCAAGAAGGGGTTTCTCTTCTCTGTAACTCACACTTGCTATCCGAAACCTGCGTCCTGCATTTCCAACGCCCACCCCATGGGCACATTCATTTGGGATTGCCATCTGATGAACTTGAAGACAAAAGAATGAAACTAATTTTCCTTAGCACAAATTAGTGCTGGTGTTGAAAAGACCTGTTTCTCAGGAAGAATTCACACCCCAGGAATTGATTTTTAAAAATTACATGCAGTGACCATGTTTTCAGACACCAGCCCCCTACCCAGCCCTGCTCTCTATCCACCCTCCAGTAGCCATCGCCTCTTAACAACTAAGTACTGTGGAATTCCAAATTGGAAGGCAGCTTCTTTAAGTCTGTGACATCTCCCAGTTGCCATTCCCAGGAGAGAAATGCTGATCTGAGAACGTATTTCATCCTGGATTCCACATGTTTGGACAGCGTGGAAGTAGGGCAGAGGCAGCCTAAGATCCCAGGTCCTTGGTAACAGCCAGCTCTAGGAAATGGCTCTGACACTTTAGAAGCATTTAAACAAGACCAGACAGTAAATAGGGAATGCACAGGAAGGTGATATTGGTGGGTTGAGCTGGTTAGGGAAGACAGACTTTTCCTTCCCTTGTAGTTGTTGTTCAGTCGCTAAGTCGTGTCCAGCTCTTTGTAACCCCATGGACTGCAGCACGCCAGACTTCCCTGTCCTTCACTGTCTCCCAGAGTTTGTTCAAATTCATGTCCATTGAGTCGATGATGCCATCCAACCATCTCATCCTCTGTCTCCCCATCTTCCTCCTCCCCTCTATCTTTCCCAGCATCAGGGTCTTTTCCAATGAGTCAGTTCTTCGCATCAGGTGGCCAAAGTATTGGAGCTTCAGCATCAGTCCTTCCAATGAATATTCAGGATTTATTTCCTTTAGGATTAACTGGTTTGATCTCCTTGCAGTCCAAGGGACTCTCAAGAGTCTTCTCCAGCACCATAGCCCCTTCCTTTTCCTAAACCTGATCTTCATTAGATAACTAATTGTGTCACTACTGGACTCACATCCGTTACCCACTCTAGACACTGAGGTCCTGTCTTGTCTGTCTCTGTAACCGAGGGCTACAAATCAAACCACCCCATCTCTGCAGCAGGTACCACTGATATAATATACAGAGAAGGTGCTTGATAATTATGTGATGCATGAATGAATGAATGTTGAAACTAAATTGATCCTCTAAAGATGGGGACCACTTGGGTGGCTGTTTTGCTTGAGAGGACAATGAGATTTCAAGTTTACATGCCTTGATCATCTTCTGTGTGCTACATGCTACGTTCACCACTTTCAGGTCTCGGATTAATTCAGACCGTTACCTGGTGGGTGGATTTCACAACCCTGTATTATAGGTGGGACTTCCCAGGTGTCGCAAGTGGTGAAGACTCCACCTGCCAATGTAGGAGAGGCAAGAGAGGCGGGTTCAATCCCTGGGTCAGGAAGATCCCCTGGAGGAGGGCATGGCAACCCACTCCAGTATTCTTGCCTGGAGAATCCCATGGACAGAGGAGCCTGGTGGGCTATAGTCCACGACATTGCAAAGAGTCAGACATGACTCTTTGCACACATGTGTTGCAGGTGAGGACTCAGGGATTCAGAGAAGATAGGTAGCTTGTCTGAGGCCCCATCGTTTCTGGGGGAGAGTGGGGTGGTCAGACTCCGGATCTGATACTCTTTCTACTGTGTGATGCTGAATATAGAACCCTGCCTGTTACCTGTATTTAACTCAGTGTTTATCTCCTCAAAGCCAGGGAGCAAATTCTATTAAGGTAACTAATAGGCTGTAGACTGTGTGTCCCTGGCAGCCCCAACCCAGGGGGCAGCATATCAAGGAGACGTGGGTGCTGGCTGGCCTGTGTGCCGGGCTCCCCTTGTTCTCATAAAAGGGCAGCAGGACAGCCTCCAAAGCCAAATGTCAGGCACAAATCTGACTTTAGCTCCCCTGAGGAGGGAAATGAACTTGGCTAGAATCCATCGGGGCATTCAACCTAAGAACCTGGGTACAGGGAGGAAGCATAGAACTGACATTCCAAATCAGTGATGTGTGAAAGAGGAGGCAAAAAGAAGGACATGTGACATGCAGTACACTGGAGCTACGACTGTAACACACCACGCTTCGTCATCCTGATGGTGAGCATCAGTGCTGTTGCTGGCCTTTGCTGAACCAAGGAGAGTGCT
>NW_011495051.1:10131125-10137524 GCF_000754665.1 Bison bison bison | reverse complement strand
AGGGAGCATCTGATGTAGAGCTCCCAGCCACAGGAGGTGAGGCTGTGGGGTTCAAACCAACCTCTGTCAGCCCCCAAGCCCATCTTCCTGTTTCCCAAAGCTTATTGCCCAGAAAGCTCATGGATATGAAGCTATTAAAGGGCCACATGGCCGTGTAAAGGGGACATCAGGGTTTCTTTCAGGCTGGACTTCTCAGAGCCTTCAGAAGACTATGGCAATGTCTAAAAGCACCTGGCACCCTGGCTAAAATCCAGCGGGCTGGGTCCCACCCCAGACTGGTGGGTGCAGGTGGGGCCTAAGACTCAGCATTTCCAACAAGTCTCCAGTCTGATGCCAATGCTGGGCTGGGGGCCACCCTTTGAGAACCACTGCTATAGAGGGTTGAAAATGACCTGATGTATAAGCTCAGCCAAAACGATATCGCCAATGAGGGTCCGTGAGATGCTAACATGGGCGTGTTCTAGACGTGTGTGGCCTCCCCCTGCCCGGCTTCAGGCGTCCAGCTTTGAGAACACTGTCAGCACTCTCGAATTCTTTGAACTGCCCACGGGGAGTTCAGGGAACACTTGCAGATAATACAGCCCCCCGCTCTCTCCCGGCCCTGATCGCCCCAGCCAGGAGCTCACAACACTCTGCTCTCAGCAGCCAGAGGCCAGGAGCCCCACCCTCGGAGCCTCCACAGCCTGCACCCCACGGTGGTCCTCCCCGGCGCTCACTCGGCTCCATCCTGAGGCTGGGTAGCCTGTTACCTTGGAAACCTTGGGAGGAGCCTGGACCGCAGTGACCCCAGGGTCGGACTGCCGACTCCTCCCTCCACCAGACTGACCAGACCAGAGGAGCATTCCTGCCAAAGCCTGTTCGGAGTCATCCGTATGGAATCCCTGCCCACGGGCTGAGTGCTGGGTGAAGCCGGAGAGCGGCGGCATGACAGGAGCAGCGGGTCCCTGGAAGTGCCACTCTGACTCTGTGCTTAGGAGAGGTGGCAGCATGGGAAATGACCATAAGAGTCAGCCCTCTTCGTGAGGAAAAGTCACAAAGGAAAATCCCAGGTACCAGCTTGTCAGCTGTCACTCTGAAAGCAGGCCCTTTAAATCACTGAGGCCAAGTAAACCCCCCAATATTCAGCCTCCCTCTCTCTCCCTGAGTTGTGCGTGGAGTGAGGAGGGGGGCTGGCATTGCACAGCAGTCTCATTCATCTCTTTGAATCACCCGAACAACCGGTGAGAGAGGGTGGGGTTGTTATACCCATTTTACAGATGTGGAGTCTGAGGCACGGAGAGGTTAACTGGTTTGCTAGTGAGATTCCAGCCCAGGTCCTTCTGCGTCACTAGCCCTGGGGGGTCTCGGCAGAGTGGGGACAAAGCAAAGGCGCAGGGACTTCTGTTTGTTGGGGTGAGAGGCGATGTGTGGACTCACAGCCCAGACAGCAAAGAATCTGGGGGCAAGTCAGGAACAAGGGAAGAGCTTGTCTGCCCCACTCCAATCCCACCTGCCATGGGTTCCCAGGGGTCCTGGGGGCTTTGAAGCATCCCATGGTCAGGAAGCTGCCCACCCCAGCAGCCTGGACTACTCCACAGCCGCACGGCAGGGCCCCGCATCCAGCTCCCAACCCCTCCCACCTGGATGGATCCCACAGACACCGGACCTTGATGCACTGACCGTGAACGGCTCTACCAGACCATTGCCCTGCGTTTACAGAGCCTACTGGATATGTTCTCAGAAATTAAATATACAGATTTCCTGGGCATGGTCATCCTGCCCAGGAATTTCCTCCCTTCTCTACACCCCAAACTTGTAACCGAAGAAAGAAGCAAGCAAGCCAGGACATAGCATTTAATGTCATCTCCGCCCTTCCGTATTTTTCATTCCTGCCAGGAGCCCCCCAGCTCCTGCCTCACAGGCCAGGCCACGGCCCCAGAGAAGATTAAAAGGAGAACAGACTGAAAGAAGCGAAGACATTTCTGGAAGTCGTAAAGATGTGTTCCTCAGGTCCCAAATGACAGTGGACCTCCCCCGACCCCGTTTCCCCACAAGAATGCACAGAGGAGGGACCGGAGGCCTGGGTCCCCTCCCTCCCGTGAGCCGGCCTCGCAGATGGAAACTTACAGCAGCTGGCAGCTCAGCCCAACTCCAGGCCTGACGGGGACATATTTGTGGGCAAGGGACTTCCAAAGCTTGGTCAGAGCAGATGTTTGGCTTGTGGGCTGGCAGGAGAGCCAGTCTCTCTCTGCACACTTGAAACCACCACCCCATGCCTAAGAGCCCCATCTGAGCTGAGGACCGAGGGTCAAAGGCCCAAGAGGCAGCCCTCCCAGTTGCCATGGTTACCAGGCTCCTCCACATCCGCCTGCCTCCTCCTTTACGGCGGAGATATTTTAATGACATTAAAGGAGATTTTCTTTTCCACAGAAAATTCCTTTCATCCCACTTTTGATACTATAAATACTTCTCCGTGTTGCCACATAAGGCTTCACAATTATCTTGCCCCGCCCTGCCCCCCTTGAAGTGGGCCGCGTAATAGTCCATTGACTAAAACAGGGCTTTTATTTTCCTGTTGGAGGTTACTCCGTGACAATGATGACATGGAGGGTGGTGTCGTCTGCCACTCACTGACGACCTATGTCGTGCCAAGCACCACGCCAGGGGCTTCTCATGGCTGTTTTATTCAATTCTAAGAATTACTCGACAAAATAGACCCTCCCCTAGCTAGTCGTCTAACTGGTGAGTGCTGAAGCCAGAACTGGAACGCGGGCCAGCCTCACCCCAAACCCCGCACGGACTCCAAACAATGGGAGCTCCCCGACTTCCAGAGCTCCCAGGGGGCCCGGGCACCATGTGAGGCTGCTGCAGTGGAGATGGCCACACATGAGCCTTGTCCCTACTCTCCCTCTGTAAGGACACGCTTGTCAAAGGGGGACCAAGAACACCCCAGGCCGACAGTCTCTCTTCCAAGTGTAGCATTTAAGAAGACTTTGTGGCTCCCACCTCCCCCTTCAGCAGACCACCAGTGAGGGAGACTTGGTTACACACCTGACATTCTACCTCGCTTGGCAGAGCGCCCCCTCCCCAAGGACCTGGGCTGAGAAGACGTGGGAGGCAAAGCACGGGGTGGCTAAGCACTTGCCAGCATCAGGGCCCGCCTTGTGTCACAGAGGACACCGAGGCTCAGACAGGCAGCCGAGTCATCCAAGGTGCCCCCAAGAGGAAGCAATGCTGGGACTCTGTACAAAAGCCCAGGACCCTGACCACCGCGCCTGCACCATCCCATGCAGTCTGCACCTGAAGGAGCCGGGGAAGATGCCGGTGTGGGGGCCCGGAGCACAGTGGGCGGAAGATGCCCGCCACAACACCGGGCCAGGAAAGAGCAGAGAGACGGGGCGGGGAACCAAACTACTCTGGGATGCACGAGGTTGCAAAGCCAAGATAGTGAGTAATCGCCATAAGAGGAAACGGGGAGATGCTGTTTATGAATAAATTGTTGAGTATTTGTGTTGGAGGGAAGCCAGCGCCTGGATTCAAGGCCCTTGTGTTAATATTTACTGTGTTATAGTGGTGAGCTTTTCACGAGGTAATCTGAGTTTAGACTGGGGAGACCTTTGGATAAGAGCCTTCCAGAAGGGAAGGGCATGATTGGGACAGAACTGCTGGCCACCCTGACGGAGAGGCTGTGGCTGGTTTGCAAGGTTCTCGGGGCCTGCAGACTTGTCTCTGAAGGCTAGCATGTCTCGTCCCTGGAGGTAGTTCTCTGGCCATGGGACCTGGGGCCACTGGCCTGGACCTGCTGTTTCCTGAAACGCTGTGTGTTGGTTACTTCCACTTCGGAAGCCTGAATGACTCTGCGTGCCCGCATGCGCTGGACCTGTTACCTAGGGCCACGCAGCAAACCACCCCAGGATGCGGCAGCTCAGAGCACTGATGTCTGTGTTGCTCACAAATCAGCAGTTCGGGTAGGGCTCAGCGGGCTAGCCTGTCTCCGGCCATGATGCTGGGAAGACGGAGAAGGCTGGGGCTGAACCATAGCAGGGGCCTTGGCCTCTCCCTCTATCTCTGTGTTTTCTCTGCGTAGTTGCCCTAGAAAGGGGGCCTCAGGATTTTTTCCCAGTCCCCCGTCTCCGCCCCCACCAAAACTCACAAAGAAGAGTTGGTGGAAGCTGAGCTGCCTTTTATGATCTGCCTCGGGAATTGACAGCATCAAGTCTGCCACATTTGGTTCTACAGAAATGAGTCACTAAGGCAGGACCCGTGTGAACAAAGGAATCAGATACCCACTGGTGGGAGGAAGGTCCACAGAGCTGCCAGCATCATTTCCACACATCACAGTGGGCGGAACCCAGCCCTACAGGGTCTGAGCTTTCGAGGCAACTGAACCTAGCATGCTCCTCCGCTTTCTCAAAGCAGGTGTTTACAAAGACCCGAAGTACGGGATAGACAAAAGCCTCTCATTTAGACCCTTGCTTTCACCGTTTGAACAGGGACAGGGCGAACCTTCAGCATGAAGAGACGTTCACGGGAGAAATGTCATGTATGTTCTACTTATGACAGGTCTGGGGACTTCCCTGGTGGTCCGGGGGCTAAGAATCCATGCTCCCAGTGCAGAGCGCCTGGGTTTGATCCCTGGTCAGGGAACTAGATCCCACGTGCTGCAACTAAGACCCAGAGTAACCAAATAAATAAATATTAAAAAAAAAAAAGAAAAGAAAGGTCTGTGCAACAGCTCCTCTCCCCAAGGGACGACAGTCTGAAAACTAGGTCACATGGCAACCAGTACATGGACGGATTCCCATGAGGAAGCTCTGATTATAGCCAGTTGGAAGTCTGAATGAGAACCCACTGACATGCCAATGATCAATGTTCTTCTCTGCTCCTTTTAACCCAGTCCCAAAGGACTTCTACTGGACCACGCTGTCTCCTCCAGAGGGGACATCGCCTGGGAATGACTATATTGAGCTTTCTTCAGAACAGTATAGAACTGGAGCATCCCAGGAATTCAAATTGACTTTTGCGCCAACTGAACCTAACTGGTGATGTCATTTTTGCTGAGTTTATATATATAAGGTCATGTTTAAATGCTCTATGACAGTGGTTCGTGAACTGTGGTCCCCTGATTACCCCAGCATCCCCTAGGAGTCTGCAAATTCCTTCCCCACCCCCAGATCTACTCATCAGACCCTGCAGGGTTGGGGATGTGCTGTACCTCCCTGTCTGGAACCGGAGAGCATGGTCTTAGAGGGGGTACGATGGGAGAAGGAGACGAGCAGGCCTGCCAAGCCAGGGACTGGTTGTAGCCGAGTCTGGGGTAGTGACAGGATGGAAGTCGCCTGACTTAATTCTCTGGCCTTGTACAGAGAGAGAGAACAGACATGGAAAAACAACAGAGCCCGCGGGTGGGAGGAATGACCTCCTCACACTCCACGTGCCCTTGGTCCTACTGAAAGGAACCCAAGCCTCCAAACCAGAAGCAGATCCTGCCTGAGACATCGTTGTCATCTTAGGAAATGGATTTAGCTCCTCTAAGCCTCAGCTTTTTATAAATAGGGCTGGGTAGGGATGACAGTAGATTTTAGCTAATTAGTACTGAACTGTTATAAAGTTCGTTATTCTAGGATCTCACTTAATCCATGTACCAGGCCTATGATGTTCTGAGTATTTTTAGTAGTATTTTCCATTTGACAGATGGAAAATACTAAGGCACAGAGAGGTTGGTTAACTTGCCCAAGGTCACACAGCTAGCCCCCTCCCCCCTCAAGCATTCACTGCAGTTTAGAAACTGTAATCCTCAGTACTGAGGATGATAGAATAAGTTTATGGAAAGAAAGGCAGCCCCCGGATCACGGGACCCAGGCAGGCTGGGCCTTCGGACTCCTGGTTGCCAGGATGCCCCTGGTGGCTGAGGGGCCGCCAGATTGATAGAACCAGGACACTATCAGATCTCTAATCCTTTGAGACCACAGGAAAGGGGGCATGGAAAACAGTTCAGAGGCAAGAAGAAATTGGTTCCTGACGCATGTTGACGGGACTTACTAATCAAATATCATGTTTTTGTAAAATGGCAGTGACGCTGTTTTCTTTAAAAAGGATCGGCTTAAAAGAAAAAGGACTGGCTACTGGTAGTAATGGGGTGCAGAGCAGGAATGCTGGGGGACAATGAGGGAAAAGACACTCCCCAAAGAGGCCCTGACAGAGCCCTTTCAGACAGTGCTCCCAGAATTCTCCCACGGCATGAACCAGAACTCGGCACTCTTGGCTTCCAGAACCAGCACAGGCTCCCCATTACCTCCAGAGTGAGGTCCCAACCCACAGTTCAGAGTCACCCGTGATCACCCCAGACTGCCTCTCTGCCTCTCTGAGGCACCCCTCACATCCCCCTGCTTCCTTCTGTGGGTCGCAGGCACCTGCCAG
>NW_011495051.1:10128266-10131025 GCF_000754665.1 Bison bison bison | reverse complement strand
CCCGCCCCAGGCACACCCAGGTGATTTACATCCCTTCCTTTTCCCACCTCTGTGTTAGAAAAACAGCTGGAAATTTGAAGTTGGGAGCCCCACTGCTGTTGCCTGGTGATACCTGACCAGGCATGATGGATGGCCAGAAAGCCCTTCTGTGTGGGAGAACAGGGGCTGGAAACTTCATTCTGTGAAATATGGAAAGACAGATGGATAGGAAACTCACTTGGTTCTCAAACAGCCCTCGCCAGACAGCTGACACTTTGCAGCTATGCTTAAGAGATGTGACAATCAATGAATGTGGATGCGTTATCTGTTTTTCCCATAAGGCTTCACAGGTGGCTCAGTGGTAAAGAATCCACCTGCCAATGCAGGAAATGCAGGTGCAATTCCTGGGTGGGGAAAATCCCCTGGAGGAGGAAATGGCAACCCACTCCAGTGTTCTTGCCTGGAGAATCCCATGGACAGAGAAGCCTGGCGGGCTACTGTCTGTGGGGTCGCACAGTTGGACATGACGGAGCAGGCATACACAGGCAGGCTCTGATGAGTTCCAGGTGAGCTGGGGCTCAGTCATGTGCAAAGGGACAGGGTTTCGCTCTGGGGAGGAACTCACACACATCTTTCTTGTGGGCGTAAATGAAACCACAAATCCAGTATGGTCCAGGGCACGTCGTCAGGCAGCCAGGACTAATTAATCAAACGCATTCCTATCTGGGCACGCGCTCAGCCACGGCTGTGCTTAGGGACCACTCTCAGTACATGGGCTTATTTTGTCACTTGGTTTTCTTTCCCTGATTATCACCATTTTAATTGTATTTCTTCATTTAAAAGAATATATTAAGTATGCAATTAAAGTATATAAATAAGACAAAGTGTTTAGGCTTTGACTATATGCCTACTCATCTTTACATAGCAAAACAATAAATATCTCTATTTGGGCTGACATATAATTAGTGCTTAGTAAGACAGTATGTTCATTTCAAGCCATGCGTCAACAATCATTTCTATAGAGGCCAGGTAATCAATTAATTAGGTGTTATGGGCCAAGAGTTAAAATCAGTGATATCACATAAGAACTTTCTGTGGCAAAAGAGAAAATAAATGTCTACAACTTTTTGAAATTCAAAATAAAGTAGGATAATTAAGACAGGCTTTTACAGTACATGTTGTACTAGTCAACTCGGGCTGCCATAAAGAATATCATAGACCAGGGGGCTTAAACAACAGAAATGTGCGTTTTTACAGTTCTGGAGGATAAAAGTTCAAGCTCAAGGTGCTGGCATGATTGGGTTCTGGGGACACCCCTCATTCTGGCTTGTAGAGGGCCCCCTTCTCAGTGTTTCCTCACATGGCTTTCCCTGTGAGTACACCCAGAGAGAACAGCAGAAAGAGCCAGCCATCTCTGGTCTCTCTCCTTCTAAGGACACAAGTCCTGTCCGATTAGAACCCCACCCTAATGACCTCAGTTAACCTTAATGAACTCCTTAAAGGCCCTATCTCCAAATACAGTCACACTTTAGGGCTACAACATATTAATTGGGGGAGGTGAACCATTCAGTCTGTAACACAGGCCTGCTCGTGAAAAATGGAATTCTTTGGGGGCAGAAAAACATGCCAGTAAACTGGAGTTCAAACGTAAGATGCATTTGAAGCTGATGGTTCCTACAAGAACAGGCAGAAGCTGTGTTTGCCACAGCTGTGCCAGCACTGATGGAAAGACCACCCAGTGGAGTAGAAAGAACCTCGGCTTTGGGGTCAGGCTGGGCCCGTGTTGAAATCCCAGCTTTGCTTCCTGTCAACGGTTGCTACTCGACAGTGACTGAATCTCTGTGAACCTGGGTTCTGCCCTGTTTGGGGGGTGAGAGGGAGGGGGAGGGAGGGAGCAGGACATACAGGTCTCCCTAAAAGGAAAATAACTCGAGAAGGGAAAGTAACTCTCTTGGGTTTCCATAAGGGTATCAGTCAGGAGTGAAACGGAGAAGGCAATGGCACCCCACTCCAGTGCTCTTGCCTGGAAAATCCCATGGTCAGAGGAGCCTGGATGGCTGCAGTCCATGGGCTCGCTGAGGGTCAGACACGACTGAGCGACTTCACTTTCACTTTTCACTTTCATGCATTGGAGAAGGAAATGGCAACCCACTCCAGTGCTCTTGCCTGGAGAATCCCAGGGACGGGGGAGCCTGGTGGGCTGCCGTCTATGGGGTCGCACAGAATTGGACACAACTGAAGTGACTTAGCAGCCGCAGCAGCAGGAGTAAAAACACCCACGCATAATACTGGATATACACCTGCCCCTGGGAGATGACAACCAGTATCACCTTCACCACTGGAGTTCTGGGGAGGGGGCGAGAACTCCAGAACAACTGGAAAGATTTTACAGATTGAGGATGCCGTCTGGATAGGATGTGATGAGAACAGCCATTTACCTCTGTGGTAAATACCAAATATTTGACCAGAACCCCTCCACAGTTATTAAAAACAAGGCAAGTCTGAGAAACTATCATAGCCCAGAGGAGCCTGAGGAGACATGGTCGCTATCCGTAATGCAGGATCCTGGATGGGATCCCAGAAGAGGAAAGGGACATTAGGTAAAATCTAAGCACATTTGGAGAAAGTTTGGACTTTAGTTAATAATAACATATCAGTACTGGTTACTTGATTGTGACAAGTGCACCATATTCATGTAAGATGCCAAGCAAACAGGACGGTGGGTGTGGGGTCTGCAAGATGCAAGAATCCTCTGCACTAGCTGTACAATTTTTTCTGCA
>NW_011495051.1:10121686-10128166 GCF_000754665.1 Bison bison bison | reverse complement strand
AACTTCTAAAATTTTAAGTTTATTAAAAGGCAAACCCTGCACAGGTAAAAGATTCATTCAAAGTGCAAGTGGACCAGTGGGTTTTACTGTGTTGAAAACAGGGATGAAAGGCTGGTTGGTATGGTTTCAGACTCTGCATTAACTTGCTTCTGAGAAACTGCCACTTGTCAAATTTTGATTAATAGCAAAGAAAAATAGTTCAATTATCTGGAAGGGCTATCTAAAAATGCCTTTTTCAATTCCTCAGAAAACCCCTTAATGCAAAAGATGAAAAGCTAAAGCAGTCACAGGAAGTGAGAAATTCTCTACTGAGCCAGTCATTAGAGGTCTGCAAAAATGTAAACAAGTCCACACTCTGACTCAATGTTCCTGTTTTGGAAAACACAGTTATTTATAATTACAAATATTTATATTGACATGTTGTTGGTTTCCTATTTTTAATGAATTAATAAGTAGTTATTTAACTTTTTCCTAAGTTATGATTTCTCATATGGTAAATACCATGAGCTATTAACCCATATGAACAGAAACTCTTGGAGGTTCTCAATAATTTTTTAAGAGTCTAAAGGCCCTGAGAACAAAATGTGTGAGAATCACTGTCCTAAACAAATACTTCAGTCCTCACAACTCCCTGCTAGGTAGGTAGTAGTATTATTCCACGTTGCACGTGAGAAAACTGAAGGACAGAGAGGTACCGTAGCTTGCTCAAGATCACTCAGGAAGCAGACTGGAGTTAACCCTGGGACCCAGGTCATGATGCACTCCTGACGACCTTGTGTCCTGGGGCTCCGCCCCCACCCTTCCTTCCAGGTCTGTGAGCTCTGCAAGGGCGTGGCCCCCGCCGACAGCCCTGTGGTCTACTCAGACAGGGCAGGCTACAGCAAGCAGTGGCACCCTGCCTGTTTCGTGTGCGCCAAGTGCTCCGAGCCGCTGGTGGACCTCATCTACTTCTGGAAGGATGGGGCGCCCTGGTGTGGCCGTCATTACTGCGAGAGCCTGCGGCCCCGGTGCTCTGGCTGTGATGAGGTGAGGACCTGTGTGGGTGGACGGGGGGGTAGGAGTGCCTCTGACTGCAGGAGACGACCCCGAGGCCCAGGAGGGTGTGGTTTCGCCAATGATGTGATCCACAAGTAGGAAAACTGGGGCTCAGAGCCCCCTTCACACTCTCGGCCTCTTATTTCCCATCTGCAAAATGGGCAGAAATTAGTTCCTGCCCCCAGGTCTGTTGGGATAAGTGGGACACAGAGCACCTGTCAAATCTTATCCTTATCCAGGCAAGAGGCCCGGCACTTAGTGAATGCTCAGAACATCATGGGGTGCGCCCAGAGGCAGACAGAACACAGTCACACTTGGCTCTGCATATGGGTCCCTAACTCCTGTGTCACAGTTTTATCACCTACAAAATGGGAGGGTAACAGTGCCCACCCCATGCAGTTGCTGTGAGGACAAACAAGATCATGCCCGAAAATGCTTTGCATGAGCCCGACCTAGTGACTAAAAAAATAGAAGCTGCCGTGACTCTTAGAATCAGGTAATACACGATGAGACAACAGTATTATTGTAACATGTAGCATCAACATAACACAAGCCAACAGTTAGAGATGCTAGGAAAGGGGCACAGCTCTCCAATATGGGTTTAGACTAGAGGCACTCATAGGTGTGTGAATAGTGACAGTAATAGTTATGGCAGTAGCAACTACTGTCTGCATGCCCTTGGTGACGGGAAACTCGCTACCTTCATGTTTGGCACACATGAGGGTTAGAAATGCCTTCTTCACTTTGGGCTAGGATCTTCCCCTCCCACCTTCCACATGTTGCTCTCTGTGAGAAGTTCAGTTCAGTTCAGTCACTCAGTTGTCTCCAACTCTTTGTGACCCCATGAATCGCAGCACGCCAGGCCTCCCTGTCCATCACCAACTCCCGGAGTTCACTCAAACTCACGTCCATCAAGCCAGTGATACCATCCAGCCATCTCCTCCTCTGTCGTCCCCTTCTCCTCCTGCCCCCAATCCCTCCCAGCATCAGAGTCTTTTCCAATGAGTCAACTCTTCGCATGAGGTGGCCAAAGTACTGGAGTTTCAGCTTTAGCATCAGTCCTTCCAATGAACACCCAGGACTGATCTTCTTTAGAATGGACTGGTTGGATCTCCTTGCAGTCCAAGGGACTCTCAAGAGTCTTCTCCAACACTGTGAGAAGTTAAGACCCTGTAATCCTCCTACATCGCAACTGTGTGAGCAAGAGCATTAAGAAGGGAAAAGGGCTGTGAGCAGGCCTAGGCCCCAGCTTACATTTTAAGGACCACAGTATGCTCGCGGTAACCCCTCCTCGTCCTAATGTTCTGTAGACTTTTCCGTGATGTGCCGTTTACATCTTACAACAGCCCTTTAAGGGGAAGGATTCACTATCTCCATTTGACATCTGAGAAAAGTGTAGCTCAGAGAGGTCAGTGCTAATCACACAGCCTTCACTTTATCTCCGTTACCATTCCGAGTACTCCATCTGCATCAACCCTTGGAACACAACCCCTGGGCTGGGTGGTATTTATATCCCCATCCTACAGATGTGGAAACTGAGGCACAGGGAGGTTGAGAAATTTGCCCCTAGTCATGCAGCTGTTAAGTATGTAAATGAACATTCACACCTGATCCCTGTTTGACCTCGAGATGAGAAGTCACATTTAACCAGTTTGCTGTTCCGCTCTCTGGCTCCTCATCAGATCGCACAGATGTTCCAAAGTTTACTTTGTTCCAAGCCCAAGTAACGCTGGGTGTGCCTCGTCTTGCAGACTGGCCATTGGCCACTTGGCTGTAGTGAGGCGGTCTTCACCAGCTCAGAGCACAAATGGGCTTTGGATTTGACCCACAGAGCATCACAGATGCCAGATTCATAAAACCTGCCAATAGCGGAGGGTTGTGTGTGTGTTTTTTTTTCATCCGAGATGCTAAGATGCAACCATGATCTTCATCAAATACCGCACTTAACTGCCTGATACTTATGTCAGATTTCTCCATTGAAGCATTTAAAGGACAAAACAAGAATGGGGGAGGAGGGACCACCATCTCACATGCCCCGTCTCCTCGAGACAGAACCTGAGTTGTACGTGTCTTCTGCTCCCCTCCCCAGATAATCTTCTCAGAGGACTACCAGCGTGTGGAAGACCTGGCTTGGCACCGAAAGCACTTCGTGTGCGAGGGCTGCGAGCAGCAGCTGGGTGGCCGGGCGTACATTGTCACCAAGGGTCAGCTCCTGTGCCCGACATGCAGCAAGTCCAAACGCTCCTGAAGGGCTGACTGCCCACGGCCGGAACCCACAGGATCCTGCTGAGGAGGGGAGCCCAGTGCGCCAAGGCCATCCTAAGGGTCTGGTGAGACAGCCAGCAACAAGAACAGTCATCTTTTTTTCAGTGGGAATATATATATACACATATATTCTAGGTTGGGTGGTGATGGATCCTTCAGGGTCAATAGTTTCGAAGCCAAAGATGTTCTGAGAAGTCTTAGGATGCAGTTGTTTTGTTGTTGTTGTTTCCCTGCTACCAATGAAAGGCATCCTGCCAGGGCTCTCTAGGAGGAGCTTCCCAGAATGCAACTCTGAGTGATCAAATCCTGTAGCTGTAGGGTGTGCGTGCTTTCTCGTGAGTGTGGAGGCTCCTCCAGGAGCAGCCTGGGATCCCAACGATCTTTTGTTTCCTCCTTTTCAAATGGAATTTGAATTTTAAATAAAAAAAATAATTTTGGCATGATAAATACACCAATAAAAGTTTTATGAAGTGCGCATACACTTTGATCTTATTATTTCCACGTGGCCAGCGTTTCAGGGCATCTGTTTTGCCCCAAGACCCTGAATGCTGGCGCTGGTGGCAGAAGGCCCCGGAAATGCTGGTGTGCCTCTTCTTCAGCCGTGTCTCGTCAGACTTCTTTGGGGACTGTAGGTCCTCAGGGCAGGACCCCCATGGCCCAGTTCCAGGTAGCCCCAGGGCATTGATGGAAATGAGAGTGCTGTGTTTCACGGGAACCTAAAAGCAGCCTCCTAGAAACTTAGGAGCAGCAATTCAGTGCTCTCAGAGCTGAGGCAGGTGATGAGTGAGCCCCTCTGGGAGTGAGACCAGGTAGAGTGTTCAGAAAGGGCCACCTAAGCTCACCCGATGGGTGCCACGTGGGATATGGTGACCAGTGCAGGCTGACCTGAGTTATAGGGACTTCATGAGAAATCACTCCCTGTTGTAAATGTTGCCAACCAAACAGACCAGCTCATTGGCTAGTCTCTCTTTTATGACCTCAGTGCACTTACAGCCTCCAAATTCATTTCCTTCCCACAGTTTCAGGAAAAAAAAGACATTTCCCTCTCTACTGGGGATTTAAGTGTAAAAAGACCCGAGTCTTAGTAGCTCACAGTCCAGTCAACCATGGCCTCTCTTTCTTAAACTGCCCATCTGTTGCCCAATTTCTTTACCTTCACCACCCAACTTCCACTCACATCATCTTGTCTACAATAGCCCCGTTCACGTGCTTTGCAAGCTCGATGAAGCTATGGCCACGCCCTTCCCAGGTGGTCCTCTGTGTCCAGCTCCTCTCTCCAGCCACCCTGCTTCTCTTCCATGTCCACCTTTTCAAAGAGAAGCTTCTAGATGCATTCTTCCTGCCTCCCAGTTGCCTCTCAAGAACAAAGTCCTCACCCTGACATGTAAATCCCTCCAACACTTGGCTTAACTGTCTTTCTGGTCTTAAAACCTTTCTTTCTCTAGATTTTAATTTCCTTATTTCTCTTAAACATTCAGAAACTCCTCTGGATCAAGACCTCCCATTCTCCCCACATCCCTTTTCTGTGCTGGTTCCTTGAAGGCCACTCCTCCCCACTGAAAGTCTGTTCTAGAAGGTGCTTCTGAAACATAACCTTCTCAGCCCTTCCTGTAGCACCAATGGAATATTCACTCATACATTCCCTCATTCATTCATTCACAAATATTCACTGAGCACTGAAGAGTTCCAGTTCCTCTGCTGAGTACAGGTGGGGATGGTGCTCACAGAAAGAACAATGCCCCTGGACTTTACAGTCTGTGCAGGAAATGGGCCTTGGGCAAATATTCCCACAAGTAGATTTAAAATTACTGCTACTATAGATGCTATAGCTTCAAAAGTGGCTCAGTGGTAAAGAATCTGCCTGCCAATGCAGGAGTCACAGGAGGTGCAGATTCCATCCCTGGGTCAGGAAGATTCCCTGGAGGAGGAAATGGCAACCCACTCCAGTATTCTTGCCTGAGAATTCCATGGACAGAGCAGCCTGGCAGGCTACAGTTCATGAGATGGCCGAAGAGTCAGACACGACTTAGCAACTGAGCACGCGTGCATGTACACATGGATGCTATAAAGGCGGTGGTGGGGAAACGTGTCTCTATAAAGCAAATGAAAGAGATTGGGCCTAATCAGGGATGTCTGGAAAGGTGTTCCTGGAAAAGTGACATGTGAACTGAGATCTGAAGAGGGAAAGGAAGATGTTAAAGATGGATGCCTGGGTGGCATGTGCAAAGGCCCTGTGGCTGAAGCAGCACCTATTTATTGCTGTTGGAGACACAGTGACCACAGTCCATGGACAGGTGTGGCAAGTCCAGAGAGGGAACATGGATGCTGAGGCACAAGGGGGTCGTCAGCTTTGTGGGCAGCAGACAAGACCGGTCTCTGTCCTAAAAGCAATAGGAAGCCTGCAAAGAGTTTTCAGCAGGGGTTGGTGATGGCTGGACAGAGAGACCACAGGATACATGAAGCCCCAGAGTGATGCCTGCCTGAGTTTGTTCTGGTGCCTCTGTCCACACTATTGTGGACAGGAGTGATGCCCCCCACAGACCCTGGTGGACACCACCCAGAGCATGCTCCTGCCTTCCCAGTGTCCACTAACGACACCGACCTTGCACTTGGAATACCCGAATCCCCTCTGACACCCCCTTCTGATGGGCACTCAATGCAGCCCTCTCTCCCATCGCCTCTTCCTTCCATCCCCAAGGCTGTACTTCACCTTGTGTGTTTTCTGCCCAGATTGACAATGGTCTCCTAGTGAGTCTTCCTGCCACAAACTCACCCTGTCCACACACTGCTCAGCTAGACCTTTCAGAAACACAGCCTTGCCGTGCAGTCTCCTCTACAAAACAGGGGCACTTTGTTCACACACAGGAGAAGGTGGAAAGCTTTGTGGGCTTCCCTGGTGGCTCAGCTGGTAAAGAATCCACCTGCAATGTGGGAGACCTGGGTTCGACCATGGGTTGGGAAGATCCCCTGGAGAAGGGAACAGCTACCCACTCCAGTATTCTGGCCTGGAGAATTCCATGGACTGTATAGTCCATGGGGTCACAAAGAGTCGGACATGAGTGAGAGAGTTTCACTCCTAGCTTTGTAGTCAAACTTCTTAATTTTCCTGACCCCAACCCACCTTACTTCCCGCTTTCCTTTCAGAAGCCAAATGCACACACCCCAGCTTCCCCCATCTCT
>NW_011495051.1:10115035-10121586 GCF_000754665.1 Bison bison bison | reverse complement strand
CATCTCTGCTGGCTGCTCCGACTGCTCCCTTTGCCCAGAGTTCCCCACACGGTGCCCTATTACTGCCTTGCCCATGGGGCTGCCAGAACTGAATGGGATTCTGCATCAGAATTGGAAGGACATGTGCTCTAAAGTGTTATAACTCATGCATGGTTTATCCCTATGTCAGCAGGAAGAGCAATTGTCACGCTCATCACTGCCATTCCCCGGCCTCACCCTCCCTACAAGATCACTGTAGATGCCCTTCCCCTTCACCTGTGTTCCCAAACCCCCTAGGCTTACAGCGATCACTGCACTGACTCTATTGTGCTATAAATAATAGTTAGAGAAAGGCTCCCCTATGCGCTTCTTGAGACAATACATACTGTCATCATCTTTGGTCTCCAATCCTTAGAATAACGCTTAGCAACTAAATCAAAAAATAAATTGCAGAGGGCCCTGGGATGATTCATTGTTGCTAACGGCAGTGGGTTCCAAAAGCGCCTAAATCAAATATGGGAACTTCAGTCTGAGGCAGACGTTGATGGCTCCGCTTCCTTCTTCTTGGTGGGGACAGCCCATTCCCAAGACATACACTCATTCTCCCAGCCTCTTTGGCAGCTGGAGGACAGGCATGTGACTTGTGCCAGGCTAGTGGGGCTTCACCATAGGGAAGCTACTTAAGAATGCTTTCTTCTTTGAGGAAAAGAGATGCTCTGGAGGAAACAGTCCTGCTTTCCTTTTCTTTTGATATAATTTCAAACTTCGAGTCTCAAAAAGAGAACAAAGAACTTGACTTCTTGAACTACGTGAGAGTGTGGCTGACACAATGCCCCACTGCTCCTGAATATTTTAGTGTGTGATTCCTACAAACAAGGACGTTCTCCAACCTAAGCGTGAAATAACATCAAAAATAGGGATTAGCATTCTACCTTCTCATTCTCAGATCTTGGTCACGTTTCACCAGTTGTTCCAATAATGTCTTTTATAACAAAAAGATCCAGTCCAAGATTACATACTGCAGTTACTTAACTTGTCCCTTTTAGCTTTCTTCAGTTGGGAAATAATCCCATTTCTTGCCGTGACAGTTACCATCTTAACATCTTAAACGATTAAAGGTCACTTAATGAGTAGAATGTCCATCAAATTGGGCTTGAGAATTGATATTCTCTTATAATTAGATTCAGGTTATGCTTTTTTTTGGTAGGAAGCCCACAGGAGTGATGCTGTTTTCCTTTCATTGCATCCTATAAGATAATACAAGATTCTTAGTTGTTCCATTAGTGTTGATATTAATTTTCAACACTTGATTATACTAGATTTCTTCCATTATAAAGTTACTCCTTTTCTCTTTGTACTT
Organism: Bison bison bison; assembly: GCF_000754665.1. Lineage (NCBI taxonomy): Eukaryota > Metazoa > Chordata > Mammalia > Artiodactyla > Bovidae > Bison > Bison bison. The sequence continues at coordinate 10,120,247 of NW_011495051.1, read as the reverse complement.
AATGACTATTTTGTGGGAAGATACTTTGAGACTATGTTAATATCCTGGTTCCTCATCAAAATTCCACCCACTGCTTGTCAGTATCCATTGAGGTTTCTTGAATGATTTAATTATCACTACAATAGTTGCCAAATGCTGATTTTTTTCTAATTCAATCATTCCTTCCATATTTATCAGTTAGCATTCTCCTATAAGGGAAAGCTTTATTTTCTCCCTATTTATGTATTTATTCACTGTTCTGTCAGTTTGGAGTTATAGATGTCTATTTTATTAAATTGCTTATTATCTATTATTCTCATTATTACTTTTGATGCTCAAACTGTCCCAAATATGGCCAACAAAGACTTTTACAAGCAGGCTGTTATACTCTTTCGACAGGTTGCCATCATGCCTCGAACATAATTTTACATTCTGGCGCCACAAGGAGCTCTCAGCTCATTTTATGCTTTTCCTGCCCCAGCTTTGGATTCAGCCATTTCTCAGGAAGTCCCATCTTCTTAAGTTGGGTGCTGGCGGGTGGGAGCTCCTGGCACCATCTTAGAACCATGAGGAGACAAGTGAACCAAGTTAATAAACTGAGGGAGATGGAGCTGAGACTTAAACAGTACCTAGATCCTTGGTTGCATCATCAAGCCAGTGAACTCACTTCCGCCTTTCCTGTTACATGAGACAATCTCCTTCTACTCTGTGCTGGGCTACAAATTCCTTAATTGTGTGATACCTTTCCTCACCATACAGTTTCTCATTAGTGAGGTCTTGTTCACTGTAGCCAGAAACAATGTGACTAGTACCCAAGATGTCTCACGTTTTAGCTTGACTGACACTTTTCTGAAGCCCTTACACCCCTGGTTCATCTGGACGTGTAGTCAAGTCTGTCCAGGGGGACACAGGCAATAGTGACATGAGTGCGTGACTCACTAGGTTATCAGACTTTGGCTCCAAAAGCTTGGCTTCAAGTCTGAGCCAGTTCCATGGAAGCTGAGAGTGTGCCACGGCATGCATGCAGACCATTCACACTTCCCTGCTTTTGACCTGAGACTGGAGATGATGCTGTTGAAGGAAGAAGTGTGCTTGCTCCTCCTTCTCAAGCAGGATGTGTGTTCAGCCAGATTCTACTAGTTTCAAGCAAAATGATCTCTTGGACTGATTCCCTCGGTTCTATGATGATAGAATCTGAGGGTATCAGCATAATGAGTTTCTTTGGTCTGAGTCTGGAACAGCTTTGGTTCTTGAACAACAGGAAGGATTTGGACTTTCAGACAGAAGAAATATTATCCAGGCCTCTCTCACAAGTGAGGGAAGTCCAACGCAAACCAGTTTAAACAACAACAATGAAAAGAAAAAAATTGAAGGGAATCCACATTCTAGAATCTACTAATCTGCTTCCTTTTTCCATCTCTCACCTCTGTTTTTCTGTGTTAACTTCATGCTCAAGCAGGTTCACCCAGAAGCAACAAAGCTTATATTCATCCTTGGAGCCAATAAGCCTAATGAAAGGGCTCCCTTTTCTGGGCTTTCTGGAAATGGCCCAATGTGGGTCATGTAACTAATCCCTTGACCAATGACTATGCCCAGACAGGCAGGGTACCTTGATGGGCAGTGCCTTGATTAACCAGCCAATCCCTGAGGGGAAGAGAAGGGATCAGCCACCCCTAAATCACAAAAGTCAGGGCCTTGTATAAAAGACAGGTTCCATTAGAACTGGAGGTGACAAAGGAAATCCTTCTGGGCAAAGAGAGGGAGGGTGGATAAAACTACAGGAGCAAAGCACAGAGAAGGAGCACTTCTAGAAGTTAGAAGAGAACCAAGCCAAGGAATCTAAGGACGAGGCCATCCGGGATTGGGGAATGCAGACTCCTGGGAGGAGTACAGCAAAGAGCCAGGGAGGAAGCCAAATCACAGAGCTCATCTTAAAGCAATTATCGTGCTACTAAAACTCTCATTTGTCTTGGTATTTTTTTTAATTACTGGCAAGAATAGACAAATGTTTTTAAAGGTCCAAATAAAATGATATTCCCTCAAGGAAATGTCTGCAGGGTTTTATTGGGACCTTTTTTTTTTTCTTTTATTCCATGAAAGATGATGGAGACTTACTAAGCTGTTTTTATGGGAAAAGTTTAATAAATGTGAAGGATGTACATGCACAAGTTCAAATATGGAAAGTTTTAAAATAGCAGAGTGACACAAGCAGCTAATGATCCCAATACGCTAGATCATGCAGACTGCTGGCACAGGTTCCGCTTTTTAATCAAATGTATAAATTATGAAATATTGTTGCAAAGATCCACAAGTCTTTGCCCTACAAGGGAATAGTTTGTGCATCGTTTGACAGGAGAGCTCCACGAAGTTCATCTTCTGCTGATAAGGGGAGAGGGAACAGGAGGTGACGGGTGGGCAGACATCCTTGGCCAGTGCAAGGGGACCATGTGTGGCGAAGCTGGACAGAGGACTACGCTCCCGCCAGAGCCCCGGGCCAAGGAAGACGGTGTTTATTCAGCACGGTGCCTGTGTGGTCCCTCTGCAGGAGAGGTGTCCGTGACATCTGGGCCAGGGCTTGCAAACACGAAGCTTTCAGCACTCGTTCCCGCCCCAAATGGCACCCTTCTGCCACCTCCACATCAAGGCTCAGCAGAAATTCTCCCTCCTCCAGGAAGCCCTTGCTGGTTCCTCCAGATGTCCAGAGTTAACTGTGCGACTGACGTGGCCTTTGACCAGACTCCACGTGTCAGACTCCACGTTTGTCTTCAGAAAAGGCAACTCACTCATGCATTAGTTCATTCTTTGATTCATTCACTCACCATGCCTACCAGGAAACGGGCACTATGCTAGGCCTTAGAAATACAATAGTGGATGAAAGAGACATGGTTTCTGCACCAACAGAGTCAAAATCTGTCAGAGGAGAGCCACCAATAACACCATTATCCACTCAGACCTGCATCCTAGCAGAATTCCAGCTTGAGCTCCTTGCCAAGGTCTCCCCAGCCTCCTAGAAAACAGGCCAGTAGTAGGCCTGACCCTCCTCACTCAGTCACCAAATAGATCCCACATGTCCCGCAGCTCAGCCTGGCTACTGACAGCACGGGCACGGCAGCTGGATGCCTCAATGTTAAAGCCACCCCCACTGTGGCGCTTAGATAAGTCACTTCACTTTGTTCCCAAGTTTCTCCTTTATAAAATGGGGGTAGTAATAGCCTTTCCTTTATAGGGCTGTTCTGAAAATTTAATGGGAGTGTGCACATTAAAAGATGTAAACCTGTGGCGGATTCATTTCGATATACGGCAAAACCAATACAATATTGTAAAGTTTAAAAAAAAAAAGATGTAGAACAGCTCCTGGTCCACAGTAAGTGCTCAGTAATTACCAAACCAAGTAAGTGTTGGTTGTATTACCCAACAGTGGACCCTGGAAGAAGATGGCTTAACTGAAATCTCCTCTACTGTTAGAAAGAGTGTTTTTTCCCTAATTTTTTTTTTTTTAAAGTTCATCAGCAAACCTCCTTTTATTATTTCTAATCTCTGAGACCATCTGGTAAATGCCTAAATATGACCCACATCCCCACTGAGAGAGCTATTTCGGCATCCTGCTACACCTACACACACAGAGTGGTGAATGCAGACACCCCCTCTTTGCTAGTGAAGTCTGTCGACCTTTCCAAAGCCAGGTGATGCCTGCCCTGTGCTTGCGTCATGCGCGTTTTAAGAATGGTGAGTGGCAACCATAAGAAATGAATGAAATAACGCCATCTGCACCAACACGGATGGACCTGGAGATGATCATACTGAGTGAAGTCAGTCAGAAGGAGAAAGACAAGTATCACACGATGTCACTCACATGTGGGATCTAAAATAAGACACAAAGGAACTCATCTGTGAACAGAAACAGACTCACAGACACGGAGAACAGACTTGTGGGTGCCAAGGGGCAGAGGCAGGGGAGAGCGATGGGTTGTGAGTTCGAGATTAGAAGATGCAAACTATTACATACAGAATAGTTAAACAAGGCCCTACTGTAGGGCATAGTGAACTATATTCAATATCCTAGGATAAGCCATAATGGAATAGAATATTTTAAAAAATGCAAATATGGGTATAACTAGTCATTTCACTGTACAGCAGAAATTAACACAACTTTGTAAATCAACTATTTAAACATTAAAAACAAACACATTTAAACATTAAAATTCAGTTAAACATTAAAAACAAAAACAAGAATAGTGAGTGGCTCTGCTGACCCCCAGACTCACGACAATGAGTTCCACGAAGTCTTAAGGGAATACCTGGGAAAAGGTAGGGGAAACATTCCTTTGAAAATGCCATACATTTTATGTCTCACCTAACTCAGTCGAGGAGTGAAAACAGCTCAGGAAGTGAAATCCCCAAAGCCCTCTGACTTAAAACATGGAGCCCAGTATTCACTGCTTGGACAAGGAAATGGCAACCCACTCCAGTATTCTTGCCTGGAGAATCCCATGGACAGAGGACCCTGGCAGACTATGGTCCACGGGGTTGCAGAGAGTTGGACACGACTAAAGCAACTAAGCATGCGTTTACTGCTAACACCAGGAAGGTGACATTCTTGAGGAAGGCCTCTCGGACGTAGTGTTTGGAAGAATCGCCTGAGGAGATTGTTTTTTTTGTTTTTTTTTTGTTTTAATTTTATTTTATTTTTTAACTTTACAATATTGTATTGGTTTTGCCATATATCGAAATGAAATTGTTAAATGTGGGTTCTGATTCAGTTCTGATCGGATGGCATCACTGACTCAATGGATATGAGTTTCAGCAAAGTTTCAGAGACAGTGAAGGACAGGGAAGTCTGGCGTGCTGCAGTCCATGGGGTCGTAAAGAATCAGACACGACTTAGCGACTGAACAGCCGATTCAGTAGGTCTGGGGTGGGGCCTGAGATGCTGCCTCTCTAACAAGCTCCAGGTGGCGATGCCATTGGTCTAAGGACCACCCTTGGTGTAGCCAGGCTGGAGCATGTTAGACTTGCAAAGGCTGATCTGAGGCAAGGCAACCTGACCCCTTGCCTGAGAAGTGAGGAAACTGAGACCATAGAGTAGAAGAGCTTTATCAGGGTCACACTGCAAGCTCAAAGTAGGGCCAAGACCACCACCCAGGTCTCCTGGCTTCAAAGCCCACAGCCTTCCTGAACCCGCTAGCCAGGGATGGGATTCCAGTGCCTGCAGCGACCAGGGGATGAGGTACAT
>NW_011495051.1:10096054-10114935 GCF_000754665.1 Bison bison bison | reverse complement strand
GAGGTACATCCATGAAGCAGGCCACATGCCAACAGCAGGGGCCAAGCTGCTTGTGTGGCTGCCTGTCACTTCGCTTTCTAACACACCAAGAAACATACCTGTTGCTACAACTGCTCTGAAGGCAGCCAGTTTGCATCGCCCCAACCTAAGGCCAGGATTCAGCAACATGTTTCTGCAAAGGGCCAGATAGTAAATATTCTAGGCTTTGCGGGCCACATGGCCTCTGTTGCAACTGCTCAACTCTGCCCTAGTGCCGGGTGAGTAGCCACAGACAAACAGAAACAAGCACCCCGGGTGCCAATAAAACTTGACTGGAGGTAGGCTGGATTTGGCCAGGGAACCAGCGTTCACTCAGCTAATTACACAAACAGGGTCAGGGGGCGGGGGGAGTGCTCTCTATCTTTACCAACTATCCCTTCTAAAAGAGGATTTTTTAAAATGCAGCATGCATCTTTCTAGCTGGTAAAGTGCTGTCCTCTGTGCGTGTACAGGGACAGAGAGAGGAGGTTAACTATCTTGCTTTCTTGGTTCTAAAGTACACATGAAATGAAAAGATCACATTCCTAGGATGGGGACTTGGCTCCGCCCTGCAGCCCCATACAAAGTTGTCAGTTGAGTGAATGGTATGAGCGGTGAACAAAAACCCATGGAGGACATGACAGATCAACTCGTGGAAGACACCCTCCTCTGAGGGTCTACTCTCACGGTGTTCTCAGGCTCCCATCACAGCACAGCAGGGTGTGACGAGCCCAAGTTCTAGGTCATGGCAACCAGCGCTTTTCCATCTAGGAGAAATCGTATGGCCAAACCATGGTAAACGGATGGGATTCATGTGGAACCAGAGACTGAAAATTTTTATTTTTTTTATTTTATTTTTAAACTTTACAATATTGTATTAGTTTTGCCAAATATCGAAATGGATCCGCCACAGGTATATGCGATGGAATACAACTCAGCCATGAGAAAGAATGAAATGATACCAATGGTAGCGACATGGATGCAACGAGAGATGGCCACACTAAGTGAAGGAAGTCACAGAAAGACAAACATCATATGACGTCACTCACGTGGAATCTAAAACATGGCACAAATGAACGTGTCCACAAAATAGAAACGGACTCACAGACACAGAGAACAGACTTGCGGCTGCCCAGGGCGAGGATGGTTGAGGAGGGGAGGGCTGGGGTTTGGGATGGGCAGATATAAAGTATCATATATAGGACGGATAAACAACACGGTCCTGTTGTACGCCACAGGGACCCACACTCCATATTCTATGATAAGCCATAATATCTTTATGTGTATAACTAAGTCACTTTGCTGTACAGCAGAGATTGACACAACACTGTAAGTCAACTACACTCCAATTAAAAAAAGAAAATTGTAATTTACTTTCAAAAGTTACATGTCTTCCTGCCACCAACTACCCGAAACCCCCCTACTATCCCCAAAGTGGTTTCCCTACCATATATGACTGGTGTAACTTTCCTAACTGGAGGAGGAAATGGCAACCCACCCCAGTATTCTTGCCTGGAGAATCCCATGGACAGAGGAGCCTGACAGGCTATAGCCCATGGGGTCACAAAGAGTTGGACATGACTGAGCAAGCATGCAACTTCCCTAAAGGGAATCAATTCTGTAGGAGCTGAATTATCACAAATTCCAAATGAGCATGTGGATCTGAAGGAATGAGGCGTGATTATACCTATGTACTCATCGTTTTTTAAAGAAAACATTTTTTAAAAATCAAAAGATTATTAAAATAGAGGCCTGGAAGAAAATACCAAGCATTCTAGATGAAACACCCACAGCCTGAAATGAAAACACCTCATGCTGGAAGGACGAACAACAGTTTACATGGCTCCAGAGACACGTCCTCTGAACTGCTGTGAAGTCAGAAAATAGCTGGCAGCCTGCCATGGCCTCAGAGGCCGGCTTTTCTTCTAACTCTTATTTCTTCTTCCATATTCAGAGTTTCAAGTGCCTTCTGATGGGTACACGCATCTATTTCCGTTTGGTTGTTGTCAGGCTGTCCATCTGTCAGTCAGAGTGAGATCTTCCAGATTCTGCCCAAATCGAGACTGCCTTCTGTTGCCTGGCGAGGGAATCCCACAGGAGAACGCACACATGGCCCTGAAATCCAGCCATCGGCTTCAGACAGAGAGCGACGTGGGGATCCATCTCACGCTGGGGCTGTGGCGCTGTTCATGCTAAGAAACTTCCTTCTGTTCCGAAGGCAAACCCAGTTCCAACCATTAGGACACCATGTGGTATCCTCCATGCCAGGAAACTTGCCAAGAGAAAAGGAATAGTATTTAGAGTCGGTGGATCTTGTCTGTTCCATTTATAATGGAGAACCAAAGAAATTTTCCATCATTCTTTAAAATTAGATGACTCTTATTTAAAAGGCTAAGTCATCTGCAGGCCCCTGGGCAGCAGTCTGAATGACTACATTAGAGATGCAGGCCCCACTGGTCTTCCTGTCACAGGGGAAGAGGAAGACGGTTCGTCATCCTGTCCCCACTCACCCCAGGTAACCGTGCAATGTACGAGTGCGTGCTCCGCTGCTTGGTCATGTCCGACTCTTTGCAACCCCATGGGCTGTAGCTCCTCTGTCCATGGGATTCTCTAGGCAAGAATACTGGAGTAGTTTGCCACTTCCTACTCTAGGGGCTCTTTGCAGCCCAGGGATCAAGCCCACGTGTCCTCTGCTCTGGCAGACATATTCTTTATGACCGTGCTACCCGGGAAGCAACGTTGTAATAGGGAAGAACAAATCTGACTCCATGTTGAATCTGTTTCTTTTACTTTAAAGTTTGTATTCTAATACTTTTGCCTCAGTTAAGAATGCTGCCTATAGCCTGAAATATACAGGATAACCCATTCTCAAGGGTATAACACTTTTTCATTCATATAGAGGTAAAAAGCTGCAGAACAGAGAAAAACATTTGTCTTGTTGGAGATTTACAGGAACATCATGACATGACCCAGGTAAACAGCTGCAAGAACAAAGGATTCCAACATCAAGAAACTTCCAACAACCGACCATAGCCCTCCCTCGTTCTCCCTTAAAAAGAACTTTGCTGGACTTCCCTGGTGGTACAGTGGATAAGAATCCATCTGTCACTGCAGGGGACACAGGTTGAATCCCTGGTCCAGGAAGATTCCACAGGCCTCAGAGCAACTAAGCCTAGGAGCCACAACTGCTGAGCCTGAGTGCTGCAACTACAGAAGCTCACGTGCGTGCAGCCTGTGCTGTGCAACAGAGAAGCCACCACAATGAGAAGCCCGTGCACTGCAACTCGAGAGTAGTCACCCCTTGTCGCAATTATAGAAAAAGCCCACATGCACCAATGAAGATCCAGTAAAACCAAAAATAGATAGCTAGAGAGATAAAAAGAGCTTTGCTGAAACCCTGCAAAGATTTTGAGGCTTGGAGGGCACAAGCCACTCCATCTCCTTGCATGGGCCTGCAAAAAACCTTTCTCTACCTCAAACTCTGATGTTTCGGTTTATATGGCCTCATTGTGCGTCGGGCACATGGACTTGCATTCAATAATAACCTGAGGCCAGACACTGCAGTGCTGTAAGAAAAAGCTTAGGAAGAGGAAACACATGACACTCCAGCACCAAAAGACCCATCAGAGGAGTCAGTCCCCGTTGTTACATAGAAAGAGGAACTTTCCGAGGTTCCTGATGATGAGGACACCACTCTGCACCCATCTCTCTGCGACCTGGGATCTGGGCCCTGCTGGCAGGCTAGTGCAGGGAGGAAAAAATTCTTTTTCATTGGCTGGGGCCCACCAATCAAACTACTGAAAGAAAGATTAACAAAAGGAAAAAAACTTTTAATTGCATACCTGTGCCCAGGAGTTGACAAAGAGACAGCTCAAAGAGACAGCTAGATGAATGAGATTTCTAGCGCACATTTCAGGCTTAACAAAGGAAAAGGGGTTTGGGCTTCCAGATGCAGGAGCTGGTCAAGTTACAGGAAGGTAACCAGCAAAAGTACAGTAAACTAGGGTTGTTTAGGAAGGTTTGTTAGGCAGGTTCAAGTCTAAGCTTTCTCTGTGAATAAGAGTGATAAAGAGTCCCCCACTGATAATATAGAGACAGGGAATCATCTTTACAAATAGAAATGTCTTGTGAATCTAAATTTCCTCCTATGCCCTGTTTTTACAGGTTTGCCTACATTTGCTGCTTCTCCATGAACTTCATTCATTTGGTGGTGGTGTATTCCCACAAATGTCATTAACCTAGACTTTTTCTAGTCAGGGCCTTCTTTCTTGAGAGGCTGGTTCTAGATAGGGGATGACAGGAAACTGGCCCAGAAGGCAGAAAGCTGGAGCTCAGTCCTGGGCTCTCCTGCTCCCTGAGAGCTTTCCTCACCTCAGTATCACCTGCAAAACTGGCGAGTGATGGCCAAGAGCATCCCTCCCACCCACCCCTCAGCACTGCTGCGGACCAGATGAGAGGTGGGATGGGAATGGTCTGTGTAAAGAGTACTAGCCATGCACTGCTGCTTCTCTGACATTCTCAGAAGAAAACATTGGCTTTCTGCTAATCTGGTTTGAGAAGAACGTTCTCTCGGCAGCCCCTGATGGCCTAACTCAGGCATGTGCAAACACTGTCCAAATGCTCTATGTCAATAAAATTTATACAGCTTCCTCATACATGAAATAAAGGAAAGCAGGGCTGTAAGCACGAGCAGGGGGAAGGCAGCCAGAGACCCCCCCCCCAACCACGTATCCACTCAACTGACAGCAACTGACGAGGCCTCCTCACAGACCCCAGGGCTCCCAGGAACCATGGGGGCGGGGCAGGGAGGGGCTCTCGACATTAAGGCTCATCTTTGAGGCAGGAGCTGAAGCCAGACACCCCTCATTCTGGAAGTTCCTTAAAGAAGGGCATTAGGAGGGAAGAGAAAGCAAAACAGACCATTTATCTGACTACACAGTTCAGGTCTGAGGGCAGGAAACGGGGGTTCACTGGGGCAGGGGACTCTGACAAGGCCAATGGTCTGAGACAAGGCTGGCAATCTGGGCCCAGTTTGGAAAGGTCACATTCATGACTCTCCTTCAGTTTCTGTCAAGCTTAGCCTCACTACATGCTGCAAGTGGAAACCACCACCCCAACTCTTGTCCAAACAACCCACATGGTGATGGATGGGAGGCGGACTGAGGGAAGTTTCCACATGTTTGATTTGCTTAACTGGCCAAGCAGTTGGAGCTGCATCATGGCCCCAGAGCAGCTGGTTTTCAGGCCAGCTTCAGGGTCCTGCAGGTAAAGGTTGAGGGCCCAGCCCACCCAAGATGCTGACGTCAGGAAGGCACCCAGCCTTGAGGAGGACCTGGAGCTGCTCTGGGGGTGCCCCCTTCTGTCTGACCTACCTCAGCCTCTGTCAGGAGACAACAGATCCTAAACGCAAAACACGGTTGTGGCTCTCGGTCGTACATCACTACAAGGACTAGCTCTGTCCTGCTTTTCCCCTAAACCGACTGACTCTGTGGCTCTTAGGAAAGCAAGCTCAAAACCACTGTGTTTATTTCCTTGACTGTCATTGAAGATCGCCAGATATCCAGTGTGGAGCCGAGGAAGATTATTCCGGGCAAAATGTCAAGACTGTTCAAGTAAGCAGACATTACTATACTGTATCAATAACACAGCTGAGAAACAGCATTTCTGGGGACCCTCACACAGCCCGAGTCCTGCCTGCACTGCAGGTTACTCGTCTCCTTTTTGCACAGGATGAAACTGGCTCAGGAAGGTTATGGAACAAGCCTCGGGCCACTTGGCAGACAGCCGGCAAACCAGGGCTGATGATAACTGGGTGGAAACTGAGGCCTCGGGACCACACAGCCGGGAAGTAACAGGACTGGGACTGGACACCTGTTCTCCTGGTTCCTTGTCCTGAGGCCTTTCACCTCCTCTGTAAAAGCAGTGCTAGTAACCGGTGAAGCAAGCGGCAGTTACTAAGGCTGTTTTTGCCACAATTTTTGTTGTTTTCCTTGTCATTTTTTGCCTAAGGTCAGAGAAGTTAATTGAGGTTGGCCAGCAAAGGAGGAATTGATCTTGAACAAACACTCGTATTTTTGTTTTATTATAACTCTGCCCATATATTTTGCCTGCAGGGCAGGCAGTTTAAAGGCAAACAGAATCCCGCCACCCCGGTTAGCTTCATCCACAATGGCCTGGATCCTGCCGGCTCAGAGAAACCCGGTGTGAACCAGGGTTTAACTGCAATTCAATGAAGTGAAAGGCAAATATGACCTCCATTCTCACAGAATCCACGGTAAAATATTGGCTGTCCTGGGAAACACTCGAGAAGTATAATAAGGTCGGACAGACAGCTCACGGCCCTAGAAACGCTCCCTGGCTCAAGGCAGGGGCCAGGGTCCCAGCGCTCCATTCACAGACAGGGAAACTCAGGCTCCAGAACAATCCATCATGGGCTCTTCCCTGGCACTCAGGGTGAAGCCTGACTCTGCCACGCCTCAATAAGGCTCCACAAGGGGCCACTTTACAAGAAGCTTTGCTGGTTTCACAGCAGAAATGTTGAAGGGAAAGTAGAGCAGGTCCGAAACCCCACGAAGAGGCCGGCGTGTTGGGGTGGGGGTCTCTGTCCCAGGTTTGTGAGGTCTGGTCTCTAGTGCTCTCTGCTCGCTACACAGGGAATCCCTGAGGACCCATCCCAGGGCGCCCTTACTGTCCAGGTTAGCACCCAGCACTTGCCTCCCAACTGGTTCGCACCCCTGTCCCCACATGACCCATTCTTCACAGCTGGTACTGACATGCCCAAGTCCCACCCTGCTCACAGCCTGGTGGGGTCTCCCATAGCATCCAGTCCAGTCTCTTTTCTGTGGTTGGGATAATTCAGTGCCTGTGAACCTCCCAAATCTCACCCTCCATCACCCCCACCTTCACTCATTAGGTTCCAGCCACACAGGCCTCTGCACGGTGCTGAGCTATAACAGCCCCAGGACCTTTGCACTTACTGGGTACAGGGATGCTGCCTCTTCCCCAGGTCATCACACACCGGCTCCACGTTGCCATCCAGCATCGACTCGGATGCCAGCTCTACAGAGACGCGGCCCCAACCATCTGATCCATAAGGCCCATCCCCAGTCACTCCATGTCACATCCCTGCCTGTGACACAAGAACTTCTCTACACTGACTAAGGGAAGACCCTTCTCTGCCCAACCCAGTATGGTCACTATTCATAGCGCACTTCTGTGAGCAGAGGCAGGGGTCTTTCCCAGACTCACCCATTCTCTGACACCAGGTGAGTGTCCAACCATTCAGTTCTGACACTGACCCCACAGGCTAAAGGCTCAGCCCCACAACACTGCACCCACTCCAGGCACCAATCACGTGTCCCCACTTGTCACCTGTACTTCCGACCAATCAGACATAAATCAGGGTTCTCACGACCGCCTCCATGGGTTTGATAATTGGCTAGAGCAGCTCAGAGAACTCAGTAATGCTTACAGGTTTACTACAGGACACGATAAAGTATACAGATGAATAGTCAAGGACACAGGGCGAGGTCTGGAAGGGTCCCAAGTACAGAGTTGGAGAACGTCACTCCCACCCCGCCCGACACATGGATGTGTTTACCACTCTGCAAGCTGTCCAAACCCCATGATTTACGGATTTTTATGGAGGCTTCATCACTTGGACCCCATCCCTTATTAACTCAATTTCCAGCCCCTCTCCCTTCTTTCTAGATTGGGGGAGGGAGCTGAAAGCCCCAAGCTACTAATTTGGTCAGGATTTGCTCTTTCTGGTGACCAGCCCCATTCAGGAGCCCAACCAGGGAGGCCTCATTAGAACCAAAGATCTATCTCCTCTCACCTAGGAAATTCCCAGGGTGTTAGGAATTTTGTGTCAGGAAGCAGGAGCAGAGACCAAGACACATGTATTCTTATATGACTTAAAAATCTATTTTCTTGTGTACAACATATAGGGGTGGATCATGTTTATTTTGTTTCTTCTTATTTTTCCACCAGAATGTAAGCTTCATGAAACAGGGGCCTTGTTCATGCTTGATCCCTCAGACTGTCAACAATGTCCAGCACATAGTAGGCACTCAATAAATCTGGCTGAATGAATGAATAACTGTTTGACAGAGGAATGAACAGCCTGTATTTGAGTTTGCTACTGTTTTGTGCTCCCATCCTGGCCTGAAAGCTTCTCCAGAGCAGAACCATGCCTGTTTCATGCAGAGAAGGTGTCTTTATATTATCTGCATTTTCTTACTTCCTATATTCTTGACTGTCTCTCCCAGGGCTGGTCACTCCTTAGAGATCTTAAACAACAGTCCTTTGATATGGAAACCAATCTGATCCTGCTCCACATCCATCGCCTTTGATCAGAATCCTGCAATTTGAGACACTACTCCCCTGCCCTAAGTCAACCCCAGGCTGCATACTGGACAAGAAGGGACTCTCCTGTAAGTCCAGAGCTCACATAAAATTCTCCAAACTACCCAGCCCTAGACAGCTCAGCTTATTCACCTTGCCTCTCCCATGCCTTCCTGTGAAAACCACAATAAAGGCCCCTGCCCACTCTTCCTCCTCTCTCTTCCTGCCTCCTGAGGACCCTGGTGTTTCCCTGCATGGCCCCCCATGGCATTATGAGTCCCTCCTCTTGGGAATGAGCAACAGACTCTCTTTTCAAGGGCTGTCCTCTCCTGATCTGTTGGCCTCATGACACATAAATAGTAATAAGACCTACATTTGAATACAGTCTCCTATCCGCAAACACAGCCTGTGCTTAGTCGCCCCCTGAACCACATGGGCTGATCTCACAGGTGAAAGTGAAAGTGTCAGTCGCTCAGTGGTGTCTGACTCTTTGCCACACCGTGGACTGTAGCCCACCAGACTCCTCTGTCCATGGGATTCTCCAGGCAAGAATACTGGAGTGAGTTGCCATGCCCTCCTCAGGGGTCTTCCCAATCTTCCCACACAAAGATCACATGGGGGCAGGAGTCCCGCCTACCCACCCCACTGCTCTACCTCCAGAGCCTAGCACACTGCCCAGCACACAGCAGGAGCATAATAAACATCAACTGAATAAATGAATAACTTGGCTGACGGCCTACGAACTGTCAGGATCGTCCACATCTCAGAGGATAGCACAGTGGGTGCATGCACCGAAGCCTGGGGAAACCCTGTTCTGCTACATCCCAGCTGTGCAGACTTGGACAAGTTACTTCTCTGCACCTCAGTTTACCCACATAAAATGTAGTACATAATAATGCCCTCAGAGAATCGCTGTGAGTGTTAAATGCATTCATTTAGGCAGAGAACAGACAGCTGCATGTGGCAGACGGTCATCACCACAGATGTAATTACCTGCCCTTCTTTTCTCTGCCAACCAGCTCTGAGAAGGACGGATTACTGTTTCTATGTTGGAAGGAAGAGACTGAAGTGAAGAAGTGGCGGGACTGTACTTTGACCACTCATCGTGTGTTAGAATCCAGGCTTCCTCCAGTCAGGATGGAGAGCTGGGCCTCCTCCCACCGTGGGGCCCACAGCCCACTCTGGCTCTTGCCCACCCTCCTTGGGCTGCACACACAAGTCATTTGGCGCAATAACCTGGGTTCCAGGCATTCAAATTAAGCTACAATTACGCCTTTGAAATCAGGACTATATTATGCTTGGCAGAGAGCTGTCCAGTGGGACTCAGGCCATAGCACCCCCTCCACACCAGCAAGAGTTTAAGCATTTTTATTAGTTGCCAATGATGAAAAATTGTGAGATTCCACAGAGAACATCTAAATGTCCATATTCTGCTGGAAAAAAAAAAAAGGGCCGCGGTTATCAGAGTTCAGAGACCCACCTCTCCAACTCCACGGACCCTTTGTTCACATTCACTCAGACTGTCACACCCTCAAAGGCTCCTGTTTCCACCCTCTCTAGTTCTCCCTTCAGACACCTCCCAGAAAAGAATTTTACCCCACTGCCCTTGGCACAAGAATCTTTTAGAAGATATCAGGGTTAGCATGTCATGCCCTTGCTCTAACTTCCTGATTCTTTGTTTCTCTACAACTTCGTGACTACACTCCTTACTGGGACATTCCAAGCCTCTATGGCCCAGCCTCTGGGTACTTTTCTGACCTCATTTCTTTCTATTTTCTTCAGAGCCATCTTAAACTATAATCCTATCCTAACCAGGCAGACAGACAATGAACAAAGAAACAGATGAATGAGACTGTGGAGATATGAAAGAGCTGAACAGGGCAGTGTGATAAGCAATACCTGTGGGTCACCTAGAGGTAGAACAATCTAGGAAGGCTTCTCAGAGGAGGTGGCCTTTGAACTGGAACTCCCATGAATAGAGTTGGTACCAATGAATCTTAAAGACGGATCTTCATCCATCCTTCATTATGAAGGATTTCAGTCCTTCCTGTATCCCTGTCTCCATATTCCTAGCAAGGCAACTTGGCTACCCTCCAACCAAGAAACAAAGTCTATTTCCCTATTCCTTGAATCTGGACTATCGTTGGGACCTACTTTGGCCAATAGAATGCAAAGACCATTCTTTCCTGGTCCAAATGCTTGGGCATCCTTGTTGAAAATCAGTTATCATACATGTGTCTATTTTGGACTCTCTTCTGTCCAGTGGGACAGGGTCTATATGTCTACCTTTCACCAACACGACACTGTCTTGATTGTTCTAATTTTATTTTATTTTATTTTTTTTTATTTTTTGATTGTTCTAATTTTATAGTAAGTCTTGAGACCATAAAGAGCTAAGTTTCCCACCTTTGTTCTTTTCCAAAATTGTTTTGGTGGATTCTAGATCATTCTCATTTTCACAAAAACTTTAGAATCAGTTCATCAATTCCTACAAAAGTGCCCGCTGCGATTTTGATTGGGACTATGTTGATCACTTTGGGAAAAACTGTCATCTCAACAAAAATGAGTATCTCAAACCATGATTATGGTATACCACTCTATTTAGGTCTTCTTTCTTTCTCTTGTTGCAGATGATTTCCATTGTAAAAAGTCTTGGCTATTTTAATGAAATTTATTCCTCAATTGTTAGTGGTAATATAATTTCTAAAAACTTCATTTTCTAATTGTTTACTGCCAATACATAAAAACACAATTGACTTTGATTAGCCTTAACCGGAAGCCACATACATCTACCCTGAACATGCATTTTCACTGTTCAGTCATAGACATGGGGAGAAAATGGAGAATGTAGGGGTTCCCCCTCCAGCTCTCTCTCCTGCCCAGGACTTCATTGTCACTCTTCAGTAGCCCCCAGAACCAAGCTCTGATCCCCCAGCTAAAGATATGGCAGGATTTCTATTGGAGTTTTAGGTACAGTTTATTGCACCATGACTGCACCCTACCTTCAAGCTAAAGCCATAAACGCTGCAAACTACTCAATGCTGGGTCACTTCCTTCAAGCTTTGACCCTCTCCAAAATCTACTTACTCTGTGCACTTTACAGAGTCTTCAGGTCCTGATTTTCTATCTTATTCAGAGCTTATAGTTATTCTCTGAAGGAGGATCAGCTGGTTAAGAGCCTAGTCTACCATCCCATAAGTGCAACTCCTTATTGATCTTAACACCTCTGATAGAACAAAAAAGTTAAAAAGAAACATATAAAAAAAAAATAAAATAACAACTGTTGGCAAGGATGTGGAGAAATTGGAACCCTTGTGCTTTGCTGGTAGGAATGTAAAACGGCACAGCCACTGCTGAAAAGTTTGGCAGTTCCTCAAAAAGTTAAGCATAGAACTATCATACAATCTAGCAATTCTCCTGGGCATATACCCAAGAGAATCAAAAGCTGAGACTCAAGGAGACACTCGTATACCAATGTTGAAAGTGATGTTATTCACAACAGCCAATAGATGGAAATAACCCAGTGTCCATCAACAGATGAACGAATAAACAAAATGTGGTCTAGATACAATGGGGTAATTTTCAGCCATAAAAAGGAAGGAATTTCTGGTACATGCCGTTTGCTAGAGATGTCATAACAAAGTACCACAGACTGGGTGACTTAAACAACAAGAATTTATTTTCTTCAGTTCTGGAGGCTAGAAGCCCAAGACCAACGTGTCAGTAGAGCTGATTCTTCCTGAGAGCTGCGAGGAAAGGATCTCCTTGGCTTTTAGATGGTCTTCTCCTTGTATCTTCACACGGTCTTCCCTCTGTATAAATCTGTGTCCAAATTTCCTTTTCCTGTTAGGGACACTGGTAACACTGGATCAGGTCCCATCCACATGACCCAATTTCAACTGAATTACCTCCGTAAAAACCCACTCCACAAATACGGTTACATTCTCAGGCACTGACAGTCAGGACTTCAACATATAAATTTTCACAGATGGAGGGAGGAGGGACACGAAACTCAGCTCTAACATACAACAACATGGACAAAACTTGAAAATATTACATAAGCCAGACACAAAAAGACAAGTATTATGCAATTCCACTTATATGAGGTACCCCAAACAGTCAGATTCATAGAGACAGAAAGTAGAATAGAGGTTAACAGGGGCTGAGGGGAGAGTGAATGGGGAGTTAGTGTGGAATGGTTACACAGATTGTCTTTGGGATGATGAAAAGTTCTGGAAATGGATAGTTACGATAGTTGTACAATATTGTGAATGTACTTAATGTCACTGGGTTATATGGCTAAAATGGTAATTTTGTTATGCATGTTTTACCATAATAAAAAAGAATACTTCTATAAAAAATCTATAGGAAGAAATTATTACCCTATGTTTCTTTCACATCTGAAAATGGATAGAGTAGTAGAGAGCATTTCTATTTTGTTTGTTTCCTGAGAAGAAATTTTAATTTTCTATTTTTCCCCCTTTGTACCTCAATATACTGACACCAAGTGACACCATTATTTTAAGACAAGAGTGAAAAGTGAAAGTTACTCAGTTGTGTCCAACTCTTTGCCACCCTGCAGACTATATAGTCCATGGAATTCTCCAGGCCAGAATACTGGACTGGGTAGCTTTTCTCTTCTCCAGGGGACCTGCTAAACCCAGGGATTGAACCCAGGTGTCCCACAATGCAGGTGGATTCTTTACCAGCTGAGTCACAAAGAAAGCCCAAGTATACTGGAGTGGGTAGCCTATCCCTTCTCCAGCAGATCTTCCCGACCCAGGAATCGAACCAGGGTCTCCTGCATTGCAGGTGGATTCCTTACCAACTGACCTTTCAGGGAAGCCCTTAAGATAAGAGAGAGGTTGTTAAAAGCAAAATTAGAAAGAGAAAACAGTTTCTGAACAAGTCTTTTTAAAATGAAGTTAAAAGTTAGATCTTCCTTTGGAACAGTGGGTCATCAATAGCCCAGGGTGAAATAATTTAATTTCAATGGTTCCTTGAACTCTCCCAGGGTGGTCAGCTGGGTGTCCTTTTACCCCAGTAAGATTCCATCTTTCGGACTGCAGACTCAGAAGAATGATTTCTCTCTGTGTCAAATGTCACTGTTACCCATTTATAGAACACAAAATGTCGTGGTCCCAGGAGTTTGGCATATGAAGACAAGCAATTTGTGTTTTGGACAAGACATCTGGTACAAGGCATTTTCACTTAATATTTAAAACCACCTTGAGAGAATTATAGCAATCCTTACTGAACAGATAGGAAAACAGGCCTTGGTCTTCCTTCAGGAGCCTACACATAGCATTGGAAAATGGATGTATATTATAAACTATTTGTAGAAAAGTTGTAGCCTTTCCTCTGATGGTTCCAAAATAATTGCCTTTTCTTTCCACTGGAGAAATAAGAGGCAAAGGAGATATATATAATATATCTGTATGTATTGTAAATCTTAAATATTTGCTTCATCACCTTATAAACCATGTCACTTTAGGCAAGTTACCTCACTTTCTTACACTTAGTTTTTCTCAACTGTAAAATGAGAGAAAATACTAAAATTTGACTGGAACTTAGGAAGCATTTGATAACTATTAGCTAGTGTTATTATTATAAAGGTGGTTATTCTTATGTTCTCAGCAGTATATCAAGGGCCATAAGCATATTATTATGTTTCCTCTCTTTCTACAGATATATATCTCTCTATTAGCACCCATCTATCGCATCTAACTCAATCATCTCAGCAACTCTGCAGAACTGCTTCTCTCAACCCTGTCGTATCACAGGGAAATGGAGGTTTTGAAACATTAAGTACCTTTCCCAAAGTTTGCACAGCTTATTGGTTTAGACATTCAGGGTCAAGGTTAAGGAAAAACTGTGGCTTCGAAGTCCCAGTTTCAACACTGGTTTGTGACTGTCACTGGACCTTCTCCAACCTCTGTTTCCTCACCTGGAAAATGGGAAAAACCGATCCCTTCCTTCTCTATGTCCTTGCTGTGGGTACCATCCGAGACTGTTGGCTGTGACACCCGGAGTCACGATAAAAGAGTACTCAGGCTTCCTGGGAGGCCCACATCTGTTCTATTCCAGGCAACACTCCCAGTTCCTAGTACTTTGAGTGGGACACAGTAGGTACGCAATTCAAAGAAGCCAGAAGAATGGGCAAATTAACTGTTTTGCTCCAAGCAGAAGATTCCTGAATAATTCTCCAAATCCCAGTGATCCTGTGGTCCTCAGAACAAGAGCCTGGGAGGATGATCAATCACCATGTCTGTCCCAGATCGAGCTGTGATTCCAAAGAGGAAAAACGGACCCCAAGTTCCCGAGGCGGGGCGTGGGGGCGGAGACACCTTTATGTCAGCAGCAGTTGTGGCAGAGGGAGGAAGGCCTGCTATCTTTGCAAAGGCTCTGGGTGCTGGTGCCCTGCGTGCTCACAAGGCCGCCTCCACAGAGAGGGGAGAGTCTCTGGATGCCTCACAAACTGAAGTTCACAGTGAAAGTAAGTGCCAGTTTCATTCACGGCCTTATTTTGGCAGTTCAGAGCTCAGCCACCCTTTCAAGGTCCACGCTCAGGTCATGGAGAAAAGCATTCTGAGTCACTCACTGGCTGCCCTGTGGCCATCCCTGTGTTCAACTTGGGTTTTTCTACTCCTCTCAGCAGAGATTAAAGTCTCATTTAGTTTTCCACTATATCCTGGAGGATGCATGTATCTGACAATGAGTCGTGCCTAGAAAAATGAAGAAAACCCTCCAGAGGCAGCCATTTATTTGTTTGCAGATAAAGCTGCAAAAGAACCTAATTAAGGCTTTTATTTTTCACTTAGGTTCAGTTTTGAAACACTCCATTACCAAGAGCCCAAAGGAATCTGCTTTCAGAGTCCTAAGGACTTGAGCAGCTAGACTGGGAAAAAAAGGAGCTGGGAGTCAAAGAAGATGCAGGCTGCCTTCCAGAGATGGGGGCAGAGGTCCTGAGGTTGAAGAAGAGCCCCTTGCCACCAGGAGAGTGACTCTCCCGGTCACAGAGACAGTCACTCACAATATTATGACACCCACACAGCCCACTGTGCAAACTTAACTGCAAGTTATTTTTAAAAACTGTTTCAGCTGCAAGGTGCTTAGTCCTTCAGGCCTCAGTCTTCTCATCCATAAATGGGGATCATAATGCTTGCCTACATCAGAGTTGTTCTCAACAGTCCAGTGATATGATGAGCAACAAAGCAATTTTCACAGCCACTGCTGTGACGGAGGTGCTGCTATTAACCTCACTTTACCCATGAAGTAAAGGGGCTTCTCTGGTGGCACAGATGGTAAGAAGTCTACCTGCAGCGTGGGAGACCCAGGTTTAATCCCTGGGTTGGGAAGATCCCCTGGAGAAGGAAATGGCAACCCCCTCCAGAATTCTTGCCTGGAAAACCCCATGGGTGGAGGAGCCTCATGGGCTACAGTCCATGGGGTCGCAAAGAGTCGGACACGACTGAGCCACTTCACTTTTCACTTTACCCGTGAAATAAGAAGCCTTAAAGAAGGCCTCCAAGCATATGAAAGATTAAATAATTTTCAGAAGCATGAATAGAATTCCCAATTATGTAATTTGAAACACACACACACATATGTAAATTCACACACTGCGATGAGTTTAAGTCAACTATAAAGTTAGAGGGCACTCTCCCCACGAGCACCTTCACTTCTGACACCAACTGCAAACTCAGGGTGGTTCCCAAAACCCTCAAGCTTGCTAGAAGAACCCACAGAACTCATGAAAACTCTTAGACTCACAGTTATGGTTTATCACAGGGAAAAGATACAGACTGAAATCAGCCAAGAGAAGACGTGCATAAGGCAGAGTCCGTGGGAAACATCAAAGGTGGAGTTTCCACTGCGGGTCACCGACAGTTTACTCTCCTGACATTCACACGGGCCACCACACACAGAGTGTCTCTAACAAGAGACACTCACCCAAGCCTCAGAGTTCACAATGTCCACTGTGGTGCCATTACACAGGCACAGCTGACTGACTGATTTATTGATTCACTGATTGACTGCCCCACGGTTGGCTAATCTGCAGGTCATCTAGTAACTGCGTGACCCGAAGCCCGCACTCTGCATCACCCAGTTGATCTTTCTGGCATGGCCAGCCCCACCCTCAATCACCCTGTTATATCCGGCTGACCCAGGCAAACAAAGATCACCTTCCAGGAGCCAAGGGCAAAGGCCAGACCTCC
This sequence comes from Bison bison bison, assembly GCF_000754665.1. Lineage (NCBI taxonomy): Eukaryota > Metazoa > Chordata > Mammalia > Artiodactyla > Bovidae > Bison > Bison bison. The sequence continues at coordinate 10,098,352 of NW_011495051.1, read as the reverse complement.
TTTGGGGCGAGGCTAAACTCTGTACTGCATATACACACATATATTTGCTTGTATTTACACAGATAAGTATATAAATGCCTAGAAGAGAGATTAGAAGGAATCTTACACACTGGGAACGGTCAGAATAGAATGAAGTGTAACCTAAATGTTTCACTGTTTTGTTTTTTTTTTCTATATTTCTCTATTTTTTTTTAACTCTTTTCTGGTGAGAATATATTCACATATTACTTGTGAGAATAATTACCTTTAAAACTTCAGAGAATAAAGAAAAAGAGAAAAGAAAACAAAGTCTATTGTGGCCGCCGGGCTGGCAGTCTAAGGCATCAGGTCTGAACTGCCTCCTCATCCTATAAATAGGATGAAATCTGCTGACTTGACCTGGTGTGGAATGGCCTGGGCTGACTGTGTCACAGAGTTCGGAGTTGGGAAATCCTAATGAAATGGTGCACAGCTGGGACCCAGGAGGAAGAGGAGGGAGAGGAAGGTGAATCCACAAGAGAAATGACCCTCGGACAAAAGCCCACTTAACATGCAGCAAGGCTGCACGTTAACTGGCAGCCAGGCTGGGCTGAGTCCTGGGAGGAGACACGGTCAGTGGTTGGGATGGTGAACATGGAATTCACATCTTGGCCTTGAAAACGGGTGAGAGAGGTAAAGGGCAGAGGAGCAGGGGCAATCACCCCCATCTTGATGGTCCTCCACCCCAAATCTGACCCAGGAACCCAGGAGGAGTCAAAGCCCCAAGCCCCGCCTGTGTGGCACCCCATGGCACAGATCTGTCCTCCTCTCCCAGCCACACAAAAGCTCTTCCAGCTCAACACCCCAGAAGCTCCCTGATTTCACCCAACCTCACAGCACAGGTCAGGACAGGCCCTGGCCACGTGTCCTGGTCATCTTCAGGATAAGCTCCCAGACCTTGTTCTGTGGGGCCCAGCTGTCCCAAGCAAAGGCAAGGCCTATGGTTTTCTTTTGAAAGGCTGTTGCATTTTCCCTTCTGAAAAGACTTCTAACAAACCCTAGCAGCAAAGAAAGGCCAATTTGCACAGAGTTACATGCATGAGAAACATAAATGAAAATCATTTGAAAGCATAATTCAAGCACCCTATGGAATCTATATGATTCATGTTCTCCAACTTTTTTTTTTTAGAAGAGTAGGATTCTTTGAAAGAGTTCATAGTGCTATTAGAGGCATAACAATGAAGTTATAAATACAATGTCTGCTATATACTGGGTACCACACTAACTCAATTACTCCTCACAATTAAAAACTGCAAAGTGCTACCCCCATTTCACAGATGTGGAAAACTGAGGTTCAGAGAAGTTCAGAGGCTCAACAGCACACAGACAGTGAAAAGAAAAGTCATGATACAAACCCAAGGCTGATGTGAGATTCTGTACTCTTCCCAGAAGGTCCTAAGAGTTCCTGGCTCTCTCAGCTCAGAGGAAGTCCTGGTTCCAGTTTATCACAATGAGCTGTAATTTATCAGGCTTTGTTGTCAAATTCAGCAACATCTTGAATCCCAAAATGATCTGGACTGACTGTAAGCTCACCTATTACAGGGACACATTTTCCAAACCAAAATACAAGCCCAGAGTCTAACAGATGAGTTATATTCTCCTTCAAGTGTGAAGTCAGTGTGGGAAGGTGTCATTTGGACACCAAAGTATGATGATTCCAAGGACAGTTCAATGGTTTATGAAGACCATAGGGGAGAAATTCAGGCACTGGAATTACCCAGAAACCCCATGTTCCCATAGCATCCTGTGTGCACCTTGGGCCCACCTCTCACCAGATGCTGGTGATTGACATGTGTCTTGCCCAATGGCTTGCAACCTGGAGGACAGAGGCACCTGGGGCAACATTGAGTTCAGTGAGGGTACTGAAAGAAAGGAGAAAAAGGAAAGGAAGTCAGAGAAAGTGGGAAAGGAAGGAAAGATAAGAAAAGTAAACCAGAGAAATGTAAGACCTACAGTCACTCTAGTTATAAAACCACTGAGTCCAGTCCCTGGAAAAGGTTCCATGGGCAAACAGACCTGTAGGTAGGAGGCTCCTCTTTTCCTGCATCTGTCACTCCTGATGCAGCCCTTCCTGGTGACCTCAGCTAGCAGCCTAGAGACTCCAGAACCTGCTGACCAGCCCCCAGGACCACACAGGCAGTGCTGCCTGAGGACCGCCTCCCTCGGGTTCCCACGGCCACCTGAAGACCCGGTCCTCCACAAAGATGATGAGGGCCAGCAGGAGCAGGACGGGTGATCAGGCACAGGACAATCCCCATCCCTGCTTTAACACGATGACAA
>NW_011495051.1:10095486-10095954 GCF_000754665.1 Bison bison bison | reverse complement strand
CAGGTGAAGACACAGACTATCTGGATCACAATCCAGCTCCCCCAAGCACCCTGCAAGTGGATGAAGAAATAGGAGCCAGATGATGGAGCCTGTAAGGTGTTGAATGACCACCCCCTAAAAGGGCACTGACTGATGGCTTCACTGAAGCCTGACAGGGACGCACGTGTCCAATTCCACAGGTCATGCTTCTCAGCGACAGGTGAGCACAGGGTGGGCAGCACAGACCCGACAAGGGCTGCCAACTTTTAAGAGAATTAGGACCCCAACATATCCAGGCAGCCTGGAGCAACAGCATGGATCCAACAAGGCGCAACTCTAATGGGACAGATGCTTGAGAGCCCTGCACTCAGGCCCCGAGATGCAGCTGCCCAAATCCCAGAGGGGGCTCAGCGCTTGACAGCCGCGGGTGTGAGGAAGTCGTAGGGTTGGGCCATGCGTCAGGAGCAGAGGTGTCTGCCAAGCAGGGCT
>NW_011495051.1:10094831-10095386 GCF_000754665.1 Bison bison bison | reverse complement strand
CAGGGCTGTGACGGTGGCTGTGTGAGAGTTGGAATAAACACAGTGCCTGGCTCCTCTCTGCTCCAAGCAGCGCCTCCGAGGTCCCTCCACTTTCAGAAGGACAGCAAAGAGCTAGTACTCATCCAGGAGAAAATGGTGACAACAGTGGGGCAGACGGAAGCCACGTCATATGAGCAATGGTGGAAAGAGCTATGTTTAGCCTAGAGAAGCAGCTCGGGGGACAGGAGAGCGGCTTTCCAATATCTGAGAGGCTTTCCAATACCTAAGGGCTGTCACAAGGGAGAGGGATTTCAGCAGGTTCCATGTGGCTCCACAGGGTGAGACTGGGAGATGGAAGTGGCATCAAGGCAGACTGGGCTGTGCAGAAGTCAGGTGCAGTCCAGCAGTTTGAGGTGTCTCCAAAGAGAATGAGCTCCCCGTCATTGGAAGTAATCAAGTACCAGCAGAATGACCACCTCTTAGGGGTACTGGGAAGGGTATCGGCCAGCTAAGATGACCCCTGTGGGCCCTTTCACCTCCAAGTTAAACCTTTCCTGGGAGACCTTAGGAGGAAAG
>NW_011495051.1:10070511-10094685 GCF_000754665.1 Bison bison bison | reverse complement strand
CCTTAAATTCTCTGGCTAAAGGCAGGAGCCAAGCACTTTCAACAGCTGCCATCCCACTGATTCCTTTTCCTAAATTAGGCTCCCTGGGGCCTCACACCGGCTGGAGCCCAGAGACAAGGACCCTACGTGCTCCAGAAAGTAACTAAGTCCATGATATCATCAGTGACTTGTCCCAAGAACACCGAAGCCCCAGGGGCAGAGGGCCAAGTTCCTCAAATTACCATTCTTGTGGCAGATTTTGGCCTTTTGTCCCCATGGGCTCAAGTCTCTGCAAGGCGACACATGCCAAACAGCGCCCGAAATAGAGCTGAGTGCCGGGACACAGGCTGGCACCCAGGAAGGGGACACCCATTCAAGGACACGAGGGAGGCGGCCTCTAACAGCCCTGCCCACCTCTCCCTCCACTGTCGTCTGCAGTTGTTTTCTTCTGAATCAGCCAAGCAAAGTCAGGGGTGGGAGACGCTCCTCCCCACCAATAGGAGTGGGGCAGGAGACACCCTGAGCGGGGCAGGACTGGCAAGTCTTGGGCCTCTGCTCAGTCTCAGTTCCCCCAGCAGATGAGCGAGCGCTCTCAATGCGGTAGGCATCCTGCTACAGTAGCTATCCATTCTACCAATGGGAAAGGAAAGGACTAACAAGCCAGCAGATACTCTCTCGCGTCGCACTGGAGGCAACTGGAGTCCAGAGAGGTTCAGCGACTTAGCCAGGGTCACACAAGGCCTCAGTGCAATTCTTAAACAGAAGTAGGTCCACGAGGCCCAGAAGCACCAAGGAGGCCTTCTACCATCCAACCCACCGGCTCTCTCATCTCTGGATCCTCTTTTTTCAAGGAATCAGAATGTGTTGGGAATCATTCCTATGTATTTAGGAAAAATCCTAAATACATAGAAAATGTAAAATCTCTGGGTGCCTAAAGGAGGTGGGTGGGATCTGAAGAGCTTGGGGCTTCCAAAGACAAATTTAGCTCCTTCTCAAATTTCCGTCTTGGGATGACTGTCAATCTTGGGAAGATGAGAGAAGAGACGGAGACAGGTAGGGGCAGGAGAAGCAAAGTGAAGACGCTGCCAAACTGGGCACAAAGCCTCAGCCAAACAAACCAACTCTACAGAAATCTGTGCATCAAGTAGCAATTGCATATAGTTCCATCTAACACACCAGGAGGTATCTGTGGATGAAATAACACACTTCTAGGATTTCCTTCCAAATTACCTAGTGGGATTAACAGAAGCAGAGGAGGTGATAAGAGATGAAATGAGACCAGCCCTGAGTTAGTAACTGCTGAGTCCAGGCACTACATACCAGGGGCTCATTATACTTAACATTCTCTCTACTCTTGTACATGATTAAAATTTGCTCTAAGATTTAAGAAAGAGACGTTGCCAATATTTTGAGCATCCCTGCTAATGTCATGGCCTAGAAAGAGAATCTGTAAAGGATGCAAATATTTTCCCAAGGTCAATTCTGGTGTCTGTGATTATGTTAGTGCTTATTAGTCTTTCTGGAAGGCATATGAGCACATTCCTACTGAGCAGGGCAGGGACTAAGAAAAGCATGCTCATTAAAGACACGACCAAAGAGCTATTCATCCTCACTTTTTTTCTTTCCAGGAAGCCAATAAGCTGGTTTCGGCCTCCTTCAGGGGAAGGAATTGTCTCTGCGGAAGCTCCTAGAAGGTAGTGGGGGGGGGGGGGGCGGTTCTCATCCCTTTAATTGCTTCCTGGTGATCTCAGAGCTGAGCTATTGTGCCCTGGCTCCAGTGATGTCACCAGCGAGCCTGCTTTGGAGATTCCAGCAACCCCTCCGCAGAGCCTGGCCCATCCAAACCCAGTTGCTCAGATGCCTTCTCTAAATAGAAGGCTTGTATGATGATGCCTCCCATCTGCCTGCTTGAGGAAGCCACCAGGCCACACCAATTAATCCTGAGCTAATTTTTACCTGTGTCCACCTGTCAATGTCAATTTCCACAGGTCCTGAATAATGCAGCCACATGGTGTGCTGATGGGACAGCCTGACTAGGGGACAGGACTGTCCATGTTCTGGGGTGAGTTCCCCTGGAAGTTCAGGGATGGCTCTCGTGGTCCACAGACCCAGCATGAAAAGACCCAGGCCCACACAGCAAGAGATTTACCATGTGCTACTCTCAATTCTCTATATGTCACACTGGTTACTGCAGGAGAAAGTAGCCACTGCCATTCACTTTGCTGCCGTTAAGTCTTTAACATCCTTCTATTAGATTGGTGCAAAAGCAGTTGCGGTTTTTGCATTGTTGAACTTTGTTGTTTGATACCAGAATACATTCCTAAATAAATGTGGTTATGTTACATATCATTTTAATGCATATTTCTCACTTTATTTTTTTGATAATGATTTATTACTTGCTGTTTATTTTAGACTAGTGAAATGATGTTAGACAAAAAGAAAATTCAAATGGTTTTCTTATTTGAGTTCAAAATGGGTCATAAAGCAGTGGAGACAACTTGCAACATCAACAATGCATTTGGCCTAGGACCTGCTAATGAACACACAGTCCAGCAGTCATTCAAGAAGTTTTGCAAAGGAGACGAGAGCCTTGAAGATGAGGAGCACAGCGGCTGGCCATCGGAGGGTGACAGTGACCAACTGAGGATCGTCGAAGCTGATCCTCTTACAACTACACGAGAAACTGCTGGAGAACTCAACGTCAACCATTCCACAGTCATTCAGCATTTGAAGCAAACTGGAAAGGTGAAAAAGTTCATTAAGTGGATGCCTCATGAAGCTGACCAAAATTCCAAAAAACTGTCTTTTGAAGTGTCATTTTCTCTTATTCTACACAACAACAAACTAGATGGTGACATGCTACAAAAAGTGGATTTCATACAACAGTCACTGACAAGCAGCTCAGTGGCTGGACCAAGACGGAGCTCCAAGGCACTTCCCAAAGCCAAACTTGCACCGAAAAAGGGTGATGGTCACTGTTTGGTGGCCTGCTGCCTGTCTGACCCACTACAGCTTTCTGAATCCGACAAAACCACTACCTCTGAGAAGTATGCTCAGCCAATTGATGAGATGTGCTGAAAACTGCGATGCCTGCAGCCAGCATCCATCAAAAGCAAGGGCCCAGTTCTCCAGGACAACACCTGACTGCACGTCACACAACCAACACTTCAAAAGTTGAGGGAACTGGGCTACGAAGTTCTGCCTCACCCTCCACACTCACCTGACCTCTTGCCAATTACCACTTCTTCAAGCATCTCAACAACCTTTTACAGGGAATACACGTCCACAACCAGCAGGAGGCAGAAGACGCTTTCCAAGAGTTTGTCAAATCCTGGAGCTCAGATTTTTATGCCACAGGAATAAGCAAACTTATTTCTCATTGGCAGAAATGTGTTGAGTGTAATGGTTCCTATTTTGATAAATAAAGATATGTCTGCCTAGTTGCAATGATTTAAAACTCCTGGTCCAAAACTGCAATTATTTCACCAAGTGAAAGTGAAAGTCACTCCGTTGTCTGAAAGTGAAAGTCACTCCGTCGTCTGAAAGCGAAAGTCACTCCGTCGTCTCCGACTCTTTGCGACCTCAAGGACTATACAGCCCGTGGAGTTCTCCAGGCCAGAATACTGGAGTGGATAGCCTTTCCCTTCTCCAGGGGATCTTCTCAATCCAGGGATCAAACCCAGGTCTCCCACATTGCAGGCAGATTCTTTACCAGCTGAGCCACAAGGGAAGCCCCAAACCAAGAACAAACCTCAGGTTTAGGGTTCCTGCAGGAAACAAGATCCAGCTAAGGCTGAATGACTTTGATTTCCACCATGTTTAATTCTACAGCCACTGCCCTTTCCATCATGTTTAATTCTGTAGCCACTGGATGTGACACTGGCTTCCCATGGACAAGGCAAAGAAATGTTAAGTAGATACAATTCAAGAGTTCTGCAAAGTGTGATGACACAGACAGATTTAACAGGGAGCTAAAGAAGTCTGCATGGGCCCTTCTTGCATCCACCCCAGGACCAGTCCATACAAGTGACGGTGTGAAGAGATCACAGAAGACAGGGAAGCCCATCTCAGCTGAGTGGGATTAAGCTACCCTACCGCCAACTTTTCAAAGTCTACAAAACCACAGAACCATCTGAAAATATTTTGTTTGTGTGTGAGTGTGTGTGTGTGTGTGTTTTCTCAGTTACCAGGCCTAGAAATCCAGAAGTCACCCTGACTTTACCATCAAAACCCACTTATCATCCCCACCCCTGTTAACCCCACCCATTATCACCATCATTAGCATCACCATCATTGTCTTCACCATCATCAGCATCAGCAATAGATAAATGACATTTACAGAGTGCTTCCTAAGAGCCAGGCGTTCATCAGTGAATCCTCCCAACACTTGACAAGCAGAGATAATCTCACCCAGCGTATCCTGCACATAATGAAACAGACCGGGAGAGGTTAAATGACTTGCTCATGTTTACAAACCAACTCAGTGGTGGAGTCAGGATTCGAACCCAGGTTTGCCATCAGAGACCAAGCTCTTCATCACTGAATTTTCCTGCCTTTAATGCAATCAACCACTAACCTAGCTTAGACCTTCAGCATTTCTTTCCTCGTTGTCAATACTATTGATACCTGATCAATCTTCTTGCTTCCTATTGACCACTCGTAGGCCCACAGGAACCAGGTTATCCACTTTTCAGTCACCAGCTTGCTGTATGTAACACTCATTCTGCCCCAGACTCACCTGCCTAAAATCTCCCAAATGGGCTTCACCACTGGATCGTAAAAACTCCCTACACCCATTAGGGCTCATTGATAGAAAACAAGACAAAGATGCTAGGTACTTCAAGAAAGGAAGAAAGGCAAGGGCAGGGAATATATTGGAAAGACACTAAGTAGCTCGCTTATGCTAAGCATGGAGCCAAAGATATAGTAAGCACTCATCCCAAGTTTGTTGGGTGGAAAATGAAAGAGAGAATGGGACTTCCCTGGTGGCTCAGAGGTTAAAGCATCTGCCTGGAATGCGGGAGACCAGGGTTCAATCCCTGGGTTGGGAAGATCCCCTGGAGAAGGAAATGGCAACCCACTCCAGTACTCTTGCCTGGAGAATCCCATGGAGGGCATGGAGCCAAAGATATAGTAAGCACTCATCCCAAGTTTGTTGGGTGGAAAATGAGAGAGAGAATAGAGACCAAATAGGGCAAATTGCTTGGTGAACATCCTTTGCTTGTAATCCAATTTGGAATTGCTTTAAAAGCCCCTAGCAGATGAGGCTCTGGGCTACACATACCCCTTCCCCACTACTGCCATCTGAGTTGGAAGGATTCCCAGAAAACCTTCATAAAATCACAGGTAAAATAAGTAAAGCACCAGCCTAGAACCTAGAGATTTACACCTCAGTCCTGGCTCCACCACTCTCTGGGTGGCATTCTTGGGCTCAACATGTCTCCTTTCTCAGCCTCAGTTTCCATGTTTGTACGATGGTCATGTCTAGTAACTCCAAGTTCCCTGCGCTCAGAGGGGAAAGCGATAGAGTGTCATTGCGTAAACCCTGAGCAAGTCCAAACACAAGCTCTGCAAATCAACATTCTCAATCATATTTTGGAATTAGTATTAAAATAAACTCTACCCAGCCGTGGGAAATAATGCAGCCATGATGGCAGCTACAGGAAGAGGGCTTTGTTCGAGGGAAAGGCAGTCCTGGGTTTCCAAAGCTGCTGCTATTATTATAGCTAAGTGCATTTACGGCACCAGGGCAGCAGGAGGAAGTTGACAATTTAAGATGAATGAGCTGGGACCTAGCCACCATCCAGCAAGTAGACTGTACAGGAGAATATATAGTTTGGCCCTGTGTGTGCAGAGACATGAACACGAGTGTGTGTACACTTGATGGAAAAGGCCCTAGCGAACTTTCCAGCAGTAACTCGCACAGAGGAAGTGTGGAGGAAGCTGGGACTGAGGGGTCCAGTATCTGCTTTTTATGTGGTCACTGATTTTGCATCAGTGGTCGCTGCAGCCCAGGCGTCCTGCTTCCACAGCCAGGGTGTGCCTGCTCTCCCATCAAACCCCCACCCACGAATCCTTGCTACCACACACCCTGCTTCTCCTCCAAGGGGACCCTCGGTCTGCTGGTGGCGGCTGTCGGTGCCCCTGCGTCCACAGGAGGCAGGTGCAGACACGCTCCTCCACGTGAGCACAACATGCAGTGTTTTTTGTTCTAAGTGGATTGGCACCAACCCACCCTCAACCTGCCAGAAATCTCCTGTGTTCTTTGGGCTCAAGCCCAAGGTCATCATATCACTTTCCAGGGAGCCATGGAACTGGACCCAGAGAGAAGGAACATCTGGAAAGTAGAAAATGGACACATGTTACTCTTGGAACCAAAGCAGCTTTCACCCACCACACAACAGGCGCCAGGCTCACCTTCAAGACCAATACCAACAGACCAACAGACGCAGAACCAGGGGGAGGGGCCAGGATCTGGGGAAGGGCCAGGCTAGGAGCAGGGGTGTGGGGAGAACGGGCCCTGAAGAGAGGCCCTACCAAACTCCCCACAGGCAAAGCTATGTTGGGATTTGCACCCTCCTAGGTGACTGGCAGGAGAAGCAGGGCTAGTAAAGATTCTCTGCAGGGCCTCAGTATACAGCAAGAGTCTTAAAAAGATGTATATAATGTTGCACACAAACCCTGTACTCACAATTTTGTGTTTCTGCATTTACATCTGACATCTCCTCTGGTGTCTGATCCTGGGCCAGGCCCTCTTTTCACTCCAGCTCCTTCAATGCTGCCTTCTCCTTGACGTGTGACCTTGAACCACTTAGAGCCTCAGTTTCCACACCAATGACTTCATCCAGTAAACCTCAATTCCCCACTCTCTGTGTCTTATGACTCTGGCTGTTCCCAGCCTCTATGGAAGGAGGACCATTCCATGAAGGCCGAAGGGGTCCCAGCCCTGATGACATTTCAGAGTCACTCTGGTATTCTGAGATTCACATGTCCAAGTGACCATGGCCACGAGGGGCAGCAGGGCTGCCAGGACACCCCTGGAGAGCTCCTGTCTGTGTCTGCTGTAACCGAAGCCAGCTCTTCACTCTGAGTGAACACAATGCAAAACTCAACCCTTTATAAACTTTCAAGAGAAATGCACTGACCCCAGGTGGGTTGGTCAGAATCTGGCAGGAAACAGCCAGGGCAATCAAAACGAGCATCATTTAGGCCATGTTTTACAGAAGGACATTTTGCAAAGGTATGGGCAGGGTGCAGAGACACCCCAGGAGATCACGTGCTTCCCTGCCATCAGCACAACCCCCCAGCACAAGGTGATGGGGATGTAGGAAAACAAATAGCCTCCCCACTACCACTGCTCTCCTCCTTCTCCCTGATGCCCCACTCAGACATAAATGGGAGCCCCCCACTGGCCAAACCCAAAGCTCCCTGTTGCCCAAACCCAAAGAAAGCTAGAGGGCAAGGAGCCCATGCAGGATGGCCTCACAGGGTGAGGGAAGTAGAGAGAAGAGACGCCACCCACTGAGCACTGGGGGATTTCTTAATAATCTTTAGTGGCGACTCATGTGTTCACAGGGAAGGAAGGCCCACGTCACCCAGCACCCTGAACTTCCCTTGAAAAGCTCCCCACCTGACTACCTGAATCATCAGGGCCCTCTCCTCTCAGCAGTGCTATCTCTCTCCCTCTCTCCTGCCCTTCCTCTGCCTGAGGGTCAGCTTTCAAAGCCAGTCACTCCCTCCCCAACTTCAAACCCTAACTTCATACCTCTCCCTCCTTCATTATGCAGAGCAATTTACAGAGCATCCTGCCCTCTGGTCCAAGGGGTCATCCACGTCTGACCTCCCAACCGTACAGCGCCCTCCCTGAGAGGCAATCTGGCAAATCATCTTCTTGTCTCCTTTCACGTTTCTGTCATTCATACTGTGCAGTTCAAACTCATTATCAGCTGCAAAGCCTTGTTTGGGGAGTGTTGCAAGAAAAATAATTTCCCCTAATTGATCTGGGTAAACATGTGTCTGTCAATACAAATCCCATCCCTTCACGGATCATTTGCTGTGTCTCCAGCTATCCACCCCAGGGCAATGCTAAAGAGGCTGGATCCATCTTTGAGAAAGCTCTCTCTGAGTCAAGCTGGAAGAAAGGAAAAAATAAGCAGATGCTTCAAGCCAGGAGGATTTCTTGTTGTCATGATCAACTCTGGTCTGCTCCCCTGCAAGAGTCCAGATTCCCTCGTCTCCACCAAGAGTCACTGCCCTGGAGCCCCCGGCCCACACCTGCCCATCACCACACCACACTGGCCCCACAGCCTGGCTTGTCTGCATTCACTCTAAGTGAGGAGGCTGCTTTCTGCCCCATTTGAGGACAGCATGTGTCACTTAGAGGAGACTGGCCCTCTGTCTTCCTAAGCACCTCCCCCCTTGGAGGCAGATCGACCATCAGTGGACGCTGTTCATGGCAGGAAAGAAGCAAAGTTGGGAGCTTGATTTTCCTCCCAGTTACTGACTGAGCTGAGGCCAGTGTAGATGGAGAGCCTCCAGCCCACCCCCTGCATCCTCAGAGGGCACTCTGCACCCAGGTCTTCATCAAGTTCATGGGTGACATTGAACAGGCACAAGCTTACTGTCTCTGGGGAAAGAGGTTGGCTGGGGGATGCCTCACGTCCAAGGTGTGCACAAATCCCACCCTGGTTGTTGACTGTGTTGCTGTGTAGATTCCCCAACCCCATCTGGGAATGGCACCCAGATTTTCCTAAGGGAACCAGCCGTTCTGAGTTCTGGATCCAGGAGGCTTCCACAGGACAGGTCCCAAGCCCTGGATCCAGGCCTCGCCAACCAGCTCACTTCATCCGCCAGCTGTCAGCTGCTCTGCTCACCCGCAGGAGGGCCGGGGCCTCGCCCGGTCTCACACACACTGGGAGGCACGCCATCCATGCCGGCACACCGCCCCGCACCCGGGACTCAAAGACAGCCAGCGTGATTCTAGCTTTCCTGTTACGTGACGGTGGTGGGTGATTTAAAGTCTCTGCGCCTCAACCTGCACACCTGTGAGACGGAGATAGAAAATGCCCCTCCTTATAGACAAAAGGGAACCTGCCTACACAGTTGGCACGAATGTAAATTGGTGCCGCCACTATGGAGAACAGTATGGAGCTTCCTCAAAAACCTAAAAATAGAGCTACCATATGATCCAGCAATCCCACTCCTAGGCTTATATCCAGAAGACAGAAATTCTAATTTAAAAAGACACATTCACCCCAATGGTCATAGCAGCACTATTTACAATAGCCAAGACACAGAAATGCCCACTGACAGATGAACGGATATAGAAGGTGTGGTGTATCTATATACAGAATATTACTGAGCCATAAAAAGAGGGAAATAACACCATTTGCAGCAACATGGATGGATCTAGAGATGAGCGTACTACGCAAGTAAGTCAGACAGGAAAGACAAACATCACCAGGTACCACTCATCCTTGGAATCCTACAAAATGATACAAATGAACTTACTTATAAAACAGAAACAGACGCAGAGGTGGAAAACAAGCTTAACATTTACCAAAGGGGAAAAAGCAGGGGAGGGATGAATTACAATGTAAATAACACACACATACTACTATATACACAGATCTACTCTATAGCACAGGGAGCTCTACTGAACACCTTGTAATAACCTATCATGGAAAAGAACATTAGAAAGGATAGATGTATAACTAAATCACTTTGCTGTACACCTGAAACTAATATGACATTGTAAATCGACTATACTCCAAAATAATAATAATAATAAAATTAGAGTTAATAATAAAGTTAGAGTTAAGACTTTAAACCAGGAGACTGCTTTTGCTAAACAACACAGCCCAGTTTAGGAATACCTTAAATAATCAATAATAAGTGTTGGAAGATTAAATTAATAGTGTTAAAGAAAAAAAGTCCCTTCTTCCTAAGATTGCTGAGATTTAGGGTCTAGCACATACAAAAGCTCATGATAAACTTAGTAAAAGCTTAAAAAAGATTTGTCATCATTATTCTCAGTGGCAATCAGTGAAAAGGCAAAAGGGGATTGGGCAGAATCACAGCACCTGCCAAGGCCTGACGAGACGAATCCCACTGGGCTCTGTAATATGACTGAGGTGGGAAGAGACAACAGTTCTGCTAATGTAACAAAGTTCCGACGCTGGGCTGGGTCTCCTGCATGTTTGGCCATGAGCTCCCAAGGTAGATGCTTGGAGTTCTACCAGATCCCTGGGGACATCTGAAACAAAAACAGGCAGGAAGCACAGTATCTCTCCCTCTGATTTCTTCCAGGAACCCAGGGTACCACCAAGGAGGGCAAGGATCACACTAAAGGGCTGTCCAGCACCCAGGGAGGGGGGTGAGGAGGAGCAGTGAGTGACTGAACTACCTGCCATCACAAGGCACTGCCTAGCTCAGAGGGCGTCACCAGCTGGCCTGGGGACAAGGAGTAACAAAGGCTGAGTCTCCTGTTGCATTTATTCCTGTCATGATCAAGTCTACCTCCCCACCAAACCAGACACAGCGTGGGCTCTGGAGCCAGACCACCCATGTCCATGTGTCCAAATAACTGCTTTTCCACTGAACATGGGACTTGGATTTAACTTCTACAGGCCTCAGTTTCTCCTTTGTCAAGTGGAGTTTGGGTTCAGACGTCCCTTGCAGGACTCTCATCAGAGGACACGTCAGGAGTCAAGAACAGCCTCTGACACATGGGTGGTACTCCCGAAATGTTCACTATTATTTTGAAGACAGAGAGTCCTCAAGGCAATATCAGGGCCTGATCCACCTTTGCTTCCCTGGTCCCTTAGATCCAACAGCTAATGTGCTGACCTACAGCCCTAACTTCCAGTCTGGCATCTCAAGTCTGCTTTCCTAAATGTCCCTACTGATTTCCATGGTCTCTTTTTGGAAGGAGAAAGCAGTTTTACCTGGAGTCAATGGATAACGGAAGATATTCTACACCTCTGAAGAAAATTTCTGGAGCCACATCGATTTCCCCGATAGCCTGAGGACTGCTGAGAGACCCTCACAGGGTTCTGGTGCAGGAGAGCCCCTCCAAGGTTTCATGTGTGCGCGCCTGCTGCCCCCTGGTGGACAGAGTTAAAGTGAGCAGGAAGTCTTGGAAACAATGAAGGCTGTCCTTGCCACTCCTTACAGGAGGAATATCTATGCAGAGTTTTAGTTTGCGAAGTGCTTTTCCGTTCAGCATCTTATTGTTGGTTGTTGTGTTTGTGTTGGTCTCTCAGTCATGTTCGACTCTGTGTGACCCCATGGACTGTGGCCTGCCAGGTTCCTCCATCTGAGCCTTCAAACAACCCGCAAGGGAGGGAGGGCAGGAATTCTCCCCCACTTCACAGACAAAGAAACAGGGTTAGAGAAGGTAAGCCCATGGCAAGCTAAGGAATGAAATTTCAGGCTCAAAAATCTGATTCCAAAGCTATTCTTTTGACTCCAAAAGTCAGTGTCCTGTTCTGACCATTCATAGAATCATCTTGGGCACTGGTTACAATTACAGAATCTTAGCCACCAATACGCCAAATACCTAGGGCTGTGAGTGAGAATCTGCATTTTGACAAACTTTCTAGGTGATGGTAAGTAGAGTCAGGTCCAGATACTCCAACTGGCTTTTGAAAATCACTGCCTGGTTATCACATAGCCTTGGATTCTGTGCTTAGACACCCTTCTAAGTCTGTGTGAGCTGCTAGACTGGGTGGCTGATGAACCAAAGAAATGTATGCCTCATGGCTCTAAAGACCAGAAGTCCAAGGTCAAGGTGCCAGCATATCCGTGTGCTGTGCAGGAAGGGCCTCCTTTTTAGCTCACAAACAGTCGCCTTTTGGCTTTAACTTCACATGACAAGGGAGCTCCCTGGGGTCTCTTTTAAGGGACACTGATCCCATTCATGACAGCTCTGCCCTCATGACCTAAACACTTCCCAAAGGTCCCACTTCCAAACACCATCACATTAGAGGGTTAGGATTTCAACATATAAATTCTGAGGAGACATGCAGTTTATAGCACCCTCCCTCTGCTCTGCCCCCAATGCTAAGGGTCTAATCTCTTCCTCCCAACTTTGGCCTCTCCCTGGATCTCATCATACTAAGAGCCCAAATCATCTGAGAACTCATTTGCCATGCACACTATTCCTTGATGCTCCACCCCCATAATCCTAGGGGTCAGTGTTCCCATCTTACAGTTGGAGGCCTCTGGGCCAGTACAGGTGAGCTGTAAGATCTGAACCCTGGACTGTGACCATGGAGACCACACGGTATGGCTCTGTGCCACGCTACCCTGTCTCCCCAGCAGAACTCCCATCCTGTGTTCCAGCCCCCTTAAAGCCCTGCCTGATTTTCTGATCATGAGACAAAAACAAACTGTCACTAAAATGACACTGACTCATTTGGGTCTAAAAGATGAGCTGCCCACGTCCAGGTCACATCTTTCTTTGAGGTGGAAATCCCATGGCTAAATCCCATGTACTCCTACAGCATGGGGACCCGGCTAGAGGGAAGGTACCCCAAATCTGGATGTCCTTAGGCTGCTCCAAAGTACAGGATCAATATCAACTGCTTAGAGAACCACTAGACAGAACATCTACGGTGCTGGTCTCTATGCATGTTTCACTACGAGAAATACGCATTCAGAAAATAAGCTCAGGTCAAAGGTTTAATTCTG
This sequence comes from Bison bison bison, assembly GCF_000754665.1. Taxonomy (NCBI): domain Eukaryota; kingdom Metazoa; phylum Chordata; class Mammalia; order Artiodactyla; family Bovidae; genus Bison; species Bison bison. Next base: position 10,082,013 of record NW_011495051.1, on the reverse strand, counting down.
TGAAGAAAAAAAGAAACAAAAGACAGAAGGTTCCCAGGACTGCCCCGCGGTCTGTCAGAGAGGCGCCCACCTCCCAGAACAGGAGAGAGAGGCGCCTGGCTCTAGTGTGTTCCCAGAGGCGGGAGGAAGGAGGTGAGGAGGGGGCACTGTACGGAAGGCCTTTGGGGCCTCCAACCACGGCAGCCCCTGTTGGCCTGTGAGCCTGGTGTGTGTGTGTGGGTCCCAGAGATTTCATTTGAGGGAGAAACGGTGAAATTTTAAGAGGAAAAATAAGAAAAGGAAAAATGGGATCCAACCTTCTCCTCGGAGTATAAACCTGAAGGCCCAGAGGGAGGTAAATGGACTCATCCAGGGCACACAGCTGGGAGAGGCCAGACTGGAATCAAAACCCAGTATCTGTGTTAAATCAACGCGTGGCACGTCCATCTAGCCCGTGGGTCACGCTCGGTGGTTTTCTCCGATACAGGCCACACTCACGTAATGCAATGATGGGCAAGACCCAGGGCGCAGGGAGGCGGAGACCAGGCACAGCAGGGGCCGGCACTTGCGCATGCGCCCTGGGAGACAGCGAAGAGGCGATGCCGCAGGACGCAGCCTGACCTCGGGGTGAGGGGAAAATGACCCAAGGAAGCAGTGTGTAGGGGCTGAGCTGAGCAGGCGAGCTGGTGGAACACATGTCACTCACAGTCACTTTGGTGCACGAGCTCCAGCTCACTAGTCACCCGGAGAGGCACTGTGACAAGCATTCAAGCACTGACTGCCCCCAGAAGGAAGAGATGTCCTTTCTAGGTACTGAGCACCTACCTACACAGAGCTCTGCAGTCTGATCTGTTTCCAGTCTGCCCTGCAAAGCAAGCTGTACCACCCCATCTCACAGAGGAGAAAAATGAGGTTTAAAGAACTGCCCAGTGTCACGAAGCTGATAACAGGTGGAACCAGAATTTGAACCACAATGTATACGGTCTTTCCACAATCCCTGCCTATGAAATGTAAGCAAGCAGAGACTGGAGTTTAAGCTGAACGCCCCAGCCACTGAATCTAGACAGGTCTTTCCTGCTGAGAAATATAATGCCACAGTCCTGACTTAGAAAACACAGTTCTCTCATGGCTGTCTATATCAAGGGCTGCCCATGAATTTGAAATTGAAGTTGGCTGAAGTACAACAAGCTGATAGGTGTTGAAGGCTGGGGTTAGGGAGCTACAAAGAATGACAGGGACCAGGAGGGAGAGAGGACAACCAGGTCAGGGAGAAAGTCCCTCCTGCCTTCTAAGGAGTGATCCTCCCAGCCTGGCAAACACACACATGCAATACACACAAATACACACACATCATGCATGCACACAAAACATACATATACCATGCACATGCATATATACACATGAACATACTCGTGCACACATCTATACACACATGCACATATACACACATGCTTGTACCCACCACCACTGCCGCCACCTTGGCCCTTAGGCTTCCGCATCTTGTAAAGCCACCTGACTCTCACATGGATTCTCTCGTTTTCCTCCACTTGCAGACAGCCTCTCCTTCCATCCTATAGTCTGAGGGCAGAGACATCAGATGTCTGGGAAACCCTCACCAAGCCCTGCATGGCTCTGGCCGCCGGGCAGAGGCCCAGCGTCTGTCAGTGACTGTAAAGGGCAGGGCTGGTGTTCTCCTTTGGCAGGTTTGTAAAGAGAAACCTAGCCACTGCATCTGCTGTGCCTCCACAACTGAACCGAACTGGGACCAGAGCCACAGTGTACAGCGGCCGGTGCAGGGGTTAAGGCCGCCCTCAAATTCTGCACTCTACCCTCCAGGGACTTTAACTCGTCTGGGGCGAACAGTGACAGCCAACTCAGCCCTAGGGTAACAGGCAGAAAGAGCAAATTAAGTCAGATCCTGGCCACAGCCAAAGTCATGAAAACAGATCACACTGCAGGGGAAAACACACACCAGTTATCAAACAGCCAGAGGACCCAGTGACCATCTGAGATTTTGCCAGAACCACCAGAAGCAAGGATCCCTGTGGCTGCTGGTTCACAGGGGCTCAATTAGAACAGTACCCCCATGACCCAGTTTATTCCAGCTGGATTTTCTCATTGGGTCTGGTTCGCATGCCAACAGCACATATGAGCTACACGGCCTCAACTCTAACATACTCAAGGTTCCCTTTTCACCCTACAATGACACTTATACACAACCCACTTACATCCCATTTTTAAAGCAATTTAATGCCCAAACTGAAATATAAAGGAGAAATGAGAAGACAACAGTGGTTTAATACATGTATTTTGATCTGTGATGCTCAAGCACATGGCCCGAGGAACTCCACTGAAGGCAACGGAGTTACAAGTGTGGACTTAAAGGAGAGGATCAGAGCCATTTCAAACAAGACATACCATAAAAATCAAATAACAGAGGTGAACACTAAATAAAAATCAGCGTTGCATTCATAAGACCTTGTCGAAGTTCTCTGTGGGTGTCGGCGGGGTATCTGCCAGCCTTGTAACATGTGGAATGATGCTCTGCTGTGTGAACATCCCTGAGCACTGCCGGACACCCAGCTCTCCTGGACTCCATCCACCAATGAGAGCAACAACCAAAAACCATCCCTCCATTTGTACAATGCCGCGGGGGAATGGCCCCAGCCTCCCCCTCCACGTCAAGCCTGGGGGAGCAATCCTCTTCCAGGTGGAGGCAGGCGTTGGAAGACCGACAGGGGCATCTGAGCACTCACAGCCAGGCTCACGGTGCCTCGCGCAGCCCCTGACCCAGCACTCCAAAGGTGACCAACCGGGCATTCAGTGTGTGGGATGTGCCCTCCCCGCTCCCAGCGTCCCTGCACAGGACAAGGTATGCAATTCTCCTTATTCTCAGTGGGCGGGTTGTAAATTCAGCATGTGATACAGCAACCTGCATGTATCCTCTAAAACTCTGTAAAATTTACCCATGCACAGGCACCAGAGTAGAATGAGCATACAGACCCTTAGTCTACCCAACAAGCAGACTTGTTCTCCAGTCTTGGAGCAGATCTCTATGTCCTTAATTAGGGTGCACATGAGGGGTGCTTACCCTGAGAGCCGCCACGCTGTGAGGAAGCTCACGCTGCTTGGGGAGGCCACGTGTAGGTGTTCCAGCTGACAGTCGCCATCAACCCCTGGATATCTGGGGGAGCCAGCCTTCAGATGATGTCAGCGCCCTTGCCCTTGAGCCACCCCAGCCTTTGAATCTTCCAGATGAGGTCCCAGACATCATGGAACAGAGATAGGTCATCACGCAATAGCAGCATCTGAATTTCTGACCCACAGAATGAGGAGTAAAATTCTGTATGCTTTTGCCTGAGTGGCATTAAATGGCAGCAAATTTCCATGTATCTTTCAACAATTCAAGATCACTCAGCTCCACAAAAGGCCCATGCTAGCAGACACACACCAGAACTGAGACTGACCCAGCAAAAAGCAAAATCAACCCCACACTCAATCAGCACTTTAGTTCAGAGGCCAGAGGCAAAGCCCCTGGTTTAAGTTACTCCTCCTAAAGGAATGTGTGTCGATGAATTCTTGAGGGATAAATACAAAGTGAATTCTGCCAAAGGGGCTCCAGAGGGACTTGTGGCTAGACAGAGGAGCTGCATTCTCCGGAAGGATACCTAGGGGTTTGTGACTGTCAGAGGAGCCAACAGTGAGTGACCTCAGAGACCTCGGCCGTCCTCGGGGCACATGTGAGTGGCAGGCTCTGGGGGCAGCTGTGTGGTGTCAGATGATGGTGCAGCCACAGCAGTATCTCTCGGGGTAATCTACCAGATACACCTGGCGGTCGGTGCCATAGATGTAGTAGACGTCCGTCTTTCCTTGGTACCAGTAACGAACTTCTGTGAGGGGGATCAGCTCCAGGGTCTGGCGCTGAGGAAACAGTTGGCCAAAAAAAAAACCTCAGTGCTCTGTTCAAGTCACTCACCTCCTCAAGAACCCTCATAGCTCCCTCCTGCCTGCAGGAGGAAGCTCATGTTCTGGAGTTGCCATTTTGGCCCAGACCTGCCTTCCAGATGTATCTCCTCCTAGGCTCCTTCTCTCACCCGAAGCTCTGCCCCAAACTGACTTCTCATCTTTAACCATCACCTGATTCTAAGTTTCATCAAGTGAAGGCACAGACATCCCCAGGGGAGTTTCAGGATGTAGGGAAAGTCACCAGCCCAAAACAGGACATTAATTTTTAGATGGGGCAGGGAGAGAGTGAGGTGGAAAAAATTGGAGGGTAAAGTCATTGTAAACATTTTTATATTAAAACAACGATGGAGATATTAGGAAAGGAGACATTAGGGCCCCACGTACGACAGCTGTCTCCTAACTGGATTCTACTTGCTAATGTCTTAACCCTGAGCAAAATATCAGCATGACTCTTGGGCTACAGATGCCAACCCAAAAGACAATCTGGGGCAAAGATTCACAGAAGTGTTCCCCCATTACATCTCTTTAAAAAAAATGCATGTCTGCCCCTAGCTCACCCCTCCCTGCTCCAGGACCACCACACAAATGGCCTGTGTCACCTGAGATGGGGCTGTGCCATCATAGAAAGCCCAGGAGACCCAGGGTGTGGACGGAGGCCTGCCGCCAACATACTGTGTGATCTTGGGTAGTCAGTGCCCCTTTGCCAAATGAAGGGTTCAAAAGGACTCCAATTGCCAGCCTCAGCAGTAAAAACATCCCAGGAGAACCATCTGCAATCACAAACTGCTAAAATCATGTCCTGATCCTCTTTCCCAGTCCCAAAACAGACACCTCAATATTTGGGGGTCTGCATTGTAGTGCCCCCAGAATATACCAGGGCTGCAGGAACGAGGGTCCTTAGGTACCAATCTGGGGTCCTCTCTGGATGGGGCTGCAGACCAGGCATCACCTCCAGGTGAACAGCTGCTGAGGTGTGGCTGACACAGAGTACTAGTTCCACTGCATCGCCCCCTTGCCTGACCATCCTTCTCTGGCTCCCCAATCCCTTCACCCGTTTTCCCTGGGAGCCCTTGCTTAACACGTGACAAGCACACAAATCCTTGTCTCAGAGCTGCTTCTGCAGAGCCCAGCCTAATGCAAGGTCCAGCCACACCCATTTACAGATGAGGGCATGGAGGCCCATGGACAGAAGAGAGGGTTCAAAACCCGTGACCATGTGCAAGAACCAGGGAGCAGAGCCTGACCTGGTAAGCGAACTGTCCCTGCAGTGGTTGCCAGGTGAAAAGCACCCTGAATCCCTCAGCAGATAGCCCTGCAAACCTTCCCTGGCTTTCAGAGAGTCACTTGTGTGCCTTGAATGTGGTAGATAATAACATATTCCTTAGAGTTGAAAAAGTTGAGTTCTACTCCTGGGCTCTTCCACTAAGAAGCTGTGTTTCCTTACCTAAATTACTTCCACTCTCTGGGCCCCCTCTGATTTATTGGAAAAGTCATGGTTTGAAGTAGACCAGAGGTAGCTGAGGATGCCCACAGGCTAAAATCAGCCTGGTAGCCCATACAATGTTCTTAGCATTTTTAAAAATTTTGTTCTCAATATTGAAAAACTGGAAGGTTTCATATAAAAATGTGGACTTCAGAAGGTCTGAAATCTCTGTCCGAGGGGAGGCCCAGCCTTCTGGATAAGGGGCCCTCCCACCCACAGTACCACCCACCCTGCCGGCCTTTGAGTTTGCAGTGCCCCCATATCATGCTGAGGTTCATTCCAGCTCCAAGAGGGTCACTATTAAGTTAAATGCATCCTTTTCTCTCCTGCAAATAGGATAGATGTGCAGAGAGAAGGGGAATACTCATTGCAAAGGGAATAGAAGGACACTTCCCCGGTGATCCAGTGGTTAAGAATCCACCTTGCAATGCGGGGGATGTGGGTTCCATCCCTGGTCAGGGAACTAAGATCTCATGTGCCGTGGAGCAACTAAACCTATGTGCCACAACCAGAGAGCCTGTGCACCACAACAAAAGATCCCGCATGATGCAACCGAGACCTGACATAGTCAAATAATAAATAAATGTGCTAAGATGTTTCAGTCGTGTCCAACTCTCTGCGATCCCACGGGCTGTAGCCCACCGGGCTCCCCTGTCCATGGAATTCTCCAGGCAAGAATACTGGAGTGGGTTGCCGTTTCCTTCTCCATAGGCCACAACAAAAGATCCCGCATGATGCAACTAAGATCCGACACAGCCAAATAAAATTATTTAAGTATCGGGTTCCGGGTGGTTAAAGCAAATGATCTCATTCCTTCAAAACCCTCTGAGGCGATGGTAGCATCTCTTTTTCACAGGTTAAAAACTGAACTGCAAGGAGTTCGCAGCTGGTGTGGGACCACTTTGAGATACGGGAGAACCAGGATCTGCACCCAAACTGTAAAACTCGGACCCGGGAGAGACTCCTCACCAAGTTCAGGCGCTGGGCTTCACGGCTCGACCCCTCATCTTCCCGCCCCATTTCTTTTACACACACACCCCCGTCCCTTCCGTCCCTTCCCACACACCACGCAGCATCTGGAGGCGCGATGGGCAGCACCGCCACCTAGTGGCCAGGAGGATACAGCCGCGCAACTGCCCTGGCCCAGGCCGCCGGTCCAAGCCTTGGGGGCCGGAGATTTGGCAAGAGCCCTGTCGGGCCGCACGCTGGGTTCCAGCCCTGCCTTCCACCCTAGATCTCGAGCTTTCCCGTCCCCTCGCTGAATGAATACCAGGGGGTGAGAATCAAAATCACACTGAGCCACATCCCTGCGTGAAACCCTGCAAGCTTCCTGTCACTCTCTGGATAAATTAACCCAAACCTCTCCCTGTGGCGTTCGGGGGGCCCGGCCTGCTCTTTGCCCTCCGGCCACTGTGGCCCCAAGTCAGTCCCCAGTACCTCCGTGCTCCTCCCACTGGGGCTCCTTCCCCCCTCACCCTCCCCGCCCCCATCATTCCGCCCTGGCACTCTGGGCAAGGAGCCTCCCTGCAGAGGGAAGGGCCCACTCCCTCCTTTATGTCCACAGGGCAGTGCCCTGGAGTCCCAGCCCAGCCGGCACCTCACTTCCCACCAGTCTGAACCCCCTCAGCTCACCTGCTGCAGGACGCGGGCCCGGGAGGCCAGGGCGGCGCTGTGTTCTGAGATGCCGCGCCTGGAGGCCAGAGAGATCTCCCGCAGGGGGAAGTCCACAATGGGATACACCTGGGGGAGACGCAGACCTCCTGACCCGAAGCCTCAGCACCTGGAGCCTTAGAGGGCTGAGGGGAGCTTGAGCCCAGAGAGCGGAGGGCCCAGGCCAGGGGCGAGTGGGATGGGTGGGGCTTTTTAAACCTCTGCAGACCCTGGATCCAACCAAAGAGGAGGACTGTGGACAGAGTACTCCCCCACCCATCAGACCTTTGCTGCTGCCTAACTCAGGTTGAGGGTGGCTGCAGGGCTTCCTAGAGCGGTGATGCCTGAAGTGAGCCTTTAGGAAACAGAGTGACTGGGGCAAAGAAAGAAGGCTAAGGACTATAGCGCAGTCATAAAGAAGGAAACCCTGCCATTTTCAACAATATGGGTGGCAAAGGACATTATGTTAAGTGAGGTAAGTTATAGAAAGATAAATATCCTATGATCTCACTTATATGTGGAATTAAAACAAAAACAAAAAACCAAACTTCTAGATGCGGAGAATATACTGATGGTTACCAGAGATGGTAATGGGAGTGGGGGCGGGGGGAGGTGAAGGGGGTCAGTTAGTACAAACTTCCAGATAGAAACAAGTCTTGGGGATGTAAATTACAGAGCTGTGACTACAGATGATAATACTGGATTGTATATTTGAAAGCTGCTGAGAGTAGCTCATAAAAGTTCTCATCACAAGAAAAAAAAAATTTTAACTGTATGGTGATGGATGTCAAACTAGATATATTTACCAGGCAATCTGAAACAGCCACATACTGTAAAAAGAGAAAGGAAGGAAGAAAAGAAAAGAGAAATAAAGAAAACCTGACCCTCCCAATAAACCTCTCCGTAGATGTCCTATAAAAGCCACATTCTCTTACCAGGTGGACAGCAGGGGGCAGCAAATCTTTTCTGTAAAGGGCCAGAGTAAACACAGGCTTTGAAGGCCATAGGGTCTCAGTCTCAACTGCTTAACTCTGCCCTTGAAGTATAAAAGCAGCCACAGACAGTACACAAACAAATGAGCTGTGCTCCAATAAAACTTTATTTATATAAAGCAGGGTGAGGGCCAGAGTTTGCAACCCCCAGTGTACAGACGCTCCCTAATCTGGCTGCCAGCACCTGTTGTGTCTCAGCCCCTTGCTCTGGCCGGTTCACTGCCCCCAGCCCCCCGCTCTCTGCTGCTCATTACGGCCTCTGTCCTGCTGCTTCCTCTGCTGGACACTTTGACCCCTGTTGTCACACCGTCCACTTGCTCCCAACACCACTCCCCACCCCAACACCTCTGCCTCTTCCTGTCTTTCTACCATACAACACTATGAAGAAAATGCCATTATCATTTTCTCCCTCAACAACTGTGAGATCTGAGGGCAGAGATTGTTTTCCAGGATCCCCAGGGTCTAGCATAGTGCCTGGTATAGGAGGAAGGTCTCAAGATTTGTGCAGGGGAAGAAGGGAGGAAAAGAGGGAGAGAAAAGGAACAGGGGAAGGATGGAAGGTTGACGATGTAAAACTCAAAACAGAAGTAGCCCTGAAGGGTCCCAGCAGCTTGTGTCCTGCCTGGGAAGCTCTGCTCCTGCCCAGTCTCTGGATAAAGGCAATGCCTGCAGAACCGGAAGACCCGGGCTCACAGGGGAGGAGGGACCCAGCTCCCTTTGGGGCAGTTGCAAAGCCTTCCTCACCGTTGTGTTTTCGTCCTTAAACAGGGTCTCTCCTCTGGCTTTAGCAAGCAGCTCCCCAGGGAAGTCCAGCTGGTGCTCAGACACAAACTCAAACAGACTGTTCTTCCTGGAAGTGAGGAGGATGAGAGACGGAGCCGGGGGATTGCGTTAAGAACATGGCCTTGGCATCAGGCAGCCCAGGGCAGGAGGGCTTGCCATGCTACCCTTGGGACCTTGGGAACACGCTTTAGCCTCTCTGGGCCTCAGCAGCCTCACCTGTAAGGGGGGAAACTAGTCAGGTGCTGATCTAGCAAGGTGCCTGACGGGAAAAACCCTGAATGTGTGTAAGCTTTCCTGATGTGGGAACTCAGGACCTGGGACTCCTATCTCCCAGCAGGCGCCTGCACTGTGAGAGCCCCAACCAAGCGGACCTCCTCTGCAGGCGCCACTGCAGGCCATGCCCCACCCCAGCCACCACCCGACCTGGCCATGGCAAGGAGAGGCGCACGTACCACGCGATGACCAGCTGGATGAAGTGCAGCAGCTTCTTCTCGCCCTTACAGGTGGCACAGGTCTTGTTCCCCCTCCCCGAGCACGTGCTGCATCTGAGAGGGGCCCCAATTGTAACAGACAGTCATGGCATCCCAGTGGCTCCAGGGCCCTTGCCCCACTTCCTTCCTCAGAAAGGTGGGCTGTGGTGGGCAAGGCTTGCTTCAGTGTGCCCACCACCTAGACCTCCTGCTTCTCATAGCAGTGCTCCAACCTCCTACTGGAGACCACCCTTCTCCCCCCTCCCCAGAGCCTACACGGTTCAAGGGCTTGTGCCCCATCCCTCCTGGGACCAGCCTGGGACCTCAGCATGGCCAACCAGTTCATTCCATCACTCTCGCCACAGGGCTGATACAAAGACTAATACATGAGCCAGGTGGGTGTGTTGAGATCTACACCAGAACTTTTGTTGGGACTATCAGGAAAGGGTCATCCTTTTCTACTGAGGTTGCCAAGCTTGGAGCTGCTGGTGGCCACCTCTGCCACCACAGGAGATAACCTGCCTGAGAATGAGGCCAAAACAAAGGAAAGCAGAGTGCGGGACAGAGACAGATTCCTGGTGATATCACTTTAGCACCTGGATCCAGCTATACCTCAAGTCCTTCCAGAAATCTATTCCTAGACTTTTCCACTGCATGGGCCTACGGGTTTTCTATTTTGCTAAAGCCAGTTTGAATTGGAGTTGTTTTATTTTTTAAGTGAAAGAAACCTGAGTTTCCTTCCAAATCTAAGACCTTCTTTACCAATCACAGGTGGCAGATCCTCCAAAGCTCACCATCTGGCTTGTTAGAAGGATGGCCTGGGCCTTGGTGAGCCCAAAGTGTCATTAACCAGTGCACCTGTTGAGAGTTTCACTCATCGGGGTTTCTTGTTCCCTTTTAAAAATTTATGAATACATCATTTCCAAAATGGGCAACAGGCCCATTGACTGCAAAGTCCTGCGAACAGGCACTTTGTTGATCTAGCCAATCAGCCGACCTTCCTTGATTCCTCCTACATTTAGTCCCTGCAGTGGGTTATAAATAGGGTGTGCCCAGGCCTGGATCCTCCGAGTTAAGAGTCTCACCTTGGCTGCTTTTCTATATTCACTTCCCCTCCACGTGAGCAGGAAGAGGTCTCCTCTCTTCACCCACTGCCTCCCTTCCTCCCGGAAGTGCCTCATCCCTCCCATCCACCCACCCGCAGATTGCCTGATGGGCTCCATCTGGTCTGGAGAAACACTCTCCGAGGTGACAGGCACCTACAACGCCCAGAGCTCTGGGGACACAGGGGTGACAAGACAGATCGAACACCCACTTGCCTTCCTGAGGGCAGGCAGTGACAAGCAAGAACACCCGTGAGAGCACACTCAGCTCCTCAGCTCTGGCTGGGGAGCCCGGTCTTACCTCCGCCTGCCAGACCCCGAACACATCTGACACCGCCGGGCGGACTTGGCTTTGCGCTTGGCACCACTGCAGGAGGAGCACCGAGCCTGCAGACACACGCAGCCTCAGTCCCACCCGCCTCCCCGGAGCAGGCAGAGGGCATCCTGAGGCCCAGCTGCAGGCCAGACAGTGACCCTCCCCAAGCCACTTCCGTGCTCCCTTTCTCTGGGCCTCCGCCCCTTGTCTGTAAAAGACCCTGCATCCTCACGTCCCTGCTTTTTCTGAGACATTCGCCTCTGCTGCTCTTCTCTGATCCCCATGACCCCCAGGGATCATCCCATACTAAGCAGCCATGGCCAGAAGAGGCGGGGAGATGGGCAGGCTGGCCCTTCGGGTGTTGGGGGTAACAGTTCAGTCTTAGAAAAGCCCCCAGAGATGGCCCAGGTTACACCCCTGTAGTAGGCTTGGGGTGGGCTCTGGAGCCATTCCAGGGAAAGCCTGAGGGACAATGTGGGAGGAGGGGAGAGGGGAGGGAACAGCAAAGGCCACGGGGAGGGGGCCCTGGGGAGCAGGCCAGGGCAGGAGTGAGACCACAGGAGACACAGGGCCAGCGCAGCCACAGCCAGACCCCGCAGGGCACAGAGCCGGCAGAGCGATGAGCCTGCAGCAGGTCAAGGAAGGAAAATGCTCAGCTTAGAGCAGCAAGCGGTCAGTGTGTATCCAAAAGGCTGGGGCACAAATCGGGAGGTGGGGAGATCTGAGAACACACAAGGGGCGTGGACTTCCTGCTGGGACA
>NW_011495051.1:10066624-10070411 GCF_000754665.1 Bison bison bison | reverse complement strand
CTGCTGGGCCAGCCAGTGCCTACAGGGGTCTGCAGAGAACACTGATGCCGCAGGGGCCTGGATGGTGCTGAAGGGCCCACCATGGGCTGAACAGTATACGTTACCCCCTCACCCTCAGATTCACGTCGAGCAGAGCCTCAGCATGTGGCAATCACCTTTGCAGATGCAATTGGTAACGGTGAGGCCACACTGCAGAAGGGTGGGCCCCGTATCCAATGACCGTGTCCCTGTGGCACGGCAGAGACCCACACACGGAAAAGCGATGGAGGCAGAGGTGCGGTGAGGCAGCTACAAGCCGAGGACTGCCAGCTGCCACCAGAAGTCTAGAGGAAGGATAAGATGGCACCTCCCTCAGGGCCTCCCAGAACTAACCCTGCCGACACCTTGATTTTGGATTTCCGGCCTCCAGAACTCTGAGAGAATACATTTGTTGCTTTAAGCCACCCAGTTTGTGGTCTTTTATTACAGCTGCCCCGGGAAACTAATCCAAGGCCCGAGTCTTGTCCCTGCAAGGCCCTGAGTGTCCCTTCTCGGCACGTGTGCCTGCACTGTAAATCCTGGGCATCTGTCTCTCTGTCCCACAGACAGAGGGTCCCCACAAGGAGCACCCCAGGTCTCTGTCCTCCTGCAGCTGCACTGAGCAGGTACTCAATAAATGTTTGTAGGTGGAGGAGGGAAAAAGACAAGAATAAAAATCATGAAGCATCAAAGTGAAATAAAGTCAGTAGAGACCAGCCAATCCAACGTTCCCATTTTACAGGCAGGAAAGTGGAGGCCGGGAAAGGGAGGATGACTTGACTGAGATCCCACTGTTAGTGCAGGGAGGCCCAGGCCCCAGCCCAGCACTCCACCCCCACAGGGCCCTGCTCCCACACATCACCTACTCACCAACAGCAACGTGTGACTCACCGTGCCAGCCCCGTGGCAGCCACTGCACTTGTAGCGTCCACGCCCGTGGCATTTGTGGCATTCCTGAGAGTAAATGCTCGCCTTGATCCCGTTTCCCAGGTACCAGTAGTTCCTGATTTCACCACCCCCACCCCCAGGATGTCAGTACCCCAAATAAATGTCCAGCAGTTCAGGCCACAGTGGGAAGATGGCCATTCGCTCATGACAAGGATTCCAAAGAGCCTTGAACGCCAAGCCAAGGAGGTCACATTACCATCTCGGAGCTCCAGTCTGTCCTGGATGCTAAGATGGGGAGACCTGGTCTCTGACTCCCATGTCTTAACTCATACTCCCAGGCTAAACCACAAAAGCCAGTATCCTTTGCCTAACAGGTGGCTAAAGGAGTCTTTGGGAACAGAAGCCATTTTAAAAAAAGAGAGAAAAACAGGGTATTTTTGCAAAAGGCAGTGAGGTAGCTACTGGAATTCAATAACTGAATCAAAATAGCTTTTCCGCCCTGGAGAACAGAATGAAACACTTTCTTGGTCTCTCAAAGTCGTTTTCATCTTATGACGCTGTGAAAACTCAGAGGGTAAAACGACACGCTTGAATCAAGTTCTACAGTGAAAACAAGGCAGGTGATTAGATGAGAACATAACATAAACATCTTGGCTGTGTCTTTACAACACACTAGGCTACCCTCGCTGCCTGTCCTGAGTACATTTCTGTAAAACAGCACGGATGTCGAATTCTGCTCCCCTAATGACTTCCATTTAAAAAAATCCCATGATGCTTTAATTTTGTTTTATATTTGTTTCATTCAGCTATTTACCGATGGGCCAAAAAATAAAAAGGATAAAAACACTCAGAGGGCCTAAGAATATGAATGCTCACTATTCAAAGCTGGTGACAATTTCATACCATCCTGTTGCTATGTGAATGCTCCCTATGCTACGTGGAATTTTGTATGAGCCTACATCCCATAGACTGGGTTTCCTTAGAATTCTGTGCATTTGATGGGCAAGGAATGAACCACCAGCCTAGACTTTCAGTTTCCTTTTTAAAAGGATAAAGTTTGAAGAAACCACAGTGCCAGAAAAACCAGCTCAGAGAGGAGTAAAGTCTCCAATAAACAAGTTACCTTGACCAATGATGAGTGAGGGACTTGGAACCTCCTAGTGTCTTCCTGAAACATTGGGGGAACCTGGACCTTGATGTCCCAGAGCCTGGGGGAGGTTCCTCTTTGTGGCCCATCCACGGAGTGATCTGACAGAGAAAGGGGTCATGTTATGACCAGCAGACAGCTGGGAGTACCAGCTTTCATTTACTCATCAAAGAGTCTGGACCTTCACCTGGTACCAGGTATTAGGCTCAACCCGGGGCCAAGGGATTGGTAGGCACAGGTCCCCTTAGAGTCTGTGGTTAAGAACCTAAGCTCTGAAGTTGAACAGATCTGGCTGACTCCTGTTTCTTTGTACTTCCTGGCTGCAGAAGCCCACCCCAGCTCCTCTACCTCTGTGCCCTGCAATTCCCTCCTCTCTAAATGGGGGCTAATGGTGCCACGATGGTAGTAAAACTGCGTAGCAGAAGGCACACCAATGCTTATTAGCCCAGGGCTAGTACGTGCTGAGCGATCAATAAACAAGGACTGGAACTGCTACCCTCACCACTCCCACCATCGCCTTCTTTCTCGTCCTCCTCCTCCATTCAAGGAGACAGACTCAGCAACAACCACGATACAATGGCATATGACGCGGTAAGTGCTTTGGACCAGAGCTGAGTGAGTGAAGGGTTCAGGAGAGGAAATCTTCATAGGCTTCCTAAAAGAGGGGACCCGTGAGCTGAGCCTTGGAGGACAGGCCATAGTGGTCAGCGTGGAAAGCAGGTTGAGCACAGAGCCTCCCAGACAGACAGCCTTAAGCTTTTGGGTGCTGCAGAAGAGGGCGGGGTGGCGCACTGAACAAGGAGGGGGTCTAGAGACTCGGGGAGGTGCTGGGGGTGGCCTGGAGGCCGGCAGACGCCCGAGCACACTTGCTCCCTTTGCCATCTGGCCCCAGGTGGCAGAAGACGAACACTCGACTTTTTCAGGATCTCCTGCATACCACTTCTTGGACAAGGAAGCGTTTGCTAAGCTCAGCTCTGGGGAGGCTCCAGGAAGAAAGGCTATGCTGTTGTTTTATGGGAAATCAGGCTCAGGGCAGCAGAGCATCTTCCTCAGCGTTAGTAGCTAAGACAAGTCCTGACATTCACCACCAGCCCCGTCCATATCTGCTTCCAGTTACACCGATATCAGACAACTCACTTACTGGTAAAGGGCTGAAAAGTCCATTCACTTATCCTGGATTCACTGAAGGTCTCCAATCGATACTGCAAAGGAAAAACAACGTGTTCCCACCCCTGGGCTCATCATGCCACGCACAGCACCCAAGGGCTGCTCCAAACAGGCTGGCAGTAGTGACTTCTCACAGGTGGCCCAGGGCACTCCTGCAGGGGTCACTCGGTCCGAGGCCTCAGACAAACAGATTAGTTGTGTCTTAAAAAACAAGGCTTTGGAGCCAGCAAATCTGGTTTGAATCCCAGCTTGGTCACTTCTAGTTTCATGTTTGGGGGCAAGTAACTCCACTTCTCTAAACACCCAATTCCTCCTCTTAACTGGTGATGATGGTTATCTACAGTGCAAGGCAGCTATGAGGATTTGATAAGACATATATGGAATGTGCTTCCCATAATGCCCAGGGCATTCAAGCTGCTTCACAGTGGCTGGTACTCATGATTCCTTGTATTATCCCTCACTGCAAACCCAGGAAGTGACAGAACCAACATCACCACCAGTCACACACACACAGCCCCCCATGATTCCTTTCCCCCGGCCTCCCCAGACCCCCGCCGGCTGCCCCTC
>NW_011495051.1:10065289-10066524 GCF_000754665.1 Bison bison bison | reverse complement strand
TATATATATATGTGTGTGTGTGTGTGTGTATATATATATATATATACAGTCAGCTCTTCATATCTGCAGAACCCACAGATATGGGACCCCCGCCGGCTGCCCCTCACCCGACACAGGTTCTGTTGCTTCAGCTCCAGGATGACGAGGTCGCTGGCGGCTGCGCTGCCATAACAGCACTTGGAGTTCACGAAGCTGAGGAGGGCTTCCCGGGCCACCTCTTCTGTCACCACGGGGACTCTGCCAGGGATGGAGCAGAGGGGCAGTGGGTGTGGGGACACCCTGCGGGCTCACCCGGGCCAGCCAGCCCCCCTCCCTGTGCAGATGTTAACTGAGGACTGGAGACTGGGGCGGGCAGGGAGTTGGGGGGCGCCATGGTCCCCAGCAGGGATAGAGCCCTCGGGCGTCCACCTGGGCAAGGTGTCTCTGGCATTAGGAACTGTGTGAACAGACTGCCGGTGGGAAAGCGGCACCGTCTAGAGGACAGAAATGTACTTTAGCTGGAGTGTGGGGCTGGGGAGAAGGGCTGATAGAATCCTAGAACTTGAATAAAATAAAACCCCAAAAAAAACAAGATGAATAATGTCATTTCGTAGATATGGAAAACTGAGGTCCAGAGAAGATGTCACACAGCTAGACAGAAGCAGGGTTAGGCAGACATGGTTCCTGCTCTCGGGAGCTGTAAGCAGCACTCAGGAGGAGACCCCAGTCGAGAACCTTCTGACAGTGGCGTCCAGGGAGACTTCCTGTGAGCCTGCAGCAGGAGAGCAGCACTGGCTGGAAGGCAGACGACAAGTGGCCCTTCCTCAGCCAACTCTCGGAGACTCCCCTGAGGCCCAGCTGACCTGTCCCTCCTCAGCAAAAGCCCTCCTGCCCTACCACCGCCACAGTCAGAGGCCCCTTCCTCCTTCTTCCCTTCTCGTCTCCATATTCTTCTCCATGGCAGCCCAAGTCCAAATGTAAGCCCTGCATTCACACACGCTGTGTCCCCAGCACCCCTGCCCAGGGCACAGAGAGGTCTGTGCACCCACAGACGGCGCACAGCAGATGGAGAATGTGGGGACTGGGGCGGCTAAGACGAGTCCACGGAGGAAGTGGGTCCGTGGGCACACAGGGCGGGTGGCCAACGAGCAGAAGGGAAGTGGTCCAGGCAGCAGTGGGGCGAGGAATCAGGAGGACATCCTCGAAGGCAGGACATAACTGCTCTAGACTTACAACAGGCATAGCTCCTTGTGTCC
>NW_011495051.1:10061100-10065189 GCF_000754665.1 Bison bison bison | reverse complement strand
TCCACACACACCTGGCTGGACAGCCAGAGCTCTGCCCTGAGTCCTCCACACAAGGAGGGTCTGCTCCAGGGAGCAGAGCAAGTGCAGCAGACTTTTGCTAAAGGCTTAGAGAGCAAATGTTTTAGGCTTTGTGGGTCATATGGCCTCTGTGTCACCACTCAGCTCCTCTGTCACAGTGTAAAGGCAGCCACAGACACTAAGGGAAATAAAACGCGTGGCCGTGTACCAATAGGCTGTGGACTGGATCTGACCCGGGGGCTGTCATTTGCAACCCCTCATCTGGACTAGCGTTTTCAACCCTGGCGCGGTAGCCAGACAGCTTGGAAAGCTTGGACAAGTACACATTCCCAAGTTCCATCGCTGGAGAATCTAATCGAGTGGGACTGAACTCTGAGGCACAGTCTATACTGAAATCTGTGGCCCCTGAGATCTCTGAGAAGGGCTCTCAGGGGACAAAGGTGACCAAGGGATCGTCATGCATGACCCCGTGTGATGGCTCCCCGGGGGTCACCAGAGCTCACCTGTGTTCCAGAAATGAGGACCAGCATCTTTGTTCCTGGGGTCTCCCTGCGGTTTCTGAAGGTGGGAAAAATATCTGGTGTCCTGGAGGAGAGGGGAGGAGTCAGGGTTCAACAGTCTGGCTTCAAGGCACAGGTATTTGTAGGATGAAAGAAGGAAAAATGGGCCAAATGTGAGAAAGAACAGATGAAGAAGGAGGGTTCCAAGACCAGTTTCATCCTGGGCTTAAATGGAGATGGACGTGGTCATGGAATGTCCATGGACACAGGGCCTATGACCCTGTCCTCCAGTTCCCTCCAGACAGTGACAAGGGGCTTCCCAGGGTCCCCAGGGGACAGAGGAGTTCTCCCAGGCCAGCCTGTTCCACACACACCCCCTCGATAGCATCACCCCTAGAAGAGGCTGGAAGACCACACACTTACTGTCCCCTTGAAGGACCCAGTCACAGCTGGGCAGCGTCTCCAGGAGTTCTGCCGGGGGCGCCAGAGGACTCTCAGCCTCGAAACTGAGGTCTACCACACCTGAGGGGAAACAGGCAGTGCTGAGCCTCGGGGAGGAGGGGCCATGGCAGCTTAACAGGCAGCTGACAAGTGAGGGCCAGTACGTGGGGAAGAGCCCTGAGGTTTAAGTCAGCTTCACTGTGGTCCCCTCGGGCCCCTGGGGACACACACATCTGCAGAGCAGGCAGTGGTGGGGTGGGGTGATGAGAGTAGCAGCAGTAATAATGAGGAGAAGAACATGAGGCAGGGCAGCTCCTGCTCGTCAGCACCTGCTCTGAGCCAGTCGTCAGGACAGGTGCTTCATAAGCAGCATCATATTCCACGGCCCCAGGGGACAGACACTGCGTAACAGATGCGCACACTTCTACGACGCTCCGCTCATCACAAGACGGGCCTCTGTTTGCTCCCCTCTAACCTGGGCAGGCTTGTGACTGCTTCACCAAGGGAACACAGGGAGCAGAGAAGAGAACTGCAGCTCCTACTGCTGGCCTCCTGAAGCCAGCCCTCTTCAGGCTTGAGCTGCCAGGTAAGAAATCAGACCATTCCACTGGAGAGGCCAAGTGGAAATACCCACAGACTACGTGGACAGGGGCCCAGTGGTATCCTGCCTTCTCCAAGAACCCTGCCAAGCCACCAGGAATATGAGCACATTTGGGCCCTGTAGTCCAGATCACTGCCTGCCAGATCACTGACCCTTTAATGGACTGCATGTCTGCAACCCCCCGAAATTCATATGTTGAAACCCACACCCCCAACAGAGCTGGGACCTTTTGGAGGTGATAAGGTTGACATAAGGTCTTAAGGATGGAGTTCCGTGATGGGATCAAAGTCCTAAGAAGGTTGCTGTGTGAGCAACCGGTGAGAAGGCAGCTGTCTACCAGCCAGACGCCGGGTCTGTGAACTGGAAACTCAGGACGACTCGTGAAGCCTCCCACACATGGTGCCTCACCTCACCACCCCTCCTGCACGTGTAGAGGGCAGGACTTCTAACTCCGCTTGACATGAGCAGTGTGAGGCTCAGAGAAGTTATTCAAGTATCCTGAGGATGCACATTGCTAGACTTAGAGAAGGACAGAGGCTCCTTGCTCCAGCTCTAGCCCACTGGGCCATCCATCAAACCTGTTCCCCAAAGCCCCCATGCTGGGAGACAAGGATCCCTCAGCTCTGTCTTTCTAGTGGTCAATTGACCACAGGAAGTTGACTTTAAAGGGTGAGCTGATAAGCAGTTAGTGGAAAGGGATTATCTGCATTAAGTCACTGAAGCCCACTCGATTCAAGCTTTCAGTGGATCCACCTCATCTCCTGGATCCTTCTCTCTTTTTTCTTTTGCAGTTCTTTAAAGCCTGCTGCTGTTTATCACTACAAAAATAAAAATAATATGTTCTGTCCTTTAGAGACTAATAAAAACAAAGGCAAGAGGAATAAGATCTTGTTCAAAAGTAGAACAGCCTAGGTTATCTGGAAGTAGAGATAGATGGCAGGTAGTGAGGAAGCCTGAAATTTTGGAATTCAGGTCAAGAACAGTGAGGGAAAGAGGGGATGTAATTAAAACAAATAAAAAACCCTGGCTCAACCACCTCCCCCGTTAGGGATGTACTTGTCCTCTGACAGTAAGAAATACTAATGGATCTCTTAAAGTTCTGCCTCCTGGGTGGAAACTTTCAAAGGAAGCAGAAATAGAAGGACATTTGTAGATGTAGAGTACCTTTCTTAGCTGGAAAACTATATCTGTAAGTGAACGATTCTGCTGAGACCCTGGGGAAAGCCCTGGGACAGATGTGGGTATGACATAAAGTGACACCATCCCAAACCTTTGAACACCTGTTGCTGTGTCCTGAAATCCCAGGATGAGAATTCACCTGGAATTATTTGTTGAACCTTGGTTCTCAATATTATTTTGCTTCTAATGAGTTTACTAGCATTCTCAGTGACTCTAGCCACCAGGCACCCAGGGATCAGCAAACATTTTCTACCAATCAGTTCAGTTCAGTTCAGCCACTCACACGTGTCCAATTCTTTGTAACACCATGGACTGCAGCACACCAGGCTTCCCTGTCTGTCACCAACTCCTGTCCATCGAGTCAGTGATGCCATCCAACCATCTCATCCTCTGTCATCCCTTTCTCCTCCTGCCTTCAGTCTTTCCCAGCATCAGGATCTTTTCCAATGAGTCAGTTCTTCGCATCAGGTGGCCAAAGTATTGGAGCTTTAACTTCAGCATCAATCCTTCTAATGAATATTCAGGACTGATTTCCTTTAGGATTGACTGGTTTGATCTTGCAGTCCAAGTTACTCTCAAGAGTCTTCTCCAACACCTCAGTTCAAAAGCATCAATTCTTTGATGTTCAGCTTTCTCTATGGTCCAACTCTCACATCCATACATGACTACTGGCAACACATCATCCCAAAGCTTTGAACACCTGTCGCTGTGTCCTGCAAATAACCAGGTGGTAATTTCAGACTATGGGCTGTACAGTCTGCCTCAGTCATTGTGCCCTGAAAGTAGTATTGTGCAGACAACAGACAATTGAATAAGTGTGGTTTGGTTTCAAATAAACTTTACAAAACTGGCAATGGGTGAGCTATGATTCATGAGCCATATTATGCCCTCCCTGACCTGCCACACACTTGTGCGGCTCGGTTTGAAGGGGATCAGGAAGGTGGAGGCTGGAATTTGAAACTTTCTGGGCTGGGGTCCATGCTCATTCATTGCAGTATCTATGAATCCAGTCAAAAGAATTAAAGACGAGGGGCAGGGTTGGACTGCAGCCCAAGGTGATTAGACTCAGAATCCCTGGGCACAGTGGTTAGGAATCTGGGCTCTGATATGCCACCATCTGAGCCAGGTAATACATGATACTGTCAGACATACATCCTCCCAACACTCAACATCCCCAGCTGTGGAAAAGAGCAGGTGATATTAGGGCCCATCTAAAGAGACAATCTGGTCCCATCACTTCATGGCAAATAGATGGGGAAACAGTGGAAACAGTGTCAGACTTTATTTTTGGGGCTCCAAAATCACTGCAGATGGTGACTGCAGCCATGAAATTAAAAGACACTTAACTCC
>NW_011495051.1:10060429-10061000 GCF_000754665.1 Bison bison bison | reverse complement strand
ACCTCAGATATGCAGATGATACCACCCTTATGGCAGAAAGTGAAGAGGAACTAAAAAGCCTCTTGATGAAAGTGAAAGTGGAGAGTGAAAAAGTTGGCTTAAAAGCTCAACATTCAGAAAACGAAGATCATGGCATCTGGTCCCATCACTTCATGGCAAATAGATGGGGAAACAGTGGAAACAGTGTCAGACTTTATTTTTGGGGCTCCAAAATCACTGCAGATGGTGACTGCAGCCATGAAATTAAAAGACACTTAACTCCTCGGAAGGAAAGTTATGACCAACCTAGATAGCATATGCAAAAGCAAAGACATTACTTTGCCAACAAAGATCCGTCTAGTCAAGGCTATGGTTTTTCCAGTGGTCATGTATGGATGTGAGAGTTGGACTGTGAAGAAGGCTGAGCGCCAAAGAATTGATGCTTTTGAACTGTGGTGTTGGAGAAGACTCTTGAGAGTCCCTTGGACTGCAAGGAGATCCAACCAGTCCATTCTGAAGGAGATCAGTCTTGGGTGTTCATTGGAAGGACTAATGCTAAAGCTGAAACTCCAAAACTTTGGCCACCTCATAT
>NW_011495051.1:10011570-10060329 GCF_000754665.1 Bison bison bison | reverse complement strand
GGGGGCAGGAGGAGAAGGGGATGACAGAGGATGAGATGGCTGGATGGCATCACCAACTCGATGGACATGAGTTTGAGTAAACTCCGGGAGTTGACAATGGACAGGGAGGCCTGGCGGGCTGCGATTCATGGGGTCACAGAGTCAGACACGACTGAGTGACTGAACTGAACTGAAAGAGACAATGTATATACAGCTCTCAGCCCCAAGCCTGGCATGTAAAACATGCTTGGTCAATGCCTTGGACCTGAGGAAGGCAGGTCTTCTTCATTCTTTGTGTTCCTTTAAGCCAGGGGACCAGAGTGAAAATGTCAAACATGAAAAGAAAGGCAAGGTCATCACAGCCGCATTCCCTTGGAGGGCCACCACCCACCAGGAAGTCTTGACTCTGATGGGGCATCAACACTCTCTTGGACAAAGGAGACAAGGAAATGCCACGTGGCCGCTCTGTCCTGCTAGAAACCAAACAAAGAGGCAGGAAGAGGGGAAGAATAAGAGGTGGGAAACTCAGAGCTCCATCCATCAACTGGGAGTCACCCTGACCTCTGGCAACGTGTCAGAGCTAAATTAACCTCCCCATTATGTTAAAGACAAGAATAAAAACCTCCAGGCTGAAGCACAGTCTGACACATCATTTCCTGGGCAGATAGCATCAGGCACAACAGGAATGCGGATGTCACGGGACATTGTGTGGCGCCCAGTATGGGGAGCTCTGATGGGGGCTACCAGCCGAGTCACCATTTCCACGACACTGGGCTGCATTCTAAGGCGGTCGTCTGGCTGGACCACTGCCCCTTAACAATGCTGGCCCTGGTTTGGGGATGCTCCATGGTCTCTCTTGCACCTCATGACAATCACTTTTGTAGAAGGACCGCATTTTGTAGAAGGACAAGATGGGGTTCAGAGATGTGGTTTGAGACAACGTGCTCACAGCAGAGACAGAAACACTACTTAGAACTCAGAGCCTGATTCCAAGCCCCACGGCCTTTCCACTCAGGTGGACATCCCACTGCTCCAGGCACACAGGTCAAGTGGTTGCCAAGAGAGCTTCACAAAGGGCTACCCAGGTCGTGTTTCTATTCACTAGACACCAGCTGTTTTTCTTTTGTATAGAAAGGAATTTTTCTTACGGAGACAGGCACAATTCATGGATAACCCCTCAAGTTTCTGTTTTTAAAATGTCATTCCTCTGATGTCAGAGGATCAAAGGAGTCCATGTCTCCTGCTCCTGATTAATCATTGCCAAAGCACTGAAATTTTAAAAGTGACTTCCATGTGGATGTCACATCCCAGAATGTCCCTATCCATGCCTCCTTTGGTACCAAAGTATATCACTGGAGGAATGCATTTTCTCTGAAGCTGCTCCACATTATAGACACAAAAAATAAGGAGAAAAAAGCTTAGTGACCAGGAAGGGTATCTCAATTGGCTAAAGGGGATACCATCTTTCACCTAAGAAGGGACATTTAAATTATAGAAGTCCCACAGCAGCCTTCCTTTCTGAAACCAGGAAAAAATTTTACCTAGGTTCAGATTTCATCAACTTAGTTTCTAAAAAATTTCAGAACCATCTCACACCTTGCAGTAGACCCAAAGTGCTGGCTTAAGGTTCAACTGTGTTGGAAACCAGCATATAGAGTGACCCTACAGCAGAATAAGGGGTTTTAGATTTTAAAGGAACTAAAAAGAGTTCATCTTTCTCTTTACCTTGGTTACCAAAAAGGCTGATGCCAAAAGAGAAAGAGCACAAAATTGGTTTTTTCCATTGAGAGCAGTTTAAAGTTCCAGGGGACATAATCCAATCATTTTCTGATCATTTATTCCATGACTACTCTGGGCTAAGTGATATACTGGGCACTTTACATTAAAATTAATCTTTTACAAATTATACAAGATGACACAATGTCTATTTTTTTCTAGGGGGAAATAATGCTCAGAGAGGTTTAGTGACTTAGGTAAAGTCACCCAGCAATTAGGCAGCACTTGGATTTGAATTCAACTCTGACATAGCCCATATCTACTACAACAAAACCCAAATATAAATGGAAAGCTAATGAGCAGTGCTTTAAAGATGAAAGATTGCAATCAACTATTAGCAGAAACTTATTACAATAATACTGCTGCTAAGTCGCTTCAGTCGTGTCCGACTCTGTGCGACCCCATAGACGGCGGCCCACCAGGCTCCCCCGTCCCTGGGATTCTCCAGGCAAGAACACTGGAGTGGGTTGCCATTTCCTTCTCCAAAGCATAAAAGGGAAAAGTGAAAGTGAAGTCGCTCAGTCGTGTCCGACTCTTAGCAACTCCATGGACTGCAGCCTACCAGGCTCTTCCGTCCATGGGATTTTCCAGGCAAGAGTACTGGAGTGGGGTGCCATTGCCTTCTCCACAATAATACTATGGATACACAATTCCAACATATCAGAGGTGAGAGTAGGTCCTCCCCAAATACATGCTACATTATCTATGTATATTCTCTCACTTCAATATGAAAAAGGACTCCAAGAAAACGTAAACTGAGCTCTCTAAGATTAGCATGCATTCATTTTATACCCCACTGAAGTTCTGAGGCTTGAAGCTCTGAGAAACCAACATTAAAGGCAGTAAAAAGTGTTGGGCTTGCACAGGACCTTCCAAGTCACCAAGTTCAGTAAGTCTGAAACTGTACTAATGTCACAGTCTTCTCTGAGATTCAAATGAGACCTGTGGATACCCTACCCCAACCCAACACACACAGAGCACATATACATCATATTTTGCCCTCGACTTCATGCTTCTCAAGTTAAGAACTTCTGACCAATCTCCTTTTACAGTTGGGAAGCTGAGGCTCAGAGAGGTTAAATGACTTGCCCAAGATCACACAGCCAACTGTCAGCAGGGCTAGAACTTGAGCCCTAGCCTCCCAATTTTAAGTCTGATGCTCTACTATGCTGCCTGTTCCAAATTTAGGAGCAAACATTTCTGTTTTAAAACATAGCACATTTCTTCTGAAAATACCACTTCCTTTTTTATTTCTTTAAATAGTTATCAGATTCCATTGAATTTCTGTCCCAGGAAGGACAAGATGGACTTCCCTGGTGGTTTAGATGATAAAGAATCTGCCTGCAATGCCAGAGGACCCAGGTTCGATCCCTGGGTCAGGAAGATCCCCTGGAGAAAGGAATGGCTACCCACTCCAGTGTTCCTGCCTGGAGAACTCCATGGACCAAGCAGCCTGGAGGGCTATAATCCATGGGGTCGCCAAGAGTCAGATATGACTGAGTGCCTGACACCATGACTAAGGACAAGGTGGGGTTACCTGGGCTGTGTTTGATGAGTGGCAATGAACAAGCCACCTTCTTGTTAGAGGGAGATCACACATAAAAACCTTTCACTGACATTTCTCTAAAATTAACTTCATCTAAGAACTGATGCAACTGTGAAATGGGAACCCTGATATTCGGGCTCACATTTGGCTCTGGAGAATGGGGGTGGGGACCGACTATCAATCAGAAAAAGGAAGGATAAAGAATCTTCAGATTCAGATAGTGTTACAGGATTAGGGAGGAAAGTTCTCACCTTGGTTTCTGCCTTCCTTTCCCACTGCCCAGGGGTACCTAATGGGAGAACAGCCCGCAGGGTGCAAGTGGGCTTTTCAGGCAAGAAGAAGGAGGGAAGGAAGGAAGGGATGCTGTAGCAACACAGATGCAGAACCAAGACAGTGCTGAGGGCAGCAGAGAGATTTCAACTCAGTGGCCCCTGGAAGCGGCGCCCTTTGCCCGGCCCGGCTGTACTCACTGTCATCGTCACTCAGATCCCTGTCCATGGTCCAGATGTCCAGTCGAGGAAGTGTCTGCCCTCCCAGTGGGCCCAGGCCGCTGGGATCTGAGGGACCACCCTCGGCCCCTCCCAGAACAGCGGGCCCATTGTTGCCCGATTTAAATACAACAGAGGGAAACATCTGCGGGGAAGCTGTGAGCCCATCAGAGCACTGCTCGGGTCTAAGTGCTGCTCTTGAGGCTCCTCCTCACAAGACCCTCCACTTGCCAGGCTTGTGCTACCAATCTCCTGCATCCCCACACAGTCCTATGAGACAGGCACTTCTATGGAGCTCATTTTCCTGAGCAAGAATTCAAATCTTCATCTGTCTAGACTCTTAAAGTCAGAGCTCTTGACCCCTGTGCCACATGGCTCATCTGAAGGAGACAGGTTCCTGAGTGCTGTGTGGGCAGGATGGGGGAGGAGGAGACACAAAAAAATGTAAACTGTAATAACCATGAGGAGGTTACCTCCCCAAGGGGCAGAGGAGAAGCACATGGGGATCTCTCAAGACTTAAGTGTCAACCTCCTGGGCTCTCAGGGGAATTGTTGAGGCTGGGGTTATGAAGTGATGCTCCAAAACCACACGGAACATTGTGGGCAGAGCCAGCTCCTGACCCAGGCTGCATGGGCCCAGCTCTCCGTGAAACATCTGTGGGTTTTTAAAGGTCTATTCCTAAGCCTTCTGCATCAGGACTGGAAATGCCTGCAACCCCAACCCTTGTAAGGATGCCCCTCTCCTCTAGAGGAGTCTGAACAATGTTCAGACTGGACCTGGTCAGCTGCTGCTGAAAGCAGAGAGCTCATGAGCTGGCACCACCTGCCCTGGATCCCTGGCAATGACCCCTCACATCTGGACCTGGAGTTCTCTAGCCAGGACAGCCTGGCTTGGTAGGGCAAGTCACATTCCCTGTGCCCTGCCTGCCCAGCCCAGCAGTTCCCATAGGATGTGTCACGATGCCCACAATAGACTGTCGTGCTCGCCTGGGAAGCACTGTGACTGAGGAGTATGGGCCTGGCCTCAACAGCCACAGCAGGCACAGAGATGTTTCCAGAGCGCCCTCAGCCTCACTCTCCCACATTCACCCCCACCATCCACTGCCCACCCTCAACAGAATGCTGGCGGCAGTCGTGAACACAGGAGCAATAATCTGACAAACGCTTCTTGAATATGCGCAGACGACTCAAGGCTCACAAATAGGTTTTTTTATGGTGGACTGGAGCACTGCTTTCTTTAAACCTGAGAGTTAATTCCATTAATGCCTATTCATGAGAAAGACCAAGACCCTCAAGAACTCATTTAGCTTTTTGATAGCTCTGTACATTGAACAATGATTTTAAGCCCTTGGAGAACTGTCCCCATGGTAATAGGATTACCATAGATGTATACGCCTGGTGTGTGTATCTTACTCTAAATATAATATGCATGTGTGTCTACATCTTTGTCTGTATGTGTGTGTGTGTATTTGAACCTAAACACGACAGATGATAGACAGAGAGAGGCAATTTGTGGCTTAACTAAAACCATACACCACTGTCACATGTTGAGTATTTTGTTGTTGTTCAGTACTTTTCAGGCAACAATGTATGCTTGCCAAATACCCTTCTCAGCATTTGAAACAATCATAGGAAATTATTAAATGGCAAACAAAAGAACAGAATTTTAAATACAGCTGAGTACTAAGGGGTCCAGAAATCTCGAGGCTGCAAAAATGCAGACAACCATTACCTGTACCTTAGGAACCAGGGAGCGGTGATCAAAAGCAGCAAAAGTCCCTTGCGGAACACTAGGTTAGATCACACAGTAGCAGGTTAATAAATCTCTCTTGAAATACATGGAGAATGAACAAATCAACTGACAGGCCTTTCTAATCTTGCTTAGGCATCAAGACAGGAATGCTGTCTGCAAGTACAGTGGCATGCTTGAGTGACTACAGGCAAACAGTATCCATCACCATGTAGTATTCAGGTGTCAGGAGAAACAAGCATTGTTAATTCTAGGATCCAGGCCAGTATGAAGTTAATACTGGTTCCCACCTCTTACTGGTATCAGAGGGGGGCTTCAGGTGGGTGAAGAGAGGCATCAACTATGTTCCCAACATTTTACATTTATCCTGTATCACTGCTGCTGATATCAAGGAAAGGGTTGCTTGTAGCTCTTCTTCCTGAACCTGTCCCCAGTGGTCCATGGATGTGATCCATTATCACACTCTTCACATCTTGCACATGGTAAGTACTCATGAAACATTTGTTGAATGACCGTAAGTATTTAAGAGTTAACTCTATCTGTTTACTGCTGAGAATCTTGTTTGTTCTTGGAAATAAAGTCTGCGTGATCTCATAGTTTGCTCTCTGAGTCGTGAGAGTACTGTGGCTGTGGGACTACTCAAAGTAGTCGTGGCTGTGGGAATTGTGTTGGGCAGTACAGGGCTTTAGAAGAGAATCCAGAAGTCATGGTGTTTGGCACCAGCTGAACACGATGCTGAGCGAAATGCCTAAAGGGAGGGCTCAGCCAATAACCGCGGGTATTTAAAAGGCTATCATGAGGAACTGAGTCTCAGGACACTCATGCTACAAGCAGACAGACTCACTGAGAGCCAATCCAGAACGGGGGGACCATTTCAACATATCAGAGAGAAGATCTGTCTAGTGACAGATCTTTCCACTGAGTTGGGCCTCTCCAAAGAATATTAAAGCAGAAGCTTGATGTAAACAAAGTGGACAGTAGTAGAAACTAACAGTTTATGGCTTCAGAGGCAGTGTAAACTGGGTTCAAAATTCAAAAGTGGATGCTGCAGCACTATGGCCCCCTTTGAGTGCATACCTGGAAGACAGTGAAAGGAAATCCTCCTCATGAAAGAATCCTGAGCAGTGAGCCTGAAAGAAGAAATGGCCACCAGTAAGAGTCTCTACCAGGCTTCCCTGGTGGCTCAGATGGTAAAGAATCTGCCTGCAGTGCAGGAGACCCGAGTTCAGTCCCTGGTCAGGAAGATCCCCTGGAGAAGGAACTGGTTACACTCTCCAGTATTATTGCCTGGAGAATTCCTTGGACAGAGAATCCTGGCAGGCTATAGTCCATGGGGTCGCAAAGAGTTGGACACAACCCAACGACTAACAAGAGTCTACCAATTCATGGGCAAAATGCTTCAGCTAGACAGTCGGAACTTTAGAAGGAAGTTCTGGAATACTGGTGACAAGGAGGTCTGGAAATAAGGAATATTGATAGATTTCTCTGAATGGGCAAAGAACACGAAGACCTTTGCATCTCATGTTACTGTTCATCAAAGAGTGACTTCAGCAGATTTCAAGCATCCTGTAAAGCTGAGGTGTGACCCATCCTGGGGTTCAGGCCCTTCCTGCAGTTACTCTGCCACTACCTGGTGGGTCATAGTGGTAGGGACAGAGGGTGAGCATGGGCTCAGGAAAATGGCTCACTGTGGCTGGTCTGGCTACTGCCGAGAGCCCAGTCTGCCAGGAGCAGAGGCCAACAAGGAGTCCCAGTGTGGTGACCAAGAAGCCCCCTGGTGGCAGGATGAGTACCCTGAACAGCTTCCATCATGGAAGAGGCAGCGCTCTGTGCTTCTGAAACACTGGTTACTCACAATACTTCCACCTTTCCTGGGCTCTAGCAAAGAAGGGACAAAGGCTGCATCCTCCAAGATGGAAGAAATCATCAGACCAGGCTGGACGAGAGACAGAGACTTCTGGCAAGTAGGTCTCATGTTTAAGCCACCACAAAGTTCACCAGATGCACCTTCAACGGTTCAGGAAGTGCCCACCATGTGCCCAGCCCTGAAAACAAACAAACAAACAAACAGGTAATTCCTTCACTGGAGGAACTCCTGGTCTTAAGTGGGAGACAAGTTCATAACCTAGTACTTAAAAATCAGAGGCCCAGAGGCTGCAGCAGAGGAGCAGACAAGATGTTCTAGAATGTCAGGGATCAGGCACTACGGGGGATACACACATTGGTGTGGTCGTGGCAGAAAATGCACCACTCACTTGGCTGGTGACACTGGAACTGTTGAATGAGTACTGGGGGATCTCCCTGGTTACTTAGACATCAGACTTCCTTGTGGGAGACCTCTCAGCCAGTCCAGGCTGATGACCTCTTTGTATTAGAGGAGGCAGCTTATACTTGGTTCTTATAAGGCAGCTCCGGACAAGCGTCAGCCCCCGCTTGTGTCCTCCCTGTGACCACACCTCAGACCCCTGGAAGCTGTGGCTGGTTTTTCTCCCATCAAAGTGGTGGCCACTCAACAAGGCCAGTGTGTCTGGTTTCAGGCTCTTGTTTCTCAACCAACTTACCAAGGGGCTTACCAATATTACAAATTCTCAGTTTCCACCTCCCAAAATCCTGATTAATTATGTCTGTGGTGGAATCATGGGTCGTGTCTCTTTTTACAAAACAACTGGGAGATTCCAATTCAGGTGTTCTACACTTAAAAACAAAACAAAACACTGACTTAGGGATCAGCCCAATTCAGCATTCTAACTTCTTTCTTTTAAGAGTCATTTCAGGGTACAAACCACAGCAGAAAATGAGGTGAAACCTACTTGAGGTGGTTTGTTTTTTTTTTTTTTTCCTTTTTATGGAGAGGATTTTTGTGGGGTCAAGATGAAGATTAATACTGGATTAAGTTCTTTAGTAAGATCATTCTATCAACCCACAGATTTTCATTTTCCTCTCTCAAGGGCACAGATCTTATAGGGGTAACAGCAATCACCAAAATAAGAACTGAGGAAACTTTTTAGATTCATAGAGCATTTTCTAAGATATCATCTCATTTGGTGGCAGCTCCAACTTGAGCCATCCTAGGACATTCAAATACAGAAGTCATCTCTTTCATGTCTCCTCTCCCCTTTGGATCCCAAAGAGCCACTAAAACCAGCTGATAAGCAGATGGCATCAAGAATTCACCTAGAGGACTTCGCTGGTGGCACAGTTGATAAGAATCCGCCTGCCAATGCAGGGGACCCAGGTTCAGTCCCTGCTCTGGGAAGGCTCCACACGCTGCAGAGTAACTTAGCTCAGGTGCCACAGCTACTGAAGCCCACATGCCTAGAGCCTGTGTTTCACAAGAGAAGCCAGTGCAATGAGAAGCCCGCACACCGCAACGAAGAGTCAGCCTGCTTACCACAGCTACAGAAAGTCCACGTGCAGCAACGGAGACCCAGCACAACCAAAAATATACAAATAAATTTAAAAAATTTTTTTTAATTTTTTTTAATAAAAAATAAAGAATTCACCCAGAATTTTTATGATTCAGGATTCAGCCATTGCTACACAAAGCCAAGTAGAAAGGCTCAATTCTGGTCAAAGCGAACTGTTTTCATGAAAGTGGTGGTGGTCATAGAGCACCTAAAAAAGTTTAATTGTGCACATAAAATTGACCATCTTAACCATACATTCACACTGCATAACCATGACTGTCATCCACAGATGATGGTGGATTTTTTCTTCATCCTCAGCAGAAACTTTGTACCTGTTAAGCAATAACTTCCCAATCCCTGTTCCCCACCATACCTGGCAAGCACCATTCAGCTTTTGGTCTCTATGATTTTGACTACTCTAGAGATCTCATGTAAGTAGAATCGTACAGTATCTGTCATTTTGTGACTGGCTTATTTCACTTATATTGCAGGGTTTTCACGGTTCACCTGTATTATAGCATCTGTTAGAATTACCTTCCTTTTTAAGGCTGAACAGTATTCCTTTGTATATTTACATCATGGACACTCAAGCTGCTTCCACCCTTTGGCTATAGTGAGTCATGCTCTTGTGAACATGGGTGGACAAATATCTCTTCAAGATCCCACTTTCAATTCTTTGGGGTATATACCCAGCAGTGGACTTGCTGGACCATACAGTAATTCTATGCTTGATGCTTTAAGGAACTGCCATATAATTTTCCACAGCAACTGTACATTCCCACCACAGGGTTCCAACTTCTCCACATTCTTGCCAGCATTTGTTCTCTGTTTACACAGTACTTTACAGCTTACAAATTGTTACTAGCTCCGCCTGACGGATGTTTTCTAAAGGCTCAGAGAGGTGAAATAACTTGCCCAGGATCACACAGTAAGAAGCCAGGCCGGAGCCTCCTAATTCCTGGTGCCATACTGTCCCCTTGCCACATGGCAACACCTAAGCACTGGTTCCAAACTCAACCTTACGCTTTCCAGATGGGGGTTCTGCCCGCCCCCACCCCCCATCTACAGAGTTCTCAGCACTCAACTCATTTGTCCATTCAGTGAACATTCACTGAGCATCTACTAGAAGCCAGGCCCTGCCCCAGGCCCCCTCAACAGCCCATATAAATAAACCTGGATCCACCCACAAAACCCCCTCAGGAGCCAGGACTGCCCAACAAAGGAATTCTACCCCACAGGGCCTGGCAGCTGCGATAACATTGTTCCTGGCTTATCAGCAGGCTGGTAGATGGAGATCAGTGGTGCCCATGACAGGAATCGAGGATGGAGTGGAAGAGAATGGTCTTGACACAAATAAGAAACTGGCCCAAGTGGGAGGTTCCTGGAACACTGCACCCAAGCACCTTCCTCTCCCTGGGAGCCAGGGAAACCGGCACATCTCTTCAGCCCCAAATCAGGGGCTCCTAACTGCAGTGACAGAAAGGGGACTGAGGTCTTTCAAAGCCTCCTAAATGCCAAGGATGAAGAGAGATGCTTTCACAGGTGCTTTCCCACCTAAATCCTTATAGCAACCCCATAAGGTAGATATTGCTGTCTTTACAGATGAAGAAGCAGGGGCTCAGAGAGGGTGAGTGACTTACCCAAAGTCACACAAGCTCAAGTACAGCAGAGGCAGGATCTGTTGGCACCAAAGTCCTAATGTAGGCCAACAATCCTATGCATTTCTATGTGTTGTTGTAAGAATCTGGGGGAAGAGAGAGTGATGTGATTTTCTGAACTGGCTACAAAATGGCTCCATCCTCATAAACCTGGCTACCCAATCAACCAAACAGGAAAATCATGAAGAAAGGTGTGAAACTCTAATGCTGGCAATTCCCTGGCCTTCAGAAGGTCACTCTTCAACCTTCCCTATTCTCCCAGAGTGATGATAATCTGAACCTCTGTCTCCTTGACAATACAGAAGCCACACTTAAACAGATGTCCTTCCCAGGCCTTCCTGGAAGTTCCCAAGGATCACTCCCATTGCACTAGTCCATGCAGGGTGTGCAGCCACTTGACACTCTGGCCAGATGTCCTTGGCTCCTCCCTTTAATCTCCTCAGGGTCTCCGCTCCCCATCACTCGCTGTCCCCTTGATTTCAGTGAGGCTCCTCCTTTAGGTCTTTAGAACCAGGCTATCTCACTTTACAAAATTCAGCTGCAAAAACTATGGAACACAATGGAAAACTTAACCTGGAAACCGGTCACATAACAGCAGCTGGGTTCCCTCAGTCCTGACTCTCCAGGGAACCCCAAACTCACCAACTCCTGTAACAGACCCCGGCCCTGCCACTGTCTTACAAGGGCCTGGCCACATCCCCCAGTCGGGGGCTTCAGCAGGCAGGCCCTGGGCTGCACCCTCAGCTCCATCAGGACTCACTCCCTGGTCTGGGAGCAGCCCAGAGGGGGTCCCTTATGGAAAGGCCCTGGGCAGAAGGGAGCTGCCCGGCCCCAAGGCATGCCTCACCCTCCAGAGGGGCCCACGACCAGGCACCGGCCCATACAAGGTCTCCTTGCCTGAACCTGGTCCCCACAGAATCCACCGAGGCCTCTGCTGTGACTGCCCCACAGCTCAAGTTCCCTCCCTGCGGGCCTGCACCTCTGCTCCCTCACAGGACGGGGTTCCGAGACACCCCCCACCCCACTGCCCTCCTGCCTGTAGATTCCTCTTCAGGCTTCCTCCCGGGAAGTCGGCCCAACACGGACTCCACATTATGTCCAGCCCATCGGGGGCCCCAGCCCCTGCGGTCCCTGAAGATGGTAGGCCGCACACCTCTCCTCACTCTCACTTCCTGGGGGCGCCAAGGTGGGGATGGGGCCTCCTCACCCTCGACTCTAAATCTAGAGGCCTGGACTCTCCTTGTGTCCACCCGTGCTCACTCCCGGGTGACTCCACACTGCTCCCTGACCACTAACCATTTCCAAATGTGCTCCCTTCCTCTGAGCTCCAGGCCCCTCTCCAGATCTTCACTCGGCTGTAACAGACTCTCAAACTGACCCCTTGACTTCTGTGCTCCTGACCTCCGACTCCCCTCTTCTCCCCATATGCGTATGCAGGTCAGCACATCACATCCACTGTCTGGGTCACGTCACAGTCTGACTCCTTGCTCCCACTGTGTCTGAGCCCCCACCCTCTTCCCCTGGGTCATCACAGGAGTGTCTCCCTGGTCTTCCTGCTGCTCCCCTCACTCCCCAAGAGCCTGTGTTCCACAGAACCCTCAGACTGATCCTTCTATAAATGCACGTCCCACAGCGGCCCTCCTCTGTTCAACAACCCTCGGCTGCCATCTCACAGGTCCCAAAAGTCAAGCCCCTGCCACAGCCTGTGAGGACCACCCCACACTCCTCCTATCCTCCTGCCCTGGTGCCCACTATCCCCTATTCCAGTACCCCCATTACAACAAAGCCACACCAAGCATACTCCTACCTCAGGACCTTTTCTGTGGCTGTGCCCTCTGCCTGGAATTCCAGACCCCACAACTCATTACCTCACCTCTTTTAGGCCTTTGCTCAAATGTCACCTTCCCAATGAGGCCATCCCTGACCCCACCACCTAAAACTGGACACCCCCACAACAACTCCACCAGCTCTCCAGCTACACAGTCCTACTTCCTGCTCTTGTCTTTCTTCACAGCACTTACTACAACCCAACACTTAAACTATCTTACTGTTTTACTTAATATCTCACCACCCTATAATCGGGATATAAAACTCCTGAGGACATATTTTTGTCTGTTTTGTTCCTTGCTGCATGCTGAGCACCCTGAACAGGGCCTGGCAAGTAGCAGATGCTCCATAAATATGTGATGAATGAATGAATGCACACTCAACATTATCATGCCATGATTTCATCATCCCATTGTTCTAGACTTCTGAGATTATTCAGATGAGAATTCTGAATAATCTGAATTCAGATTATTCAGATTATTCATAGATTTTTTCATCTATGGAACAAAAGAAAGAAAAGAAAAGAGAAAAAGAAAGAAAAGAAAGAGATGAGACTACTAGTAATTTTTTAAGTACCAGTTTGTAGATTTGCATGCTTTGAAGAACAGGAACCCAGTCTCAGAATGTCTTGTTACAAGGACAGAAGGAGGAAATTCACTGTGACCCTCAGGGGCAATGGCTCAGCTAAGGATGCTTCCCCAGCAGCTGGGAATACGGAAAGCCCTGTCCCCACAGCGTCCTAACACAGACGGGTAACAGCTCAAGATCCAGCCCGTGGCTGCAGGCACATTTCTCCTGGGGCTCTTTGGTAGGTCCAAGCAGATATGCTGCCTGGGTGCTTCACATCCTGGCAGCTAGACCCAGTTTCTGTGGCCTGGCTGCCAGCCCCTCTGGGTGAAGACCTGGGGGAGGTTTTCCTCCTCAGCTCCTGGGACGCAAGGAGGACGGAGCCATCCGTTCCCAGCAGAAGTCCTAGAGGCTAGTCTCCTAAAGCTTAAGGCTGCTGCCACCAGCAACTTCCTCCCTTCCTCTTCCCTTCCTCCTATGCCATTCATTTGTCTCCACAACCAATTTGGAATTTTTAAATTCTGTTCGATCAGTTACATTTTCAAACACAAATTCAATTTGCTCTGTGAGGCCGAGGGACAGCCCTGCCCTAGCCCCTGTGACCACAGAGGGGGCTTCCATCGTCAAGGCTCCGGGGTCCGACCTGTCCCTCCTTCCACAGCCCCTGTGGAGGGGTGCAGCTGGGAGGGGTCATCATTGCTGGGGGTGAACACCTGCTGGCATCTCAGAAATCCTCTGGTCCTTCCTCCCCACCATACACGTGGGGAAACTGAGGCCACGGTAAGGGAAGGGTCTTGCCCAGGGTCATGTGGCAGGAAGAAGCAAGCCGGCACCCAGGATCTTCCATGACAGATAGGCCCTCACATTTTGCCCTGAGGTCCCCAGACATGAAGTGGCTTCTTCGGGCCATGCAGGGAGCTGCCAGCAGGGTGGGGTGCAGGAATTAGGGGAGTTGGGAGCAGAGTGGGGCACAGGAATTGGGTACTTTTCACTCATCACTAGCGATAAGCTCTGACCCTGGCAGAGACCTCTACAGGAGCCAGAGCCATAAGTAAGAGCAGACACACCAAGGTGCCTCCCTCAAGGCCAGAAGTGGCAGAGATGATTTCTCGTCCCCCTCCATATTGGGCTTCCCATCTTATGTCAGCTGGAGACACCACCCTGAGCAAGGACGGACTTGTGGCCACAACCCCAATCTAATCACCTTCCTCCCCAGGCCAGCCCTTCCCTCCTCAGCTTCTTCTGGCCCAACAGCTTCACCATCCCCACACTCACCCCCCAGCCACACAAACTGGAAACCTATAGTTATCCTCATCTTCGCCTCTCTTCGCCCCCGACACCCACTGCCCATCTCTCCTCCCCCCATCTCTGGACACCTTCCTCATCCCGGCCCCCACTACGCCTCCATCCTGGGACCCGGGCCCCTCTTACCTGCTCTGCAGTACCAGTCAGCGGCCATGGGTCTACACCACACGCATGCTCCTCGATGACCCCGGGGCTGAGGTGACCACCACCAGATCCCAGAGGGAAAGCACGTGAGAAGACGACCCCGAGTAGCTCAGGTCCCAGACAAAGCTGCAAAATACTCTTCCCTTCTCCAGTTGAGTCACCCACCCCACCCACCTTGGACTCTTCTCCCTGATCCCCGGCCTCTGCACCGCTGCCTCCCTGACACCCCACGGTCTCAGGTGCTCTGGGAAGGGCTCGGCGACCTTGTGGATCCGGAATGTAAAGGGCTTCACTGGCTCTAGACTTCTCCAAACAAAACAGCCACAAGACCCTGGATTCCTCCAAATAAAACAACCACAGGGCCAGCAAACCTTTGTGTCACCAACAGCGGCCGCGCCGCACAACGAAACCTCCTGCTCGTAAGGTCTACCAAGGCTCTGCCTTTACTCATACTGATCAGAGTCCCTCTTCCCGGAAGGCAAGATGGAAGAAAGGGGAAAACGGGGAAGGACTGAAAGCTCCTTTCTGCCACACTTCACAAGCTTCTTAGTTCAAATCTTCTGTGGCTTCCTGTCGCCATGGAACAGAGTCTAAGTTTTCAATCTAACTCCCCAAAGCTTTTCTAGCTGCACCCCTCTCACTTTCCCCTGACCCTCCCACACCCCTGGTTCAGTCCAGACGCGGGGCTCAATACCAGTAACAGAGAAATGACTGAAATACTGTTCATGAGCCTTTTGCTCTTACTGATAATCATTTTTAATTGGGCGGGGGTTTTTTTCTTTATGTGAATTTCATTTAAATATAACACGCACCATAATAATGTACAAATTTAAAACACAAGGCTCAGTGAATTTTCACAAAGTAAAGGCACCCATGTGACGACCAGTCAGATGAAGGATAGAACAGGACCAGATCCCAAAGCCCTCTCGTGCCTCTTTTGGGTAACCACTCCCCTGACTTGTAACACCAAAACTCAGTGTGCCTGTTACTGAACTTCATGCACTTGAATTCATACAACAGGGATGTACATTAGTCATCTCAGGCTGCCGTAAAACTAGCCTGGAGGCTCACACAAGAGAAATCTATCTCCCACATTTCCGGAGCCTGGGAGTCTAAGATGCATGTGCCAGCATGGTGGGCTTTGGTGAGGACTCTTTCCATGACATGCAGATGGCCACCTTTTCTGCTGTATATTCACATGGTAGAGAGATATTCACATGGTAGAGAGAGAGCGCAAGCTCTCTGGTCTCGTCTTGCCAGGACACTAACCCCATCAGGAGCTCTAGCCTCATGACCTCACTGAATACTAATCACCTCCTCAAGGTCCCACCTCCAAATATCATCACATTAGCATGGCTGGGGCTTTCATGATTTGGACCTCATTTGTGTCTGGCTTCTTTTATTTAATATTACATTTGTAAGAATTATCCCTGGCCATCTTTAACATTTCCTGGCACTCCACTGTAGGAATGTACTGTGATGTATTCAACCATTCTCCTCTTCATGGACTCTAAAATTGTTTCCTATTTTTTGCAATTACAAAAAAAATGCAATTTTTAAAAACTCCTTGTACATATGCCTGGATTGACATATTTCCACAGGGTAAACTGATTAGAAACAGAATTACTGTAACTATTCCATTTCTCAGACAGGAAAATGAGGTGCCGGGGCTCAGGGGGGAAACGTGAACACCTCAGTGTTTCAGTGGGCGACCTCTCCAAGGTCACAGTGAGTGAGCAGACTATCCAAGGTCACAGTGAGTGGTTTCCCCAAGGTTGCAGGGAGGGCATGGCAGAGGCAGTGCCAACAGTATGCCCCCCTGACCTCCCACACCTGCCCCAAGAGTCCCCACTATCCTTACTTCATTTCCCTGAAAATATTCACTTGGACTTAGTTATGCACACAAACTTCGTGGAATCCCAAATCATGCCTCAGGCCAGTTTTCT
This sequence comes from Bison bison bison, assembly GCF_000754665.1. Lineage (NCBI taxonomy): Eukaryota > Metazoa > Chordata > Mammalia > Artiodactyla > Bovidae > Bison > Bison bison. The sequence goes on along the minus strand of NW_011495051.1, from coordinate 10,043,936 downwards.
GATTGACACTTGGAGCTGATGGTGCAGAGAGAAAACACTGCTGCCCCTTTGTTCAGAGAAAACTGGGCAGCCTGATGATACTGCCGCATAACCATCCAGCATTTGTTCAGCTTAATGCTTGAGAGTTTCTAAAGCACAAGGCTTGGATTCCTGATTAACAGTGGAGGTGAGAGAGACAAACAGACAGACAGAGGTTCTGAAAGTACACTCTGGTTTTTTTCAAGTTCGGGACATTGGGGGATTGTTCAGATTTCTCCACTTTTTTCCTTCCCCTGGTACCATCATGGAGCAGGGGAAATTGCATTTTCAAAGGCTGTTTTTCTAACTAAACATAAACCTGTGCCATTATAAAAAACAGGGTTGTTGGTTTTGTTTCTTTTTTTTAATAATAATTTGTGTCCCATTTCAGCAATGGTAAAAAGAATAAAATTTTAAGAGAGAGAAAGCCTGGATAAGTACAAATCTCAAACCTTGCTTCATATTCAGGCTCAGAACTGAGAAACTCACAGCTCTGGCAATACACCCCCTCCCCTATTCTCATCTCCAAAGGCTCATTTCCCATCAACAAGCCTAACAGGAAAGGCAGTGAAAGGCCTGGCCCAGGACAAATGTTAGCGTTTATTCCAATAGCGCTTGGGAAACCTCTTGGAACACACTGCCACCATTCCTGTCCAGAATCCAGGGTCCCTCTGTTCAGGTAGCTGGGCTGCTGCTCAAGAGGGAAGGCATTTTCCCCCCATTCACTGGGAAGACACAATTCCAAAGCTTCCAAGGATATTGAAGCGGTGCTGGGAGCTGTGGAATGGTGCATGCACACCAAGGTGGCAAGAAGTGTCCTTCAGAAAATGGGGGGAATCGGGGGATGCAAAGAGCTAACCCCTGGTGATTTTGCCATCCTCTGCCTCCTCACAAGAGCAAAAGCAAGTATTAATAGATGAACCAAAATCTGGATCTGAACTTTAAACGTGACCCCAGCAGGTTCTGCTGTCCTGCTATGGGCTTTAGATTCTCTGCTTGTGAGGTGAGGCTTGGGGTTCGTCCAGCAAAAGGGGAAACTTCCCTCTCTCTCCCTAAAAATGTATTTTACAGACCAGAGGCAGGAGAGAAATAAAAAAGACTGATCAAGTTGAAGTCTGATTCAGAGCATCTCTGGGACCACAGTGCTCACAACCTGCTTGATGACGGATCATTCGAATTCCCAAACTCTCAGCTCCCCTGGACCAGCAACAGGCAGCCAGTGCTTCCCCACAGTGATCTCACCCCCACATGCCCCTGCCTGTGAGGAACTAATGTGGCAAAAAAAAGAGTGAGGACCAGGCACCTCACACGCATCAGCACAGTGAGTCCTCACTTCAACCTAGTGAGAGGGGAACTACCACTATCCCCATTGGAGAGATGAGGAAACTGAGGCCCAGGGAAGGAACTGACTCGACCAAGTCCTACAGGTGAGAAGTGGCAGAGTATGGGCTTCTCTGACTCTCACAACCTTCTTATTCATAAAATTTATCATCCTTACATCCAATACAATTAACATTGTAACTGCTTCCCTCCTTATCAAGATTCCTTGGTACAGGCTAATATATCTCCACATCTCTAACCCTGGACTCAGTAAGTATTCATTGAATGGGTGCATGGACAGATGGGTGGGTGAGTGGGTGAATGATAGGTGAATGGGTTGGTGGACAGATGAGTAGATAAATGGATGAGTGGATGGATAGATGGGTCAATGACTGGATGGGTGGGTGGATGGATGAATGGGTACATGGATGGGTGGGGGGATGGGTGGGTAGATGGACAGATGGGTAGAAGGATGGGTGGATGGATGGATAGGTAGACGGATGGTTGGGTGGGTAGATGGATGGAGAGATGAACAGATGGATGGGTGGACAGATGGGCAGTTGAGTAGATGGACAGATGGGTGAGTGGGTGGACAGTTGGGTGAGCAGAGAGACAGATGGGTGGGTAGATGGAAGAATGGATGGGTAGATGGATGGGTGGACAGGTATATAGATGGATGGATGAATGGATAGGTGGGTGGTTAGATGAGTGAATGGATGAACAATGGGTGGGCGGATGGAAGGATGGATGGACAGACGGATGGATAAATAGATGAATACTTGACCCTGATGCAGTAAGAAATCATTGAAGATTTGAGGGCAGAAGAGTGATGTAAAGTGACATAAAGAAATGTAAGATTCAGCCCCTACCCTCAAGGAGACTTTAATCCAGTTGGAAAGACTTGGCATGGATGTTTGAATTGTCTCTTATCACTAAGAAGTCACTTCCACCGAGGTGCCCTGTATTTATAGAGCGTGGATATGACAGGAGCTCGGGTGGAAGGGAACCCATGTGAAAGAAGTCAGAAAAGGCTGCCTGGAAGAGGGGAGGTTGGAGCTGTATACCGAAGGATGCGAAGTAGATGGCTTGGAAGGGGGAACAAAGGCAGACTCCAGAGACCATGCTGCCACATCTACTCCAGGTGTCTGTCTGCTGGCAGACCATTCTGCTACATCCTACCAGGATACCGAAAGAAGGGAGGGTGGGGGAGGAAAGAAAGGAAAATGAGGAAAGAAAGAGGAAGAGAAAAAAGGGTATGAGGAAGTAAAAAAGAGAAGAGGGAGGGAGAAAGACGAGCCTTCTCTGGACTTCTCTAGGGTAGCCTGGAGGTTCAGCTCTGCAGGCTTCTGACCCGGGCCCCTCAACCCCAGTCCACTGGAGATTCAGCCATGGTGACTCACACGCCCTCAGTGTGGGGGCATTCTGGGCTGATATCAACATGTTGCTGTCACTTGCTAAACCTTTCCATCCTCCCTGTTCTCACAGCCCTACACGGCCAGGAGCACAAGCATTATTCTCTCCATAAAAACTTCAAGGCACGAAGGAGCCACTGATGTGAGGTCTGGGTCAGGGGAAGACCAAGACAAGGACTAGCTCCCCAGCTCCTCCCCGTTCTCATCCGCTGGCTGCGAGGGCCGGTAACAAGGGAGGTGAGAGGGACACTCACCTCGCAGCCCAGCCAGCAGCCTGGGGTCAAACCGCTTCCTATCTGGTTAACCCTGGGCAAGTGATATTTAACCTCCCTGAGCTTCGGTTTCCACATCGGAAAAATGGGGGCCACACCCCATAGAAATATTACAATATACCCCTATGATATTATAAGATAAGAGATGATGCTTGGAAAGCCTGAGACCCAGCAGAACTTCAATAAGTGGCAGGCATTACTATCTGCAGTAGTACTGCTTTGATTCATATTAGATTAGGTGATTGGATGGCATCACTGACTCGATGGAGGTGAGTCTGGGTGAACTCCGGGAGTTGGTGATGGACAGGGAGGCCTGGCGTGCTGCGATTCATGGGGTCGCAAAGAGTCGGACATAACTGAGAGACTGATCTGATCTGATCTGAATCTATTTCCATTGCCTTTTGCCTGATGTCTCCAGAATCTCTCCGAGTGAGAATTCTGGTCTCCTAGTTCCCGGCTGAGAGAAGGTGGGGGTGGGCCACTCTGGGACTTTATAGGACACCTGCGTCCTTGCCAGGGAAACTGGTCCCCAAGGGGCCCACTGACGCCTGCAGGAGACCGGCCGGCCTGCGCTGGCGACTGGCTAGCGCCGCCGGGCCGGGTGGGGCTGGCCTGTGAACTGCGTGATGCATTCTTGGGCCCCCCAAGGTAAAAATAGTTCTGTTTTGTTAGGCTGGGTGGTTACACACTCTTTGACCTGGCAGCCTGCCCACTGGAAGGCAAATGCCAGACTATTTCAGGCTGTAAAAACAAGCCCCTGCCAGGCCCCAGGGTCAAGGCCCCAGATAGTGGTAATAATAGTCCACTAGCTAATTCTTTCAGGCCAGAAAAAAAAAAGAGTCCTACGGCTGCATGATTCCTCCTTCTGTTATCCACAATTATAACAGCCAAAACCACTGCAGACAATGCGTATGATTGTCAAAGCTCGTTCCCCAAACAAAACACAAAAAGGCTGCAGTAGGAATCATCATCTTCATCATCTTCCAGCACTTTCCACACACACAGCACCCTGATGGGCACGTTGCTTTCATTCTATTATTCTTTTGCAGCAGCCCTGGGGCATAACTATTACAAGTCCCATTTTCTAGGAAAGGAAACTGAGGCTTGGAGAGGAGAATAATCAGCAAGGCTGGATTCAGGTCTGCCTGTCTTTGAAACTGACACTCCTTCCTCCAGCCTGACTTTCATTGGTTTTCTTTGTTTTAAGTAAGAAACTGCACTGGGACATTTTCAATGGCTTTCTGGTGCCTCTGAGATAAATTGCAAATTCCCTAGTTCAAGGCCCTAGGAAGTCTGACTCCTCCTACCTTGCAGTCTCCATGCTTCCCCCGAATTCATATGTTGAAATCTGAACCCCCAATGTGATAGCGATTGCAAAGCAATTAGGTCATAAAGATGGAGCCCCCTGATGGGATCAGTCCCCTAACAGGAACCACCAAAGAGCCTCTTCTTCCAATGAAGACACAGCCAGGAAGAGGGCCTCACTAGGCACCAGATGGGCCGGTGCCTTGATCTTAGACTTCCCAGCTTCCAGAACTGTGAGAAATAAACATTGGTTGTTTAAGCCACCTGGTCTCCGGTGTTCTGTCCTAGCAGCAAGTTAAGACACCACCCTACACTGCCCAGCTCCAGCTCCACCTCCTCCAGGCAGCCTTCCTTGATTTCTCCCAGCTCAGAGCAGGGTGAGGGTCTTCCTGTCTGACCACCTGACACAGCCACTGTGTGTGCCAGGCACCTCTGCAGAGGTGGTCTTTGACAGTTAGAGACATCACATGCCCATATGCTGTTTTCCCAGGGAGAAGGCAGAGGCTGCATTTGTGCTTCTGTCCCTATCACTCCCCTGTCCCCAAACCTCCAATGACATAGGATGATATTCACCCCTCTGTCCACACATCATCCATCCATACATTTCTTCATTCACTCAGCAAACATCCATTGCATGCACTGTGAGAGAAATGGAAACCAACTAAACACCTACAGTTGGGGGTTTCAGGGGAGGTGGCAGATGAAATGCAGCCGATCAAGGCCATGGACTGGGGGAGCACAGGGGTCCTGGAAGTCCTTCCAGGGATGGGGTCACCTGAGTGGACTTTACAGGAAGAATGGAGGTTGATTAGGTGAAGCTAGGAGACCATTCTTGGTCAGGTCTCATGACACTCCCTCCGTGACGGGACCTAACATCCTTGTCCCCATCAGCCGCTCTATCAGTCATGTCCCAAGAGGGAGATTGGCCCACCCAAATCAGGTTAGGAAGAAGTGTGTGTTCCCACGGGGATGACTCTTCACAGGGGGTCGGCGGTGGAACCACATGGTCAGTGTGGTCTGGCTGGTTGTTGTGGAGCTGGTATCACCCACGAGGTTTGAAAGGGCGAGGGCAGACAGGGTCTAGAGGAAGCCACGAGCACAGAGTTGGGTAGAAGCCTCAGGAGAGGAACAGTGACTTTATGCCAGAAAGATCCATACCCTAAACCTCAGTCTCCTTTCACTGCCTGACCTCCCACTGGTACCTCCCATCAGCCAACTCTGCTAGAGTAAAGGAACTGGCCAGCCACCCAGGCAGACAGCAGCACAGAGAAGGGTGACTCCAGAATGGCAGAGGAAGCTGTCCAGTGCGGCCGTCCAAACGCTCCTGATGGCCGCATTGGGTCCCCTGAGCTCACCCTGGCTTTCATACCTGCTTCCTTTGCTCACTCTGTCCCCTCTGCCCAGAACACCCTTGCCCAGCTTCTGAGCCCATCAAAACCCTCTGCCTCCTTTAAGCCACACCCACAGGCTATATCCTCTGAAAGTCTTTGCTTTTCCTACTCAGAAAGCATCCACCTTTGTAATGCTTGTGTTATACTCTCAGGGGTCTTTTTTCCTCCACCTCTTTTAAGGGCAGGTAGGTTCACCTAGTCAAGGCTATGGTTTTTCCAGTGGTCATGTATGGATGTGAGAGTTGGACTGTGAAGAAGGCTGAGTGCCAAAGAATTGATGCTTTTGAACTGTGGTGTTGGAGAAGACTCTCGAGAGTCCCTTGGACTGCAAGGAGATCCAACCAGTCCATTCTGAAGGAGATCGGCCCTGGGATTTCTTTGGAAGGAATGATGTTAAAGCTGAAACTCCAGTACTTTGGCCACCTCATGCGAAGAGTTGACTCATTGGAAAAGACTCTGATGCTGGAAGGGATTGGGGGCAGGAGGAGAAGGGGACGACAGAGGATGAGATGGCTGGATGGCATCACCAACTCGATAGATGTGAGTTTGAGTGAACTCCGGGAGTTGGTGATGGACAGGGAGGCCCGGCGTGCTGCGATTCATGGGGTCACAAGGAGTCAGACACGACTGAGCGACTGATCTGATCTGATTTGATAGCCTAGAATACCTCAAAACCCGTGAAACGTCTGAGACGTGCCTACTTACCAGCTCACTAGTTAGCCTGACATTTTCATGGATGCTGCCAGAAGACAGGAGACTCCTGGATCAGAGACACAGAATTTAATCACTCACAGCAATAGTGTAGCATTTTTGCCCGTTTCCTAAGCCCCAGTCCCCATGTCATGCCATGCCAAGTCACTTCAGTCGTGTCTGACTCTTTGTGACCCCATGGACTTTAGTTCCTCAGGCTCCTCTGTCCATGAGGATTCTCCAGGCAAGAATACTAGAGTGACTTGCTATTTCTTCCTCCAGGGGATCTTCCTGATCCAGGGATTGAACCTGAGTCTCCCACATTGCAAGCAGATTCTTTACCATCTGAGCCACCAGGGAAGCTCCAGTCCCCACAGGACCACATAAAGAGAACCACGCTAACGCCTGTACACACAGTGGGTTGCATTACAGGAGAACAACACTGAGCTACAGAAACCCAAATATTCTATAGTGGGCAGTAAGCTCTCTGTTCCAGAGGAAGACTCTCTCTTCTAGCAAGGGTGTCTGCTGTACAAATATCCTAGTAAAGATAGTCCAGAGAACAGGACAGATGGGGAAGCACCAGCCACGGGGAAACACCAGAGGCCCAAGGAGAACCATCCCCCAGCAGAACCTAAGAGGCATGCACTGACTGTGATATGCCCGACCTTGGTGTCACTCTGCCTTCCTGATGGCAAACATCAGGACTGAGCATCATCAGAGCCCTGACGTGGTCCCTCCTTGTGGGGTGCCTTCCAGTGGCTACCAGGACCCACAGTGATATTACTAAGAGAAACTGTGAAGGAGCTGATGGGTAATAAAGAAACTTACTGGTTCCCCCAAGCCCATGGGACCCTTAGCCATGCATGGGCATGAGAAAGGGAGGCAGGATCAAGGAGAAGGAAGAGAGCAGACTGGGTCCAGTCCTGCCTCTTACTAGCTGGTGGCTATGGCAAGGCACAGAATTCTCTCCTGAGCCTCATTTTCCCCATCTGTAAAAGGGGTATAACAGGAACTAGTTCACATGGTGGTCAGAAGGATGAAATTACTTTATTCCTGTAAAGTACTCAGGTCAGCACATAAATAGCAAGTACTATATGTGTTAGCAAAACAGAAGAGACAACAGAAATGCAGAAGGAGGAGGAGGCCGGGCACAGGGGCCAGACTGCCTGGCTCTGCTCTGGAACAGGGAGCAGAGTCTTAGCTGTATTGTGAAAGGTAGAGAACACCATTATCCACCAGTCTTCGTCCCCTGATCAGGGCTTAGGTGAATGTAATTTCTTACATCACTGACCCTGGTCTCTGACCGCATCTTCATTCATAGATGGGATGTGACGACATCCATGTGGTTGACGATGGGTGGCTCTGACTCCATTTCTTCAAACAAATCACTACCCACTAGAAAACAGAAATTAATAAATCCTGTTAGAATCTTTTCAAATGCTAAATAAGCACTGTGCTACTATTCCTATTCTCATTTAGAAATTGACTTGCTCTCTTCAGCAGCCAAGCTTTCAGGACCAAATCATTGGAAGATCATAATGGCATGAAGGAAAACAGCCATTGCCACAAACTGAGCATACTAACAAGCTAACCAGGCCCAGAGCTGGGGCTTTGCATGCATTTCCTGTCTGATACTCACCATAATGCCCAGGACGGCCATATCATCATTATCCCCAGGTGACAGATCAGAAAGCTAAAGCTCATGGAGGTGAAGTAACTTGAACTCAAGTTCTAAGCTCAGATGTGAACCCAGGCTGACCAGACACCACCACACTGCATTATGCTGCTACAAGGAGCCTTGGGAATCACCTCTCCCCACACTTCTGACCTACAGAACAGCAGACGTTAGGCAGATTGGCAATGCCACCTGCTGAGTTGGAGAAGTGCCTGCAACCAAAACTCTTAACTCTGGGTCCAGACTTCCACCCTCCCTTCATTCTTTGTCCTCTGATAGCTTCATCGGTTAAGTTGTGAGAAATAAACAGAAAACAACAGAAAACACAGAGAAAATTAAGAAGGTCGTGGGATGCAGGAACCACAGCAGTGTGGCTGGAAAGGCCATTTCCAATTCTCTCAAGCCCGAGAATTTCACAGTCGAGCTGAGCAGGGATGTCCACCAGAGGGCGGTATGAATCTATTAAGTGATAAAAGCCTCCATCCAAAGTCACAGGATGTCCACAACTTAACAAGTGTTTCCCAAGAATGGGGTCCCCTGAGTACCGCTGGGACACATGAGGTAACTATAAAAGGCACACAGATGAACTCGTACAAAATTGTAATAATTATGCATCTTCTAAGAATGTATTGTTCTCTTTTAAATACACTTGATGAAGAATTTGCTTTCTGCCTGAAGCATCAATATTTTCTTGGATTAGAAAGTGAGAGGTTCTTTAGTTCTTTAGCTTCCAAAATACAGCTTCTAAAAGAAGAAAGTGAAAAATCAGATTATGTCATAAGTTCTTCTGGTTCTGTTAATGCTAAGTGTCTGCTGATCGGGATGTCCAGCTGTAGGTTCTTAGCAGGTCATGTAGCCCCATGGCTGCTGCTAACCAGAAAACACTCAAGACCAGTGACTCTGTAAGGTGAGAGAGATGGAGAATCCACGTAGTTGCTCTGCAGCTTCTAGAAAATGAAACTAGGCAGAGAGGCATAAAGGAAAACACATCTTCCAAGAGCCTCACATTTTCTTTGGCAATTCCAGGTCATGAAATGCTTGTCCCTTGGGAGCAGGCCACCATGTCACACAACTCCTGGGTCACGATTTCCCATCGCAGTCTTCATGAACTGAGGTGTCCCTTTACCCTGGAGTTGTGTAAAGCCCAGCCATACCTGGCGGCCCTGATTATAAGCACTCATTCATCCATACATTCATTCATTAAACAGTATTTCTGAGAAACTGCTTTTTGTCAGATACTATGGTTGGCCTGCTTTTAAAAAACATAGAGCCAAAAGTGCTAAGTGTCAGGGGTGAGAGCGTGGGGGAAAGAGGGGACACAATTTTGAATTGAGTTAATGCATCCCATTTTGAGAAACCAAACTTTCCCACTTCACAGATGAGGAAACTGAGATCTTCAGAAGTGATTTGCACACTGACAATGACACACCCAGGAAACAGCAGAGCCTGGTTATAGCCCAAGCACCTTGGCTTCTCCCCATGCTGTGGCCTCTGACCCAGGCTGCCCTCCCCTGACCCACAGTGGGTCAGGAACCTGCTGGAAAAAGCCAAGATCAATGCTCGTATTTCACAGAAAAGCAAATTAAGGCACCCAGAAGACAACCTGGACAGGTTATCAAGATCAACATCCATCCAACTCTGAAACATTTCTCAAGAAAGACATCTTCCAGTTCCTAGAAGTCTCTTCTGGATGTGAATCATAAAAACACTGAATTTGGATTCTCCCTGGCATCTAGCACCTGCTGACCCACCTTTACAAATGCCTCCCCTAAGAAGTGCCCCACACATGCAGATCCCCGCCACCTACATATCTCCTCTCCCCACTCCTACTCTGACAGATTTTCTGCTCCACATTCAACTGAGAAAACCCTTCTGTGTCAATGCCCTGGACCATTTATTGTCAAAAGGGTGAGACGCTAACTGCAAGCACTTCAGTTTGGGTGTACTTCAATTGCTACAACAGGAAGAGAAAAAAAAGAAGAGGAAGAAAGATGAATGAGGAAAAGGCACTGGAGGGGAAGGAAGATGATGAAGATGAAGGAAAGGAAGAGGTGAATGAAGGGGGAGAAGACTGGAGGAGGAGCAAGAGAAGGGAGTGGGAGTGGAAACTGAAGTTTAATGCAACTTCTACAACATCCCCCAATTCAAAGGAAAGCCATTCTGACTTAGAGACAAATCTTAGCTAAGAAGCAAAAAAAAAAGAAGCTTAACTCTCAAAGAATGTCAGAAGTAGGGCAAGACCACAGAGATCTCTATGGGAATCTCAGCTTTCAACACATGCACACCTTTCCATTAAATACCTCCCCAAAAAACCCCAAAACATCTGCTTTCCTTAATGTTTCTTAAAGTCTCTAAACAGATTGTATATAATTACTAAAAACAAACCAAGGCTATAGAAAGTTTAGATCAAAATTATTTTTCCCTAAAAGGTAAACTGAACCTTGATTTTATTCACATGCTACCAATCTGCTAGCCTGCCCCAGCTTTTCTCTCTTAGGTCAACAGTGGCCACTAAAACATCACCAAGATTCATTCCAACATCAAGGCTGTTGCATGCCACTTTTTTATGTTGACAAAAAAAGGTGAAATAATGTACAACAAATGCTGACTTGTTTTCAGAAAGTGAGAGAGAATATTTACCTCACCACCCAAAGTCAATTTGAGGTGGGTGTATGTTGTCTTTGCTACTAAGTCAAGCTTGAGTTCCAGTAATACCTCTGGGAGATCTGGCAAAGAATGAATGCTGCTGAGAAAGGGGTTCCTTACAGAGTTGCAAATGTGCTCTTCAGCCACAATATCAGAAAAAAATGCGTTCAGTTGACCCTTCATATCCGAAAGTTTTGCATCCACAGACTCAACCAACCGAAGACTGAAAGAAAATTTTGAATTCTATAAAGTTCCAAAAAGTGAAACTTGAATTTGTCACACACTAGCAACTCTCCTCATAGCTTTTACATTGTGTTAGATACTGTAGCTAATCTAGAGATGATTTAAAAGATGACTTACGAGAGGATGTGTATAGGTTATATGCCAATATTATACCATGTTATATAAGGGACTTGAGCACCTGTGCATTTTTATATCAGTCAGGGATCCTGGAACAAACACCTTGGAGGTATCAAGGCACAACTGTATAAACTGAAATTCAAGTTTGAAAAAGTCTTTCCCTGGGTATTCCAAAAATAGGGTGACTGTGACTTTCATTAATTTCATTGAGGTTAATCCCTTGGCAAAAAAAATGAATCTTGATGTTCTGCAATTAGGGCTCAAATCTTCACACAAAAAGGTAAGAGATAAGCTGATGTTTCAACAAACTCTTGTTCACCAGCTGGCTACCTGAACAGCCAGTCTGAAGCTGCCCTCACAGAATTTTCCACTCACATACTGGGCAGTGTTTAGACATCCTAAAATACAAATCTTCCCTTGGATTTTTGTCCCAGATGCTGATCTTGAACCTAGCACTGCTAAAATGGCATCAACAGACACCAAATCTTATTTATTTTTCCTAGCTAAGCTCATTACCTCAAAGAATTCTGGCAACGCTTCAGAGAGACTGCCAATGTAAGAGGTGTCTCCAGCGCTAAGGACCACAGCACAGCATGCATAAACAAGCAACAAGAACAATTTCCCTTTACTGGTGATGAATTAACCCGAAATGTTCTTTCCTCTGTGAAGTCCTCTCTTCAGCTTCTGACCATTAAAACCAGACAAAACAATACCCTGGAATTTATTTGTAATTTTTTTTCTCCAACTTAAGAAACACTCTGGCAACACTCAGGAGTCATGGTTTTCATGATTCTCTTCAACAACATTAAGTTCCTGTCATTCTCTGTTTAGATTTTTAAAAAACTATTTCAGTTGTTTATAAGCTAGGTAAATTCCTGATTCTATATTCTAGCACAGTAGCAGAAGAGAACTGTGCCCTATCAAAAAAAGGAAGAAAAAATTCCATCCAGACCTGTTAAAGGTTTGTTTGAGGACCTCAAATAAAGCTGAGCTGCTTAATGGTAGTCTCAGCAGCCTCTCCCATTCGAATAGAACACTGGTTCAACATAATAGAAAGCAGTTGAAAAGCGATTTTAATTATCTGTACTTTGCTGTACTGTTTAATTTATAAAAATAGTATATCATGTCAAGAGGACACAAGAGCTAACCTGAAAGAGCTCCCACCAGCCAAACCTGGAACAACTGGGGCAATAAAAGAAGTAGCTGTAATATTTTACTATAGCCCAACAAATAAATACAATGTCCATGAGCCCAAACTCATATTTAAAAAGACTGAATAAATAAATAAATGGGAGAGAAGTGATGGCTCTTCCTTTCAGAAGAACTCCAGTTGACAAACGGAGAAGGAATAGAGGAAACAGAAGCCCCCATCAGAGCACCGGAACAGCCATAGTGGCTGCAAGGTCCACCAAGGAATACTAAGGCTAGCGAGTGAAAGATGAAGGAGAAACAGGGCATTCGATAACCTCGGAGAATCCCCCCCTCCAACTATTTACTATTTACTAAGGGAGAAACAGCAAGCTTGCAGTGGAGAAGTGGCGGATACCACGTACCAAGACGAGCTTCAGCAGGAACAGACACGCCCGTCTCATGCACCCCGGTCAGAGGCACCGGAAGGGCACTCAGCTCTGCAGCCTTCTCTCCCCAGACCCATCACCACCATCCATCTAACACGAGGAAACAGCAAGCCTAAACTGAGGGACACTCTACGAAATGCCTGACCAGCGCTTTCCAACATGGTCAAGGTCACAGGGGACTGGTAGAGGCTGAGGACCAGTCAGCAACTGGAGACCAAGGAGACCTGAGAACCAGAGGCAGTGCATGATCCCAGACGGGGTCCTGGATCAGAATAAGCATGTTAGCAGGAAAATGGGGGAAATCTGAGTCCCTGTGTTCTCCTTAGCAGCCTTGCTACAGGATCAATGCTTAGTTTTGGTAAATGTACCATGTTAACATGATAGGAGGCTGAGTGGTGGGTGTATGAGAACTCTCTTTGCAACTCTCCTGTAGGTCTACAGCTATTACACCAGTAAAAAAAAATAAATAAATAAAATAAAATTTAAAAAGAATAAAAAAGTAGAAGACGGTATTGTAAGAAGTCAAACCAAATAGGAGGTTGAAAGAAAAACTTCACCTGCCTCTAAAACCAGTTCACCCCTTGAAGTAACCTGTTTGGCATTGACTTTATGGTTTCTTTTACTCATAAAAATATATATATAGATACATAAGTGTATCTATATATACATTTATTAAGGTTTTCCCTTTGCTTTTTATTTGATTGTGTTAAAATAATGGATTGTTGTGAAAAGGTGAATATTTACGGATTTAAACTTTACAGAAATCTCTTTAAAAACCTCCAGAGGGACATTCTGTTGTATGGTGCCCATCAAAACATGGGGGAACCCTTCTGCACCCTGATTTATTTCTGAAGTTCATAGTTCCTGTTCAGAAACCTTCCCTCTTACCCAGACAAAATAATAATTTGAAAAGAGGCATGCACTCCTATGTTTACAGCAGCACTATTTATAACAGCCAAGACACAGAAGCACCCTAAATATCCACAGACGGATGAGTGGGTAGATAAGATGCAATAGTACTCAGGCACAGAAAGAACACAATAATGCCATTTGCATCAACTTGTATGGATCTAGAAATGATCATACCAAGTGAAGTAAGTCAAAAAGAGAAATACAAATTCCATATGATATCACTTACATTGTGGAATTTAAAATACGACACAAATGAACATATCTATGAGACAGGAACAGACTCACAAACATAGAAAAGAGACCTGTGGTTGCCGAAGGAGAGGAAAGGTGGCCGGGATGGTGGGGAGTGGGAGTTTGGGATTACCAGATGCAAACTATTATACAGGATAATATTCAACACCCTGTGAGAAACCAAAATGGAAAAGAATACACACACACACACTCATATATAACTGAATCACTTTACTGTACAGCAGAAATTAACACATTGTAAGTTAACTATACTTCAATAAAATTTAAAAATCAAACCCAAAAACAAACCTTCTGTCTATTTCTTCACTGTACCCTTATATCCAAGTTTCTGACCCACAGTGGTTTCCTTCCTGGTCGACTCACCTCAACCCACCACCTCAGCCCAGTAATTCTTCTCTGTTTATGCCCCTTTTCCATGGCTGCTGCTGCTGCTGCTAAGTCGCTTCAGTCGTGTCCAACTCTGTGCGACCCCATAGATGGCAGCCCACCAGGCTCCCCCGTCCCTGGGATTCTCCAGGCAAGAACACTGGAGTGGGTTGCCATTTCCTTCTCCAATGCAGGAAAGTGAAAAATGAAAGGGAAGTCACTCAGTCGTGTTTGACTCTCAGCGACCCCATGGACTACAGCCTACCAGGCTCCTCCATCCATGGGATTTTCCAAGCAAGAGTACTGGAGTGGGGTGCCATTGCCTTCCATGGCTACTTCCCCTTTAAAAGGAAGCAAGTTAAACTTCCTGGCTCCTGAAGATGCCCCAGTTCACTCGGTAGCATGAGCTCCATCACCAGAATCCAAAGCAAGCAGCAAAGGATCCTGGGAGATGGCGGGGAAGTTGTGACTTTATCAGTATCTTGGTTCCCACCGCGCAATGTTTGACTGAAACGTTTTTCAAGTTAGGTGGGCTATACGGTGGCATTATCCAGGATTTTTAGATATAATCCATCCTGAAGAAGTTATATTCTATCCTTTGCAATAAACATGGATCCACACTTGATACAAGCCTTAGAAGTTTAGGGGGAAGGGGTGTTTGTTGCTGTAGTCAGCAGGCAGCACCCCCAGAGAAGGGAGGGAGATAACAGTGAGGAGAAGAGGGCTGGCTGCACTCGGGTGATGAGTGGTGTCAGCAGTGGCCTGTGGGGGGCAGAGCGGCCCCAGGGATCCAGCTATCCTTGGACCCATTTCTGTCCCTCTCCCTATACACTGACAGCTGCAGCAGACTTCGATCCCATCTCACTATTTAACGGAATTTAAAGGCAGATCCATGCATCCTTATTCTGATTTCTTTGGGCAAGAAATAGGGGAGATTCTAACTCCTGAGAGGATATCATTAAAATAATTGATTTTGATATTCTGTTATAGCAACTGTCAGAAAAAAAATTTTTATCTTTATTTGACACCAGCCTGTCTTGGCACTGAATCTCAATCTTTCTACTCACTTGCTGTGTGATCCTGGGACAATTACTTCCCCTTTCTGTAGAGCCTACCGCCCTCATATGTAAAAAGATAATACTATTATCCGCGTAACATGGTTGTTGTGAGGGTTAAAGAGCTAATGTAGGTCAAGTATCTACACTAGAGGTATTTAAAAAGCCTCCAATCTTAAAAGGACAAACAACACAAACTACTTATTGAAATTAAACGGGTGGGTGTATGGACAGATAAATAGATGTATACACATATATATTTGGCATTTACAGATATGTTGGTGATCTGACAAGCTCATGTATATGAAAGTGCTTACCAATCCAATTTTACTAGAAAAACAAGCAGACACTGTACTGTATCTCGAAGCTTCCACAGATGCTAAGCAGTGACTACAGAAAATGGCAGGTGAGGCTAGGCTGCCCTCAGGGCACACCCACAGCAATCGGGGGATTAACCACGCTGGTCCCCTTTCAATGCCATTCATGACCTATGACCTTGGTGACTGGCTACTGTTCCTTCATAACCCACCACCAAGTGATGGGACTCGAGTTTAGGGCCTGAAGTGATTGTTCATGGAGTCAGGGTATTTGCTTGTCTGTGGATGTGAAAGGAGGACTCAGCTGGGCCCAGTGTTGCAGGAAGCCAACGTGGGCCTCCCGGGCCACCCGCCCCCACTCACCACGCTTCGCAGACACAGGCAACGCTGCCAGGGCCTATCTCAGCTGCCACTCCTTTCCCCCTTGGAGCCACACTTTTACACTTACCCCGCTACGGTGAAGTGCCACTTAACCTGGGAATTTCACCTTTCAGAACATGACTCAGAATATAGGAGAGAGAGCCAAAAGGTCCTTTGGCAAAGTCAAAGCTACTGCCAGCACCAAGTGCGTGCACCAAAGCCATGCTCGCAGCCATGACTCATAGTTGAGACAGAATTGTAACCAGGTTAGTTATCCGATAGCCCAGATCACAGAGGATTAGAAACAGTGACTTCAGAGGGGGCAGAAATTAGAGGCAGCCGACAATAACAAGGAGTGGCAGTTGAAAGTGAGGAATGAAATGCAGCCAAAAGCTTCAAACACACAGCAATCTGGGTCCAGTGATATTAGAAGCATCATGTCAAGAAGGGCAGGACAGAAAGGAATGTGGAAAGGGGTGAAGGCCACCAACGCAGAGCACGGCTTCACTGAGCACAAGACTGAGCAGGATCTCACTGCTCACGGCCTGAGAACAGACACACAATAAGCAGGACAGATGGAAAACCAGGGCAGATCCCCAAGTCCCCGACCACTGACTGTAGCACCCTGACCCTTCTCCCACACTCAGGATACGATGGGAGGTGCAGATGGCCTGGGGCAGCCCCAGAGGGAAAAGCATGTGGGACAGAGAGATGATGCCCCAGCCAGACACCCCCGTGGCCTGGGAGTCAGAACTTCCGCCTGATTCTCGGTGTTCCGTGACCTAACAGGCAATGGTGAGTAGATGCAACCAGCCCTGCCTGGGACCCAGGGAACCAGGAAGGACACTTTGGGGAGGGACAGGAGTGTCCCAACAGGTCAGGAGGGGGATCCAGTCCCCTCGCTCATTTCTTTTCCTGTGACTGATGGTGACAGCAAAGCTCACTGTCAACTTGAGGATATGCTTGTTTGGCTCCTCCTCGGCTAAAGAGTTAGAAGAACTGAGAGGCAAAGGGGAAAGCATGAAAGGGAGAGAGAAGGTCCAACCGCAGAGCTGGCACCAGCCCTGTGACGTCAGGTGCTAAGAAACGTACTCCTGCCTAGACTGCAGACTGAAGTAAGCCAATTCATTTAATTGCAAATTAAACATGCAGTATTCCAAATGCTCAGTCTCTGGCAACATGGTGAATTTACCAAGCATCCTAAGTTAGAGGTACACAGAGTTATATGATTACAGGTTGAGCTGGGGAGAAACTATTAATCATCAATAAGCAGACAGACTTATCAGAGAGTTAGTATCAATATGAACAGCTGGCACAAATCATTAAAATGTGAAGATGAATGTGAAAAGGGGATGGGAAGGAAATTTCCCCAAGAGAGAACAGAAATAATAAAACTCCATAGAAAAAACTTTTGGCATCACCAGTTACCAAAGACATGTAAGTAGAAACTATGGTGTGTCACATGACATCGATTAAATAATCAACAAGAAAAAATAACAATAATGCCCGATGATGGCAAGGTTGTAAGAAAACTGGTAAATTCAAATATCACTAGTGGCAGAGTATTTTGGAAAGAAATTTGGAAACATTTCTTGAGCCATAAAATTATTGGTACCCTATGGCCCAATGGTCACACTACATGGAGTTTTTTCTAAAAGAATCCAAAAGTTCAATGTCCAAAGATGCTAGAACAACAAAGAAAAATTTAAAAACAATCTAAACACACATGGTATGGAAACTGTTCAGTAAGTTATAACACGTGCACCTAATGGAATATTTTAGAGCCATTTAAGGTGACAATTGTGAGAATTATGTAACAACTTAGAAAATGTTTTTAATATACCTAGTGTGCAAAAAGAAAATGTACAGTTGACCCTGAAACACGGTTTGAACAGTTTGAACAGTTCTACAGTCTGAGGTTGGTTGAATCTAACACAGAGAAATTTGCATATACTGAGGGTCAGCTATAAGTTATAGTCAGATTTTTAACCGTGTGGAGGGTCAGTGCCCTGACTCCTGTGTTTTTCAAGCGTCAACTGTATAGAGGTAGGGTTACCATTATGGAAAATTTCTGTTTCTAGGGGTACAAAAATAAAAGAAGTTCAGAATAATGAAAAGTGCTGTTAACTCAGTAGGGTGGTAGGGATTAGCTGATTGTTCAGAGTGAAAACTGTCTTAAGTGTTAGTTGCACAGTCGTGTCCAACTCTTTGTGACCCCATGGACTTTGCCTGTCAGGTTCCTCTGTCCATGGGATTTTCAGGCAAGAATACTGGAGTGGGTAGCCATACCCTTCTCCAGAGGGAACTTCCCAACACAGGGATTGAACCTGGGTGTCCCACATTGCAGGCAGATTCTTTACCATCTGAGCCACCAGAGAAGCCTGAAAACTGCCTTATGGGAAGTTAAATACAGAGGGTGCTTCTAGCCAGCACCGCTCACACCCCACGTGGTTCTGTCTTCAAGCCCAGTTTTCCAACATGCCCGCATCCCTCTCCCCACACTGGTCAATCAGGGACTCAGGCTTTCAGCACCCAGAGTTCTGTTCAGATGAGAGAAGAGAAACCACCTGAGCCCCCCTCAGGGAAGAAGCCTGGAAGTCATAAGGTGACCCATACTCCCTGGGTTTCCACTTTTTAAAGCAGCTCCAAAGATGTGATCTCCCTCAAGACTCATGAGAATCACAGGAGGAGGTATAATTAGAGAATACTGTTTGGGTTAGAAACTGAGGCTCAGAGAGGTGAACCACCCTCCCCAGGGCTGCCTAAGCACATAAGCAGCACAGATGTCAGAGCCCAGGCCTGCTGACTCCAAAGCCCATGTTCTGTTGGCTCAACAGGGAGGTTACTGGCAGAAGCTTAACTGCCCTTGAAACCTTCATAACAAGAAGAAATTTGGATTCACCAGAAACCTCCCAAAGGAAAAACACTGATTGTCCAGAGGTTTCTGAACTTGAGCTTGTATCAGAATCACCTGGAGGGGATCTAAATGTGGATCACCAGGACCTACCCTGGTCTGGGATGAAGCCCAATAATCTGCACGTCTGACAAGTTTCCCAGTGATGCTCCGCTGCTCATCCACATACCACACTTCGAGAACTGCTGGTCTGGAAGTCTTGAGAAGGGCTTCCGCTTAGAGGTGCAGTTGGGGCAGCAGGGGAGAACCAATCTCCAGGAAAACCAAGGAGAAAAATGCATTCTCTCGTTAAAGCAACTGGAACTATGCGGGCTTGGTGTTAGTGGTGTAGTGGGTTGGAGGGTGTGGAAATTGAGGGCATAAGTGGTTAGGTGTTGTGTGGGAATAGGGGTGAGACACATGGCCAGTGATGGCCAGATGGACAGGCTGGCTGTCTGGATTCCAGCCACCTGGAGATTAGGGTGGGGCTACCAACATCCAAGGCCGTGGTATCGGGGGATAAAGTGCCTGTGGGCAGTCATCTGACATACAAATCAGATGAACCAAAGATGAGAGTGGCCTTTGGTGGCCTCTACCATGTGCTGGCATGAGATCACTGCCATGCATTTATGAATGCAGCATGAATGAACCGATCTCACTCAGTGGCTGCACCCCCTCTAAGGTCAGGGAGGAGTCTGGGCATGGGGAGGTGAGGATGCCAAACCCAGCTGAACACCCTGAATCACAGTGGCTGGTGTGACATCCAAGATCCCACCACCAGAGATTAATGCTTTCAGGGAAGGCTCTGGCATCTTCCAGGATCCTCTGTTAAAATGTCCCTGGTAGGCTGACTCACCCATTAGCTCAACAAATATTTACGAAGTATCAGGCAGATGCTAGGCAATATAAAACCTTTAGACAGTCATGAGCTAATGCTTTAGTGGGTGTTAATCAGCAATCAGTCCATCTCATCTTCATGTAAAATGGTCAGCAAAGTGAAGGAGCAGGGGGCTGAGGAGCAATCTGTGACTTGGGATTTACGTTCTAGGAGTCAGCAGGCTGGTGCCGTTATTCTGATGGTGGCTCCTGTCAGAGCGGCCAGCGTGGCCCAGAGCTCCTGGTTCATGCCAAATGTCAAGCCTGATGATGGAGGAGTGTGAGTACCAGTGGTGTGAATACAGTGGAGGGTAGGGAGTGGAGAGGGCAGGCAGCAAGGGGAACAGGAAAGATGGAGACATGGGTGGCTGGGTGCTCCTGACCTCAGTTTGACAAGAGCTCCAAAGACATGCGTGTAGACTGAACTCCAGGGGAGTGGTGGGGAATTGGGGTTGATTCTTCTGGAAACCCACCCACGATATCCCAGAGGCCTCCACTGTGGAGAAAAGTTGTTTGCAGTCAGTGTGAGAGGGGTCCTGTAACTTTCATTGTGCTTGAAAGTATTCAAAAGCCAACTGAGGGAACCGAGGGAAGAGCACTAGACTTGGAGTCATGAGCCTCAACTCAAGACTCTGGGCTGTGCCATCTATGTGCTGGGAAAACTCAGTTCAGTCACTTCCTCTTTTGAGCCTCAATTTTCTCACTCATGAGAGAGGTGCTAACACCTCCATCCTAGCCTCTGAGAGGCCACAAGAACAGTGGTTAGAGGCCCTGACTCCAGAGCTCCACCGCTGCGATGCACAAGCCATGTGACTTTGGGTCGGTTATCTAACTTCTCTGTGCCTCCATCAATTCATTTGTAAAATGAGGCTAATTATCATTTCTAACAAGATTCCTTGTAAGAATTAAAGAAGATAATATGCGTAAAGCATCTACAACAACTTTTGGCATCTGGAAAATGCTATATAAGTGTTTATTTCAAAAATGACTGAACAGGATATTGAATTGCCAAACCCATCACCTACCACAACCTATGGATGCAAAGGGAGGGGATTTCTGAAGGGAATTTGCTGTAGGTGCAGGTAAGCAGGTCCTTTCCAAGCCAAGTGGGGGGAGCCCCAGAGAACCATGTGGGTAGGCTAGGGGGTGCTGGCAGGATGAGCACGGGCAACACAGGCATCCCCTCCTGACTGATCTCTGCTGAGCTGCAGAACCTCAAAGGCCACCCTGAGCATTGAAGAGTTCTGGTGGCACCAGACAGGAGGTCCTAGGAGGCTGGGGGTTATGCAAGGACAGGCCTAGTGCTGGCCCCTCAGAGAAGCCTAAGGAGGCAGAGGCAGCCTGCAACAGAAAAGCAAGAACAGCCTGCATGCTTGGTGGGCCCAGTGCTCTGACCTGAGTTTTGTCCCCAACTCAAATTCGTATTATGTAGTCCTAATCCCCAATGGGATTATCTGGAGTAAGGAGGCAATAAAGGTTAAATGAGGCCATAAGGGTGGGGAGCCCTGCTCTAAGAGGACCAGTGTCCTTTCAAGAGGAGACACCAGAGAGCTCACTGTCTCTTTTCCCCATGTGAGGACGCAGTGAGAACGAAGCTGTCTGCAAGCCACGAAAAGCACCCCTATCTGAAACCCAAACAGCCTGCACCTTGATCCGGGAACTTACTTCCAGTCTCCATAATTCTGAGAAATAAATGTCTCTGTTAAACCGCCTATCTCTGGCACTGTGTCGTGGCAGCCCAAGTGAAGGCACCCAGGCTGCCTGCAAGTGCCCAGGCACCCAGAGGACTCTGCAGTCCTGTGGCTACCTCCAAAGTGCAGGAGCCCCCAGGGTGTGCACCCGGGCAGGACCAAAGATCAGGCCAGAAGCGCAGCTGGTGAGGCCAGGACAGAGGCCCCCACCAGGCATTCTGCAGGGAGAGCAGGCTAGGGATTGGCCACTTGTGCGCCCGGAGGGGTTAGCCACAGACAGCACTGGACGGGGCACGGGCACCACCTGGAGCTTCCCTCTTGTAAGGAGACACTCACACCTCTGTCTCTGTTATTGCCTGGTCTTGCTGTATCATGTGCCTCCAATCCCAAATTTCTGGGACTCCCCATGGGAAATCTGACCTGTGTCCAAAAAATGTTACCATCAACCAATTCCAGGGCTCTATAGGGCTGGCTCTTGTTTCGGTTGTTTAAAGTTCAACTCCAGACACCCACTGGCTGCTGCTGCTCCACCCCACGCTTCCCTGGCCCCAGGCTCACCCACCAGAGTTCCCTCCCCAAGGCTGGAGGCACATGAGGCTCAGACCTCATGTGTACCTTCCCATGCTGCTAACCCTGTTGATGTCAGCTCTACCCACCAGGACCTCTCCCCAGCACCTCTCCTCCTGGCTGTACTCCAAGGGAACCCCAGATTCATTAAGACTGAAGGTCTAGAAACAACTTACACAATCAGACCCAGGATCTCCTGCCTGATACTCCCAGTCAGGGGCCTCTAACCCCCTTACAAAAATTGTCCCAGAATCCATGTGCAGCATCTCGGCACAGGCTGGCCCCCACTCTCCACCAAAAGGTCATCTTCAATTGCCAGCCACAGGCCCTCTTGTTCCCTTTCTGAAGCATCCTGTAACCTGAGGGAGAGCTTTGGGCATCACTGAGTTCAAACCTCAGCACCAGCACTTAGAAGCTGTGTGAGCTTAGGTACATTACTGAGCCTCTATGAACCTCAGTAGCTCCCCCCTTCTGAGTTATGAGGGCAATCCCATGAGAACTAACACATGTTACCCCTCCCTCCATTAGGTAACTCGCCTGAAGTCACATTGGGTATGTAGCTCTAGAATCAGGGTGAATCTGAATTTATACACCCAATTTATATCTCATCTTCTCAAAACACACATCTCAAGATTTTCTGTGTTTAATATTAACGTCAATTCAAAACTATGCGGAATTCAGCCGAAAGCTGCTCGGATTTCTTGACTCAGCTGTGACATGAGTCATTCTGTGCGTACAAGAGCCACTCCTAGCAGCTTCCAGAACCACGCACAGCCTTGATGTGCAGTCAGCTGCTTCCCGCCTAGTGGAGCCGGCATTCGACGTGACTGGAGCCGGACGCTCGTTCACAGTCCTCCCCTTCTGTCAGTGTGAAGCCAGCCCAGTCGTTAACCCTATGTCTCTATAGCTCAGAAAAAGAGTTTTATACAGAAAACCAAAGTTTGTCTCTATCACCTGTGAAAATTCATTCATAGAATTTGCCAGCTGAGCATTTCCGCTCTTTTTATCTTCTCAGAGAGAATCCACGTGGTATGATTTTCATTTACTTGCTCAACAAATATCTATAGATCTCCTGCTGGGGGCCCGGCACTACAGTCCAAAAAGTTAAATTCAAAAGAACAACTTATTCCCAGTTGCTACTCATTTTCCATGAACCAACTGCTCAGTTAATTCCTCAGAATTGAGTTCAGAAACCTTGAAAGTCCTGCAGGCTCCATAACTACAGGTAACCTGGTTTTATTCAAAGAAAGACTGTCCTGTTCCAACCCCGTTAAATAAATCCACTCCCCTCAACCAGGCCAGCCTGGGGTGGCGTGCCTACGAGGCTGCTGCTTCTCCTCCACGCTTTCTCGTTCTCTGTTTGTACCCTCTTCTTTCAGTTAGCAAGCTTCCCTCCAACTCCCTGGGCCATCTTGCCACAAATCTAAAACCACTTTCCCCTCCGTACCTTTCGAGGGTGAAGGGCCCAGTCCCTGCTCCAGTGTGTCTTTTGCCCCAACCACCACCACAGCAGTTCTCTGACAACAGCCGAGCCTCGGACAAGTCAATTCAATTCTGACCCTATCTGGAGATCGCCTGAGATACCACAGGTTAAGAGCTCAGTTCCACAAGACTGTGCACCCTCCCCCCACACTCCTCCAAAAACACACATTTCAGATGCAAATCACAAATCCAGATTGGCACCTGGGCTTCTGACCAACTGGCTATAGTTCAGAGGTCCCCATGACACCCACCTTGGGTTCAGTTAACTTGCTAGAGTGGTTCACAGAACTCAGAGAAGCATTTGACTGTTGAGATGACCACTTTTCTTTTTGTTTACTATAAAGAGCTATAACTCAGGGACAGCCAGATGGAAGGCATGCATAGGGTGAGGGTATGGGGGAGGGCCACAGTGCCTTCAGGCCCTCTCTGGGCACACCTCTCTCCCAGGACCTCCACTTGTTCACTAACCCGGATGCTGTCCCAAATGCATCCTTTCTAAGAATTTCTGCAGAGGCTTCATGACAGGCATGACTGATCATCACTGGCCATGGATGACAGTTCAATATCTAGCTGCCTCCCCTCTAGGGAGGTCAGGGGTATGGGAGTGTTACAGGAATGGGGACAAAGACCAAACACATATTACTTTAAATCACATTGCCCCTTTCCCTCATTCTAGCCACTGCCTGCTGCCTCAACTTCCTTGGCTCCTGGGAACCAACCAAATGGACCACCCTTTGCTTTGTCCACTGAACGGGGATAAAATTAAAGTCTGCCAATAGGACATTTCATTTCACCCAATAAAGCTAACTCCTCCTACCCTATGGTACATAAATATGGATGGAAATACGCACGTTGGCTAAAACGTCTCTTTACAAGCCCACGCCAGCACTACAGCACACGAAGATGAAAGGCTATAGGGCGATCCTCACACAACTGAGCAAAACAAAGCCCTGTCTATCTGAATTTGAACAAAATAAGGCCAGTCCCCAACTACAAAAGTTCTATTCCAGTAAGAATGACTTTTATTTACCTGGCAGAAGTGCCAAGTTCATCAGATAAATGCAACCTAATGAATCCGTCTGCTCGGCTGCCTCAGTTTAATGATCTTATTAAATGTTCCCAAATGGTTTCCCACCCCCGCCACTGGGGCTGATCAAGGACTCTTTCTTTAAACACTCCATTTAACTTCCGACAGTCATTTCTCACACAGCCTAATAACCTTGTCTCCCTTGAGCCAGTTTAGGTTAAATTTTAAGCTGGAGTTTACCAAGTTTAAGGAGGCTGGTTGGGACATTTTTATTTCCTGTTGCAGCCTCACCAGCCACTTGCTCTATAACACCCAAAGGACAACTTCTTATTTTCCAATCTGTCAAGATCCTTTCTCGGGACTTCCCTGGTGGTCCAGTGGCCGAGACTCCATGCTCCCAAAGCAAGGGGCCCGGGTTTGATCCCTGGTTGGGGAATTAGATCCCATATGCCATAACTAAGCATTGGCATGCCGCAACTAAAGATCTCGCATGCCTCAGTGAAGATCAAAGATCCCATGTGCCGTGACTAAGACCCAGCACAGCTAAATAGATAGATGGATATTTTTTTAAAAGATCCTTTCTCATTGTAAATGTGCATCTTGTCACTCTTTTTGTCTGAGTTCTTAAAAGATGTGTAGTGTTTCCCATAAAAGACCAGCCACAGCTAAACAATTTCACAAGGACTCTGGGCTTTCGTCCACAGTCAGTCAGTGCCCTTCTTACTCACAAAAGCCATTGTAGCCCACATCAGTTTAATACTGAACTTGGCCCTTTCCTCCAAAGCTCATGATGATAGGCATGCTAGGATATGTGAAGCTTTATGAAGACAGTGAGCGGTCACAAGCAGAAGACCCAGCTGACAGCAATCACCCTCAAACCCCTATCATGGACTCCTTTTCCCCCTGAGTCTCTCTCCCTGGCCCCAGTCACCAGGCGGCCCCGTGGCTGTGCCTTCGCCCTCCCTACTGGTTCTGAAACTGGGAACCACTGACCCCCACGTTCATGGCAGCACTGTTTACAACTGCCAAGTTACGAAAGCAACCTAAGTGTCCAACAACAAAGAGATGAAGAAGAAACATGATTTTATATATATATATATATATATATATTATACAAACACACAATGGAATACTACTCAGCCATTAAAAAGAATAAAACCTTGCCATTTACAACATGGTGGACTTGGAGAGTACTATGCTAAGTGCAAGAAGTCAAAGACAAATACTGTATGATATCACTTATTTGTGGAAGCTAAAAAGTGTAACAGACTAGTGAATATAACAGAGAAGAGAGTCATAGATTCAGAGAAGAAACTAGTGGTTGCCAGTGGAGGGGGCGGCATGGGGGGAGGGGACTAAGAGGTGCAAACCATTGGCTGTAAGATAAGATCGAGTTTAAGGATATACTGTGTGACACGGGGAGTATAGCCAACATCTTGCAATAAATGTAAATGGAAAGTAACCTTTAAAAGTTGTATTAAAATAGTAAATACATATGTATTAAAATATGTAAAAAAAGTAAGACTGGGACTCACCTAGAGTAGACCTCTGAAAATGACTGATGCCAGGTTCTAAACTAGAGATGCCGACATAACTGGTCTGTGTGTGGCCGGCACGTTGACTCTTCACAGTCCAGGAGCACTCCAGCCCTAGACCAAGTTGGCCCAGTCCCTCTTCACTTTGGGTAAGCTGTTTAGCTCCATACGCAAGCTTGAGCACCCCTCTCCTCTGCGAGGCAGTAGGGCCTGTGATCAGTTTTCCACAGTCCCTACCATTCCTTATCCAACCCCACACTGAAGCTGAGTTTCCCTCACTTAGTCACTAATGTTTTCCCTGTCAATTTCCCAATAGCTAAAAAATAAATAAATAAAAGGTATATGTCTTGTCCCCAGGTCTACCCAAAGAGAGAGCACCAGCAAAGCCCTGTGTTTCCTCCACCTGGGCTGGTTTGCTCACTTCTCTTGAGGGCATTTAAATCTGTGACCCTGGCACTGTCTTCATTTCAGGAAGGATGAAATGTCCTTCATGTCATCATCATTCCTGTCATAGGGGAGAAAACTAGGGCTCACAGTCATACAACTGTTAGATCCTCTTAATTTAACTCAGAAGTCCAGGCTCTTAAGATCTACAGGATTCTGCAGTCTCCAGAGGAGCTGTGTTGGTACCCTACACTATTCCCTGAGAGCTCTGGCTGTTGGAAAATCCCTCCTTCTATGGGACTCAAATCACTTTTCAGCTCAAATATAATGTTCATATAAAAAGAAAGGGAAGGAAGGAGAGCCTGGGGTCCAGATGCTTTTTGGCTGACCAGTAGGTTCTGTTCAGCTAGGGACCAGCAGTGTCTCTGCTGTCTGGAGAGACCGCCCTGGGGTATGGGGCCCCAGAATGCCCAGAGTCAATGCTGAGGGCTCAAAAGGAACCTAGGTGCTTATTCGCCAACAGGCAAGAAGTAATGGGTCCCTAGAGACCAGACATATAGGGTTGGAGGCAGCAGTCAGGACAGAGTGGAGGCGAGAGCCTGGAACACAGGCTCTGATTTGGAGCTGAGGTTGAAGGGATGCACTTTGAAGATGGGAGCAGGGGTTTCAAATCAAAAAACACATGTGGCTTCTAGAAGCTAGAGAAGGCAAAAAAGGAAAGTCTCCCCTAGATCCTCCAGAAGGAGCACTGGACAGTTGACCACTTGATTGGAGGACTTCTGACCTCAAGAAATGTAAGAGAGAAATTTGTTATATTAAAAAGCACAAGTTGTGCTCATCTGTTACAGCAGCAAAAGGAAATTAACACCGTTAAAGGATTGGACCCTTCCACCTTGGAAGTTGCCTACGGCCGCATAACAAAGCACCACTAACAGACTGGCTTACACTACAGAAGTGTATCGTCCTACAGTTCAGGAAGCAACAAGTCTGAGATCAAGATGCCTGTGGGCTCACATCCCTCTGAGGGCACAGGGAAAAAGCCGCTCCCGGCCATGCTCCTAGCTTCTGCTAGATTCCTGCCTTGTAGTAGCATGACTCCTAGCGTCACATCACATCGTCCCTGTGTGCACATCTGTCCCTGGGTCCACATTTCCTTTTGACAAGGACACAGTCATTCAGGATGAGGGCCCACCCTACTGAGCTTATTTTAACCCGGTCATCTGCAAAGACTCTATTTCTAAATAAGGTCACATTCACAGGTACTGACGGCGATGACTTCCATCTCTCTTAGGGGCACACAGTCCAACCTATACACAATATTACTCCTAAAATCTGCCTCCCTTTAAATACATGCCGTGCTGCTGAGCCCATTGAAACTGCCCAGGAGCAGAGACCAGCTGCTTGGGGACAGCTGGTCTGTCCCCAGTTGTGGTCCAACCACAACTCCCTGTAGTTCATCACAGTCCATGAGGCGTGTCCCCCGACATCCCCTACAGGCAGCAGATACCTCCAGGTAAGGACCGTGTGGCCCCTTCCTCCTACAGCCTTCAGCCCCCACCCCCCGCTACCTGTCTCATGTCACCTGAGGCTGGGCCCTGCATTGGTCACTGTTTTTCTCATCTGCCTCCCAGGGGAAACATGCAGCTGGCCATCTCTGCTCCTAACTTCTCCGCTGCATCCTCAGCACCATTGAAGAGCCACACCCCCGGTAAGCATTTGCTGAGATGATGCATTCCTCATCTGTGGTTCCCATCCATCCGCTGAGTCCTACAAACACACCAGCACCAAGTCACTCTGTGGTGACTGAAGAAATGGTCCCAGAGAAGCTTCCCTACATACAGAGACGCTGAGCTTGCCCGGTTTTTCGGCTTGTTTGTTCAGGCCACGCCATGCAGCATGTGGGATCTTAGGTATTGGAAGTGCAGAGACTTAACCACTGAACCACCAGGGAAGTCCCTAGCCTGGTTTTAAACACTGTTTGTGAGGTGGGGGCATCCTCTGAATGATCAGGGCTCTCAGGGTGCAGCTGGCCTCCTAAGCTCAAGTGAAAATTAAACTGGGACTTCCCTGGTGGCTCAGTGGTTAAGAATCTGCCTGCCAATGCAGAAGACATGGGTTTGATTCCTGGTCCGGGAAGATTCCCCAAGCTGTGGGGCAACTAGGCCCGTGCACCACAGTTACTAAGCCCCTGCTCTAGAGCCCACGAGCAACTACTGAAGTTTGTGCACCCAGAGCCTGTGCTTCTCAGCAACAGGAGCCACCACCACGAGAAGCCTGCACGCTGCAAAGAAGAACAGCCCTGGCTTGCTGCAACTAGAGAAAGCCCACACGCAGCAATGCAGACCCAGCACAACTAAAAACAAATAAATAAATACAAAGAAAATTAAACCGGAGTGGATTCTTTTGAAGCTGAGACCCGATCTGACAGCAAAGTTCTCCCTTAAGAGTAACACTGAAAGTGAAAGGGTTAGTTATTCAGTCGTGTCTGACTCTGTGATGCAGTGGGCTGTGGCCCACCAAGCTCCTCCATCCATGGAGTTCTCCAGGCAAGAATACTGGAGTGGGTAGCCATTCCCTTCTCCAGGGGATCTTCCCGACCTAGGAATCCAACCCAGGTCTCCTGCACTGCAGGCAGACTCTTTACCATCTGAGCTACCAGGGAGCCTATCAACTATCATTAGCAAGAGGGCTTACAACAATCCAGGCACTGGGCTTAATGAAGCCAGAATCAGCCACTTATTCACCCATCATTGAGACCACCCAGAATCAATCTCATCCTTAAGCCTTCAGGGATTTGAGTGAAGTTCTTCTGTTTTTCCCTACTGAGACTCCTCTTCTCCAACCCCAAACTGTTCTTTCTCATTAAGACATGTTTCAAGCTCTTGCCCCATCTTACTCTCTTACTCACCCTCTCCAGATATAATCCAGTTTTCTAAGGCCCTAAACAATGTTCCAAGTGTAGTCTGACCAGGGAGGAGTTAGGTAGATAGCCACCTCCATTGTTCTAGGTGATATATCTCTTTTAATGCATCCTAAGATCACAGCGCCATTTTTGGAATCTATTCCAAAAATCTCCAAGGTCTCTGGTAGGAATCAGGTACCATAAGCTGCTACAAAGACATGACGTTGTAATTCCCGTGCTATAGCAGAGTAAACTGAAGCTTGGAGAGGAGTGACCTGCTGGTGAGCATCTGTCCAGTTACTCAGGGTTCTCCTGTCTCCAAACCTCAAGTTCTCCCCTCCTTTAACCAAGACATTTTGGTCTCTCAGTTTCTTCATCTGAAAAATGCAGAAACTGGATCTCTCCCAGCTCTGGCATGCTCTGACTTATCTTCTAAATGCAGAGTCCAAAAGCCAAAGGGTGAACAGAACAAAGAAGCCTTGCGCCTAGATCTAAAACTCCCAAGAGAAACAAAAAAAGCTCCCTTTTATACTCCTCATCCCAGCCTTACCTACTTTGGAAACTTGGGGTTAAGTGATGCATGCTGTTGGTTAATGGTAGTTCTAAATTTGACAGTTAGTCGAGCCTTTGGGCTGCAGCAGTACAACGTTCTTGGCAAGTCAGCCCACATCATCTCTCTTATTTCTTCCCTGTTCTCACTCCACAAAAGTATGTCTCACTGCACATCCCATTTTCAAAATATTTTTTCCTCTCACTCCCGTAGCAAGCCAAATAACACTCTCCCAAAATGCCTTTAAAACAAGAACACAGAGTCCTCCCTAAGCCCCAGGTGCAAAATGGATTTCGGAAAGCAGCTCTTCTTCTGGCCCTGTGTTCTCATGCCAGGAGCACTGCCCCAGGGCTGTTTCAAAAGCTTCATCCTTCACTATGTTCTCAGTAACATCTTCTCCCTGGGTATGTGTGCCTGCTGGTGCCCCACCTGTTTTTCTCCTGGTGGGAGAGACACAGAGTCACAATGTAAGGAACACAGTGGGTGTCACCATCCACATGCGACAGGTGAGAACTCAGCACAGAGGAGACAGGGGGCTGAGCCAAGATCAAGGAGCTGGTTAGTACTGGTGCTGAGAAAAGACCAAGTGTCCTTTCTACTACAGTGTGTCTGGAAACGGGATTGCCACCATGAAATGAGGGACAGATCTCTGTCCCTGACATCTACCTCTTTCCAGTCTGCCTCTCTGATTCCAATCACCCTCTGTCCAAGAGCCAGCTGAAGAGCCACCACCTGCAGGAAGTGCTTCCTGGGCGCCTCAGCCCATAGACCCTGCTTCCTCTGAAATCCAAAAAGTGCTTCAGCTCCCCGCTACCTCGGCCCTTAGCACTGATGACTGGCTCAAGGCAGTGACCCCTTTCCACGACCAACAAGCCAACTTCCACAAACCTAGGGTGCGTTGGCCTGGCACCAGCACACGGGGAACCTCCACCAACAGCACTTGCTGTCACTACTGTTATCACTCAGTGTTCCAGCTGCTGTAACTGTGAGACCAGCTACCCCCAAATTTAGTGACACAGGAAAAGTCTTCTGCTCATGGACTCTGGTTTAGATATTCAGCGCACAGAGAGAACAGCTTGTGTCTGTTCCATGAAGCCTGGGCTTCAGCTGGAAGGCATGAAGGTTTAAGGGTGCCTTGAAATCTAGGAACTAGAGTTATCCAAAGTCTCCCTCGCTCACACGTCTAGCAGTCGATGCTGGCTGATGGCTGGGAGCCTTGGTTCCTTTGCCTGTGATCTCTCCCCATGAGCTAGCTTGGGCTTCCTCACAGTGTGACATCCAACTTCCAAGGGCAAGAGTCCAGGGAGGAGAGACCCTGGAAGCTGTATCCTTCTTACAGCCTGGCCCCAAAGTCAGAGAGAATCAGTGTTGCGAGACTCTGGGAGTCAATCTTGGTGGAAGGAGTGTCAGTACCGTTGTAAGAGCATAGATGAGGCCACCTTTGAAAAAATAGAACCTCTAAAAAAAAAAAAAAGAAAGAAAAATACTATCTCTATAATCCTTACTATTATCTTTTATCATCACTTCTCCTTTAGGATGGGTCTCCTTCAGATGGCTCCTCCATCCCTTCTGACCATACAGCTGCCCCAGCTTTTAACCAGATATATCTGGTCCTGCGGTGGACAAAGCTCAAGCTCAGGCTCAGATTCCCGCCACAGCCCATACGAACAGAAGCAGCACTAACCTTCGTCCTAATTTCTTTGCAGGAGGAGGTGTATATATCCCCAGGACCTGGTCCCAAGCAGGAGGATGAAAAAAAAAAAAAAATGTAATTCCTAAGAGATTTCAGGACAGAATTTTCTAGTTGCTAACAATTTTTGCTAGTCATACTGTGTAGGCCGTAACTGTACTCAGCTAAATATCTACACTTCCTGGCGTCATTTGCCAAGACAGATGGTGAGTGAGAAATAAACGGTTGTCATGAGGGACCTCCTGGAAAGTTTTCTAATGAAGTTGATTTGGCTGATGGATGCATTTTCCTACCCTGCCCGTTCCTCATTCTTCTTGTCTAGACTCAGACATGATGGCTGGAAGGGTAGCATCCTTCTTGTGCCTACGAGGTAGCTTTGAGACTAGAACAGAAAGATGGAAGGCTGGTGCCTGATAACATCATGGAGCCACCACAGTAGTTCTAAAGTATCTATTTGCATTAAGCAAAAGAGAAAAAAAGAAAGCCCCTATCTTGGATGCCTTATTTTGTATCTTTACTATTTGTATCCAAGTACAGTTACTGAGCCACCCCTCCTGACCTTGACCTCACACACTAGTAAAGTAATGCTCAAAATTCTCCAAGCCAGGCTTCAGCAATACATGAACCGTGAACTTCCAGATGATCAAGCTGGTTTTAGAAACGGCAGAGGAACCAGAGATCAAATTGCCAACATCTGCTGGATCATCGAAAAAGCAAGAGAGTTCCAGAAAAACATCTATTTCTGCTTTATTGACTATGCCAAAGCCTTTGACTGTGTGGATCACAATAAACTGTGGAAAATTCTGAAAGAGCTGGGAATACCAGACCACCTGACCTG